>NW_022436960.1:25399840-25418187 GCF_009761245.1 Sapajus apella
AAAAAAAAAAAAAAAAAAATGGCCGGGTTGTTGGCTCATGCCTGTAATCCCAGTACTTTGGGAGGCCAAGGTGGTGGATCACTTGAGGTTGGGAGTTTGAGACCAGCCTGGCCAACTTGGTGAAATGCCATCTCTACTAAAAATCCAAAAATTAGCCAGGCGTGGTGGCAGGTGCCTGTAATCTCAGCTACTTGGGAGGCTGAGGTAGGAGAATTGCTTGAACCTGGGAGGCAGAGATTGCAGTGAGCTGGGATGGCACCACAGCACTCCAGCCTAAGTGACAGAGCAAGACTCCATCTCAAAAAGGGAGAGATGACAAATTGTAGTCAGTTTTGTGAGTTCAGGGTGCACATAACTTTTTCTACCAAGTATATCATACTTTGAATTATAGCCTTTATTCTGCATACCTGGCTATTCACAACCCATTATTCATGGTGAGTTTGAAGGCCTTGTTCAAAAAGTAGCTCAACTGGGCACCGTGGCTCACTCCTCTAATCCCAACACTGGGAGGCTGAGGCGGGTGGATCACAAGGTCAGGAGTTCGAAACCAGCTTGACCAACATGGTGAAACCCTGTCTCTACTAAAGAAAGATTAGTCGTGGTTTGTGTCGCACACCTAGAATCCCAGCTACTTGGGAGGCTGAGGCAGGAGAATCGTTTGAACACGGGAGGCAGAGTTTGCAGTGAGCCAAGAACACTCCATTGCACTCCAGCCTGGGCAGCGGGGCAAGACTCCATCTCAAAAAAAAAAAAAAAGAAAGAAAGAAAGCAGCTCCTCCCACAGCTGTATTATAGTCTGATCTTATAAATGCAGTAGACATAAGTCCTGCCATAGGATAATCTTGCCATGATAGTTTTAGCAAAGTAAAACACCAGGCATGCTGCATCCTCCTGGCTCTGACATACCTCTACTGTGTCGTGTATATTTCAGGCTTTAAAGGAGATAGATGAAGTTGGGGACCTATTGCAGCTGAAGTATTCCCGTCATCGGCTGGTGCCTCTACTGGACAGGCCCTTTGACGAGACGACCTATGAAGAAACAGAAGACTGAGCCTTTTTGGTGCTCCCTCAGAGGAACTCTCCCTCGCCCAGGACAGCGTGTGGCCTTTGTGAGCCGGTTCCAGGAACCGCACTTCTGTGGCCATCTCATGTGAAAGACATTTCCTCAACTACTGAAGGTGGCCATCTCCACTCTAAATGACATTTTGTAAATAGTAAAAACTGCTTCAAATCCTTCCTTTGCTAAATCTCACCTTTAAAAACAAAGGTGACTCACTTTGCTTTTTTGGTCCATTAAAAAAACATTTTATTTTATAACCATTCTACTTGTGAAATCACGCTGACCCTAGCCTGTCTCTGGCCAACCACACAGGCCAGGCCATTCCCCTCTCCCAGCACCTCACAGACTTGGGCCCATCAAGAGCTACTGCTGGCTCTGGCTCCACAGCCTGGAGACTTACCTGGCCCTCCTCCCTAGGGAGCAAGTGCCTTCCACTTACTTCCCATCCAGGTCTCAGAGGTGGCCAACCTTGGAATCTTTCTTTAGCCATTCAAGTAAACAACTGAAGTATTCACCCTTTAATCTTAAGTTTAGTCTTTTAAGAAAAACAGTAAACGATGACTGCTGAAAGGCTTACTGTGTAACCTCCCAAGGGTTTGGTCTTATTCCATTTTGTCTGGTCACCAGATGATTTCTTCCTTTACCATCAAATATTTCTTCATAATGGTCACAGTCGGAGGATGTGCCCAAATTCTGGTTCTTCCCAAGCTCTAACCATAACACATCCCACCCCCTTTTTAAAGCACTTACTGTTGTCAAAGCACCATATTCCACCCTGGTGAGAAGGCCCCTCGCACATCTGAGTGTTGGGTACAAAGCTGCTCTGTAGAATGATGTGCACTCCTGGTGGATGAGGGGCAGGGGCAGTGTGGGAGGAATTGTTACTCCTTGCAGAGTCTGTGGCTTGCATTCCCTACCGCTTTCTATACCAAAATTACCACAGCCTCTGGCTGGGTCTGGGTCCAGATTAAGATTTAAACTGATAAAGGAAAATGTTGGTAAATCCTCTGCTCAGAAATCATTTATCATGTTCCTGTTTAAGGATTTGATTTATTTATTGAGGCCTTTTAGAAGCTAACCCCCTTAAATATTACTCTTCTGAATGCTAGTTCTCTTTTGTTCTTGATGTCCTAAGACAACTGAACCTGGCGTCTGGGGCTAGGGTCTGCCTGTCTATACATTTTTTTCTTCTTTTCTGAGAAATTATGAACATACATATCTCTTTCCTAAACTGACATTTTCTATTTTGACTGTTTTCATACTATAACCAGGTAAAGGGACTTCTTTCAGAGAGCTTTATACTGCCTGACCAAAGAACAAATCTGAAAATCACCCTTTTAAAGTTATTTTTTCAGTTAAACCAAAGTTTAAGTGAAGAGGATTTTTGGCATTTTTATACCCAGGATCAACTTGTCTTTTTGTATCCATCAAGTATTAATAGGGGAAGGATTGGGAACAAAATGGAAAAACAGTATATGAAAGTCATGTTACAGCTGGGTACAGTGGCTCACGCCTGTAATCCCAGCACTTTGGGAGGCTGAAGCAGGCGCGTCACTTGAGGTCAGGAGTTCGAGACCAGCCTGGCCAACATGGTGAAACCCCGTCTCTACTAAAAATACAAAAAAATTAGCCGGGCATGGTGGCGCACGCCTGTAATCCCAGCTACTCAGGAGGCTGAGGCAGGTGAATCACTTGGACCCAGGAGGGGGAGGTGGCAGTGAGCCAAGATCTTGCCACTCCACTCTAGCCTGGGTGACAGAGTAAGACTTTGTCTCCAAAAAAAAAAAAAAAAAAAAAAAAAACTCATGTTATACATTTTGTTGCTGTTGTTCTTTTTCTTTTTTTCTTTTTTCATGACTATTGTGCCAGTGTTAAACATTTTAACTCTTGAAATTGCTCCTTTTACTGGTAAAGATTCCCAATCCAAAATCTCCTGGGTGTCTTGTCATCAGCTGTGGTATGTTTGTGCACATTATGAGTAGTGGAGGATGTAAGCAATATTATTGTTTGTAAAGTTTTGTTTTTAATGTCTTGAGTATAAGTTATGTTTAGTCACTATCAGCATGTGAGGGCTTTAATAAGCCCTTGAGATATCCCAAAGTTTTTTTTTTTTTTTTAACTTTTTTTTGAAGAACAGAAAGATGAATGAAAGAACCAAGGAGAGATGCAGAGACTATATTTAGCATGTATAGTTTAAGTAAGAAGGAGGTTTTGGTAACTAAATAAGGAGTCCCGTAAAATCAGATACATTGTCAACCTTTCCTGCACATCAGTTTCCTACCATAGAATCCCACTGGAATACCAGATAGCTTTTGCACTGCATTGCTACTTACTGATGTAAATGTGGGGTTTGTAAAAGTCACAAACTTATAGGCAATGAACTTACCTGCTAGTCTTTTTGTTTTGGCTTGCATGAAGTCACTGCAAATTCAAATGTCAGTCAGTACCGGCATTTAAAATATATTGATATCACTTTGTTGGTGCACAGTTATTTCGAGATAAGTGTAATTTTGTTACAATTTTATTTTGGAGAGACAGACCTCCTGTGATCTATCCAGGACCTCTGTACTTTCTAAAGAACAAAATGTTATGTATACGTGGTTGGTTATCTCTTCTTGAAACTGTAATATAAATCTAGGGTCCAGTCATATCCTAGCTATCATTATTTATCCAAGTACTTGGAGGAATACAAGTATATTTAAATACAGTCATCATTGAGAATAAGTAGAGATTGGGGCATACAAGAATAGTTTAATACACCGTTTAACACAGCCTGATTCAAGACTCTGATGGGATTCAAACAGATGTCAGTTAACCATGACTACCAAAGCCAATCGTCTGAGTCGATCAATAGAGGTGTGACTAGTCCTTAGCACTTTTTCTCATTCCTCTTTTTATTCAGCATTGCTGTTACCATTTCAGGTTTATAAGACCTCTTTCAGCAGCTCACATGAGAAACCAGGAAATTTTTAGCTAGGAGACATCAAAAGCATATAGGAAGAGGGAACCAAGTGGCAGTGGCAGTTTCTCCTCCCATCTCTTTTTTAAAGCTCTAACCTAGCAGGGACATGAACTTTATAGCACTTTTTAAACTTTTTGCTTTGCTTTGGATAAGAAACCTTTACCTTAAAAAAAGCTGCTTGTCGGCCCAGCGAGCGAGGTGGCTCACGCCTGTAATCCCAGCACTTTGGGAGGCTGAGGTGGGTGGATCACAAGGTCAGAAGTTCGAGACCAGCCTGGCCAATCTAGTGAAACCTCGTTTCTACTAAAAATACAAAAAATTAGCCAGTGTGGCGGCAGGTGCCTGTAATCCCACCTACTCAGGAGGCTGAGGCAGGAGAATCACTTGAACCTGGGAAGCAGAGGTTGCAGTGAGCTGAGATCACGCCACTGCACTCCAGCCTGGGTGACAAGAGCGAGACTCTGTCTCAAAAAAATTAAAAAAAGCTTCCAGTCTCCAGAACTCCGAAAGTACTGCCTATTTGTTTAAAGAATCCAGCCATCATAGGGCTTTAGTCACTATCTTAAACATTCAAAATAGGGTGAGGATTTTCAAACAGGATTCTTGCTTCTGTAGTCATGCAAGGTAAACAGAAGCATCCCACATAATCACTAAGGGTTCTATGTGTGTCATGCCCCTTCAGAGGCCAAGGAGTTGAACATACTTCCAATGATGTCTCTATAATGCCTTCCTCCTTTACTTGGCCTGCCTTTCTTTCTGTACCTTCAAGTTCTTGATTTTAAAACTCCAACTCTAGAGAAAACCAATATGGTGGTGCTGGGCTTTGAAGATCAGCATATCAGATGCCTTGGTTCTGTTTGTACACTTAGCCTTACATTTCAGGAGGAGGCTTTTCATTAGGGACTTAAGCTAGCTCCTTTGGCTTTTAAAACATTTTTTTCTTCAGTTTCTTCATTACCTAAAGAAACCTGCATCTAAACTCAACTAGTTCAGCCTAGCTGAATTTTCTTTTTATTTTTTATATTATTATTTTAATTCTTTTTTTTTTTTTTTTTTTTTTTTTTTTTTTTTTTTTTTTTTTTTTTTAAATAAAATGGGGTTTTACCATGTTGGCCAGGCTGGTCTTGAACTCTTGACCTCAGGTGATCCACCCACCTTGGCCTCCCAAAGTGCTAGGATTACAGGCATGAGCCACCACGCCTGGCCCTTATTTTGTTATTATTTTTTTTTTGTAGAGACGGTTTCTCCATGTTGGTCAGGCTGGACTTGAACTCCCAACCTCAGGTGATCCGCCCGCCTTGGCCTCCCAAAGTGCTGGGATTACAGGCATGAGCCACCGCGCCTGGCCAACCTAGCTGAATTTTCTAGTGTGTAATACAGTTTGCTACCTTCTTATTGTGAAAACCACGGTGATGAGTGGCTTATATGGACAGATTTCCTGATTTCTCAGGGAGGAAAAAAGTGATGACATTTACCAATACTTTTCTGTTTTTCCCCTTTTTCCAAACTGATAAGGATTTCTGGTTCCTAGTGATCCGGGATTGGGCAACAGTACAGAACTGCTGGTCATGCTGTAGGCTGTGAAGAAAGAATGTGGGTAGTTGTTAGATTTTCAAGAATTTGTAGGGTTAGGGGCAGATGTTCTCTTGTATGAACCATTGCTATGACCTACCAGGTATCTTTCCTCTCTTAGTGTTCTAGGTAAGCCAATGAGTTTTAATCTCTACTTGCTGTAACTGTGTTGTTAGAAAAAGAGGTGAGAGTCATGGTTTTCCTTCTAACTGTCCACATTCATGAAGATTATGAACTGTTAAGACAGCCAGGGCAAAACAGACCCTGTCTCTACAAAAAAAAATTTTTCTAAATTAACCGGGCATGGTGTTGCCTGCCTATAGTTACTTCCACCTATGTGGGAGAATCACTTGAGCCTGGGAGGTCAAGGCTGCAGTGAGCCATGATTGCACCACTGCCATCCAGCCTGGGTGACAGAGTGAGACCCTCCCTCACAGAAGAGGGAAAGAAAATTGTTAGGACCCAGATATGGATGCACACCTGTAATCCCAGCTACTTGAGAGGCTGAGGCAGGAGGACTTCCTGAGCCCAGGAATTTGAGCCTAGCCTGGGCAGCATAGCAAGACCCCATCTCAAAAAAAAGAAAAGAAAGATGTTTGTTAAATCAGCTGAGCCCAAAGGGGTTGGGAATGGGAGAGGTATAAAAAGCAAAGATTATTTTTGGCCACTAAGCCAAGAATTTACAGAGATTTTTTTTTTTTAATTTTCAGTCCCAGAACCCACAGATACGCTGCTCCTTGCTTCATGTGGATGCTCAGTGCCTAGCAGGCATCTTAATCCATTAGACCAGTTTAAAAAAATGCCTTCCATGTGGAGAAATGCATGTCCTTTTCTCTCCTCAACTTTATCCACATGAAATGTGTGCCCATGGCGGGGCACAGTGGCTCACGCCAGTAATCCCAACACTTTGGGAGACTGAGACGGGCAGATTGCTTGAGGCCAGGAGTTTGAGAACAGTCTGGCCAACGTGACGAAACCCTGTCTCTACTAAAATTACAAAAATTAGCCGGGCATGTTGGCGCGTGCCTATAATCCCAGCTACGTTGGGAGGCTGAGGCACAGGAATTGCTTGAACCCAGGAGGCGGATGCAATGAATCAAGATTGTGCCACTGCAGTCCAGCCTTGGCGACAGTGGAAGACTCATCTCAAAAAAAAAAAAAAAGTGTGCCCAGGCCCCTAGCCATTGCCATGTGCATAGCCAGAGAGCCAGAGGGCTGGCTTCCATTATCACACAGAAGAAATGCTAGCACTAGCCAATGATCCCTTTGCTTTTAATTGTATAGAAAATGCTGTTGTTCCTTTTGTCGTTTCCAGTGACTTCTGTTTTCCAGGCAGCTCTTTTCTAGGGAGGAAACCAAAGGGGCTAGTTTAAGCCCCTAATAAAAATGTTTTTTCTAGTCTCTGGTGAGTCTGGAAGTGTCACATTCAAGTCCACCCTTGGGAGTGGCTTGGTGGGGGAGCTGTGGACCAGGTTTTGTTTACTGCATAGGGTACATGATAAATTGCCTTAAACTGTGATTCTTTCTGGTAGGATAAGTTATGATAAACTGACCTTAAAGAATACAATGGCTTTTAAACTGCAGTTACTGTGTTCTTAATGAAGCAACACCCAAAGCTCTGTTCTTTTGGAGCATTTGAGGGGAGGTTGAATGAAAGTTGCAAATAAGAGGAGTACCTTGATCTTACAGCTTTCTGAGTGTCTGCCTCATTGCCATCTGCATGGATGAGTGAATCCTATGCACGAGGAGACTCAAGCCAACTCAGTCTGCTTTTCGCAATATTATTCCCAGGTTTCTTTTGCAAAGCTTGGTCATTTGGCCCAGGCCTTCCTGGAAAGTGGAGTACATGTCACTGACTAGGGTGGCATGGTGTCTTTACCCATGTTACCTCAGTGGTTTGAAGCCAATAGTTGGAATTATGAAAAGCATCCTTGCTGGTTCTTCACAGGACACTGGAAACCACCCTGTCGATTCAGCCAGCATGCCCACACAGTCTTGATGATCCCTCTCTGTGATAGGCAGCTAACATTAAGAGAAAGGGGAAAGAGACAGAAGAAGAGAGCAATAGCTATGGCAGAGCCAAGATCTTATTTTGTTGGCCCATGTTTTTCCCTTGACCAAGTTACCTGTAAACTGGAATTTGCAAGGGGGTGCGGTGATGATAACCCCTTTCTATTGCTGTAATGTTCATATAACCTGGGAAACTGAGAGAAGGGGAAGTGTAAATAAAAGTTTAAAAATTTTAGTAATGTGTTGAAATGTCACTCTCTCTTATCCTGTCTCCCTTCTTTGCCAGATGATTTTTTAATTTTTCTTTTATACTTTATTGGATGACTGTGAAGCTATGAGTAGTGGGTTGGGGTAGGTGTGTGGATTTTGAGAGCGCATGTTAAGAACTGAAGGGGAGCTACTTGAGATGACTTAAGAAGCATCCCATGCAAATATCTTATTTTGCCCTAATAAAATATTCAGGCCGGGCGCGGTGGCTCAAGCCTGTAATCCCAGCACTGTGGGAGGCCGAGGCGGGTGGATCATGAGGTCAAGAGATCGAGACCATCCTGGTCAACATGGTGAAACCCCGTCTCTACTAAAAATACAAAAAATCAGCTGGTCATGGTGGCGTGTGCCTGTAATCCCAGCGACTCAGGAGGCTGGGGCAGGAGAATTGCCTGAACCCGGGAGGCGGAGGTTGCGATGAGCCGAGATCGTGCCATTGCACTCCAGCCTGGGTAACAAGAGCGAAACTCCGTCTAAAAAAAAAAAAAAAAAAAATTCAGAAACATACATCTGCCTTTTCATTCAACCAGTAAATGTTGAGTACTATTTCTCTGCCAGTGAGTGTGCACTGAGCTCTGCAATTCCTACTTGCTAGTAAACAAAAAAGCACGTTAACCTATATGTTATTTTACAAACTGCTAAGTGCTGTGGAGGAAAAGTGAAGAGCTTGGTTAAAGTAACCAGGCTGGGTGCAGTGGCTCACGCCTATAATCCTAGTACTTTGCAAGGCTGAGGTGGGTGATCACTTGAGGTCAGGAATTTGAGACCAGCCTGGCCAACATGTCAAAATCTCGTCTCTACTAAAATTACAAAAATTAACCAGGTATGGTGGTGCGTGCTTATAATTTCAGCTATTCGGGAGGCTGAGGCATAAGAATTGCTTAAACCCAGGAGCAGATGTTACAGTGAGCCAAGATCACACCACTGCACTCCAGCCTGGGCAACAGAACAAGACTCTGTCTCAAAAAAAAAAAAAGACAGTAACCAATATCTGGTTTAGATGGTGAGAGAGAAAACCGAGGAAGTGTAGGATCTGAAATAAAGTACAGTCGGAGCTCAGTAAACAGAATGGTGAGGTGAGGCAGGGGGTGGTGGTAGAGGCAGACTCACTGGGCTTTGTAGGACTTGGTGAGGTCTTTCTCTTACGCAGGGGGTAGGAGTCAGACCAGTGAAAGGTTTTTTTTAAAAATTTTTTGAGGGCCGGGCGCGGTGGCTCACGCCTGTAATCCCAGCACTTTGGGAGGCCGAGGCGGGTGGATCATGAGGTCAAGAGATCGAGACCATCCTGGTCAACATGGTGAAACCCCGTCTCTACTAAAAATACAAAAAATTAACTGGGCATGGTGGCGCGTGCCTGTAGTCCCAGCTGCTCAGGAGGCTGAGGCAGGAGAATTGCCTGAACCCGGGAGGCGGAGGTTGCGGTGAGCCGAGATCGCGCCATTGCACTCCAGCCTGGGTAACAAGAGCGAAACTCCGTCTCAAAAAAAAAAAAAAAATTTTTTTTGAGATGGAATCTTGCTTTGTCACCCAGGCTGGAGTGCAATGGCATGATCTTGGCTCACTGTAACCTCCGCCTCCCAGGTTCAAGTGATTCTCCTGCCTCAGCCTCCCAAGTAGCTGGGATTACAGGCACCCACCACCACACCTAGCTAATTTTTGTATTTTTAGTAGAGACAGGGTTTCACCATGTTGTCCAGGCTGGTCTCAAACTTCTGACCTCGTGATCCCCCCACCTCGGCCTCTCAAAGTGCTATGATTACAGGCGTGAGCTACCATGCCTGGCTAAAAAATGTTTTAATTATTATTTGAAGTGGAGACAGTTTCACTGTGTTGCCCAGGCTGGTCTCAAATTCCTGGCCTCAAGCAGTCCTCCCACGTCAGCTTCCAGACGTGCTGGGATTATAGGCATGAGCCACCACTCCCGGCCCAGTGAAGAGTTTAAAGAATGGAAACAGATAACCCTTGGCATCATTTTTTTTTTTTTTTGAAATGGAGCCTCACCTTGTCCCCAAGGCTGGAGTGCAGTGTCGAGATCTCGGCTACTGCAACCTCTGCCTCCAGAGTTCAAGCGATTCTCCTGCCTCAGCCTCCTAAGTAGCTGGGAGTACAGGTGCCCGCGACCACTCCTGGCTAATTTTTGTATTTTTAGTGGAGACAGGGTTTCATCATATTGGCCAGGCTGGTCTCAAACTCCTGACCTTGTGATCCACCCACCTCGGCCTCCCGAAGTGCTGTGATTACAGGCAAGAGCCACTGCGCCTGGCTAAAAAAAATTTTTTAATTATTATTTAAAGTGGATTGTGCAGGATGTGCAGGAAATAAATAAATAAATAAGTGGAGACAGAGTTTCACTGTGTTGCCCAGGCTGGCTTGAATTCCTGGCCTCAAGCAATCCTCCTGAGACCGGTTCCGGGATGGCGGGGAGGCTTAGCTTGCTCCTTGGTGGGCTGTGTTTTTTTAGGCCGTCACTCCCACCTCAGCTTTCTGAGGTGCTGGGATTATAGGCATGAGCCACCACACCCAGCCCAGTGAAGAGTTTAAAGTATGGAAACAGATAACTCTTAGCGTCTTTTTTTGGAGACGTTGGCAATTTGATAAAGTTTATATGGAAATCTAAACAACCTAGAATAGTCAAAACAATTTTGAAAAAGAATTTACGGCCGGACACGGTGGCTCACGCCTGTAATCCCAGCACTTTGGGAGGCTGAGGCAGGTGGATCACGAAGTCACGAGTTCAAGATCAGCCTGGCCAAGATGGTGAAACCCTGTCTCTACTAAAAATACAAAAATTAGCCAGGCATGGAGCATGCACTTGTAATCTCAGCTACTCAGGAGGCTGAGGCAGGGAATTGCTTGAACCCAGGAGATGGAGTTTACAGTGAGCCGAGGTTGTGCCACTGCACTCCAGCCTGGGTGACAGAACCGGACTCTGTTTCAAAAAATAAAAAAAATAAAGAAAAATAACTTACATTGTCTGATTTCAAGACTTTCTGTAAAGCTACAGTAATGAAGACATTGCTGTTGGCATTAGGATAGTCATGTAGATCAGTAAAACATGCTGGAGTCCAGAAAAAGACCCACACATATAAGGTCTGTTGATTTTCTTTTTTTTTTTTTTTTTTTTTTTTTTTTGAGACGGAGCTTCGCTTTTTTTACCCAGGCTGGAGTGCAATGGCGCGATCTCGGCGCACCGCAACCTCCGCCTCCTGGGTTCAGGCAATTCTCCTGCCTCAGCCTCCTGAGTAGCTGGGATTACAGGCACGCGCCACCATGCCCAGCTAATTTTTTGTATTTTTAGTAGAGACGGGGTTTCACCATGCTGACCAGGATGGTCTCGATCTCTTGACCTCGTGATCCACCCGCCTCGGCCTCCCAAAGTGCTGGGATTACAGGCGTGAGCCACCGCACCTGGCCTGATTTTCAATAGAGTTGCCAAAGTAGTTCAGTGGGGAAAGTACAGTTATTTCAGTGAATGGTGCCAGAACAGTTAAATATCCCTATGGGCGGAAATGACCTTCAACCTTAACTCAGATATATGATAATTAATTCAAAATAAATCATACATCTGAACACAAAAATTAAAACTATAAAACTTCTAGAAGAAAATAGAAAAGAAAATCTGACTTTAGGTTAGGAATGATTTCTGAGGACACAAAAAGCGTTAATCAAAAAAATTGGTAAGTTGGACTTGATCAAAATGCAAATTTCGAAAGACTTAAAATGAAAAACGAACCCCAGGCTTGGATAAAATATTCAGAATACATGTATTTGATAAAGGCTTTCTATACAGACTATCTAAAGAAACCTTAAAATTCAATAATCTACTCATAAAAAATAAGTAAAAGATGGAACATTTCACAAGAGGTACAGTAGTGTCCCATAAGCTTATGAAAAAACACTTAACATCATTAGTCATCAGGGAAGTGCAAATAAAAACTACAATAAGATTCTACCACCCAAGCCTGGGCAACATAGCAAGATCCCGTCTCTACTAAAAAACTGAGAAATTAGCTGAGTATGGTGGTGCATGCCCGGAGTCCTCAGTAGTCTGAGGTGGGAGGATCCCTTGAACCCAAGGATTGAAGGCTACAGTGAGCTATGATCACAGCACTACTCACCAGCCTGGGAGGGTGATACACTGTCTCAAAAAAAAAAAAGCCGGGCGCGGTGGCTCAAGCCTGTAATCCCAGCACTTTGGGAGGCCGAGACGGGTGGATCACGAGGTCAAGAGATCGAGACCATCCTGGTCAACACGGTGAAACCCCATCTCTACTAAAAATACAAAACATTAGCTGGGCATGGTGGCACGTGCCTGTAGTCCCAGCTACTCAGGAGGCTGAGGCAGGAGAATTGCCTGAACCCAGGAGGCGGAGGTTGCGGTGCGCCGAGATCGCGCCATTGCACTCCAGCCTGGGTAACAAGAGCGAAACTCCGTCCCCAAAAAAAAAAAAAAAAAAAAAAAATTCTACCACCAATCCCACCAGAATGGCTAAAATTAAGAAGAATTATAATAAGTGTTGGCAAAGGTGTGGAGCAACTGGATCTCTCATGGGTTGCTGGTGGGAATGCAAATAGTACATCCACTTGAGAAAATGCAAATGGTACATTCACTTCAGAAAAGTAATTTGGAGGTTTCAGACAGCAGTTCCACTCATACATAAATCTAAATTTTTTATCTGATTTAAAAATTTTTATCTATTTAGTTTGAGACTGGGTTATGAGACTGGCTAATTTTTGTATTTTGGGGAGAGACAGGGTTTCCCCCTGTTCGCCAAGCTGTTCTCCAACTCCCAGGCTCAAGCGATCTGCAGACCTCAGCCTCCCAAAGTGCTGGGATTGCAGGCATGAGCCACCATACCCAGCCCACTTATAGATACTTAAGACAAATGAAAGCATGTGTGCATCGGGACTTACACTTGAATATGGCCACTATTCATAACCAGAAACAATCCAAAACCCATAATGGTGAATGGATATACACATAGCAATACGTGCATATAATGCAGTATTACTCAGCAATGAAAAGGGACAAATGACTGATACCTACAAGGTGGGTGAATCTCAGCCTCCTGCTGATGGTAGTGCATGTGATGTGCAGGGGAAAGAAATGCTGAGAGAAAGAAGCCAAAGGAATGAATAGGTAAATATTATTCCATTGATATGAAATTCTAGAAAAGCAAACTATTTTTTCTTTCTTTCTTTTTTTTTTTTTTTTGAGACGGAGTTTCGCTCTTGTTACCCAGGCTGGAGGGCAATGGCGCGATCTCGGCTCACCGCAACCTCCGCCTCCCGGGTTCAGGCAATTCTCCTGCCTCAGCCTCCTGAGTAGCTGGGATTACAGGCACGTGCCACCATGCCCAGCTAATTTTTTGTATTTTTGGTAGAGACGGGGTTTCACCATGTTGACCAGGATGGTCTCGATCTCTTGACCTCGTGATCCACCCGCCTCGGCCTCCGACAGTGCTGGGATTACAGGCGTGAGCCACCGCGCCCGGCTTTTCTTTCTTTTTTTTTAAGTTTAAACTAATTGCACTGCAAGGACCAAGACCGACTCGCGCTCGGGAGCCCACCTGGGCCCGCCAAGGCAAAACTATTCTATGGTAACTGCAAGATCAGTGGTTGCCAGGAGCCAAGGGAAGGAGGTAGAGATTAACTATACAAAAGAACTATGAATATGAAATTTTCCAAAAAGCATAAAGTCAGCTCGGCGTGGTGGCTCACGCCTGGAATCCCAACAGTTTGGGAGGCCGAGATGGGCTCATGACCTGAGATCAGGAGTTCAAGATCAGCCTGACCAATATGGTAAAATCTACTAAAAATATAGAAATTAGCTGGGTGTGGTGACGTGTGTCTGTAGTCCCAGCTACTTGGGAGGCTGAGACAGGAGAATCGCTTGAACCCTGGAGTTAGAGGTTGTAGTGAGCTGAGACTGCACCACTGCACGCCAGCGTGGGTGGCAGGGTGAGAGCCTGTCTCAAAAAAATAAAATAAGCATGCAGTCATGTCTCATGGACATAAAATGAACACGTGTTAAAGATTTTACTTATTAATGAGGAAACTGGTAAGGGCATTAAAACCAGTTCAAAGGAGATATTGAAAAACCAACATTTGTAAATCAGGGATATTGAGATGAATGTTCAAATGAAGGCAAACTCGTTTCTTCCACACTGGGAGAAGAAACTCAGTTGAACTTGTACAGGGCAGGACAGAGTGTGCATTTCTTTGGACAAGAATTTTGTTTTGCTACCAGTTACCTACAACCTACAGAGCAGTAGCTCAAAGGCAATGAAAGACTAGAATCAAATACCCTGGAAGGATGTATGCTACGTGCACGATGCAGTTTTCCATCGAAGCACAAGTTTTTCAGCAGTGCACAGAAGGAAATTGGAAGATGGGAAGATTCTACATCATATTGCGATGGTGGTTACACAGATGCACACATTCATGAAAACAGAATCGTACAATTAAAATAGGTGTGTTTTATTATACGTAAATTATGCCTCAGTGAAGGTTATCTTAAAAAGGAAAGGCCGGCCGGTGGTGGCTCAAGCCTGTAATCCCAGCACTTTGGGGGGCCAAGGTGGGAGGGATCACCTGAAGTCCGGAGTTCAAGACCAGCCTGGCCAACATGGTGAAACCCTGTCTCTACTAAAAATACAAAAATTAGCCAGGTGTGGTGATAAGCATCTGTAATCTCAGCTACTCGAGAGGCTGAGGCAGGAGAGTAACTTGAACCTGGGATGCGGAGGTTGCAGTGAGCCAAGATTATGCCATTGCATTCCAGCTTGGGTGACAAGAGCAAAACACTCCATCTCAAAAAATAATAATAATAAGATAGGAAGATAGGCCAGGTGCAGTGGCTCACACCTATAATCCCAGTGCTTTGGGAGGGTGAGATTTGGGGGGGGTCACCTGAGGTCAGAAGTTAGAGACCAGCCTGGACAACATGCTGAAGCTCTGTCTGTACTAAAACAAACAAACAAAAAAACCAGGCCAGTCTCAATGGCCTACTCCTGTAATCCCAGCACTTTGGGATGCCGGGGTGGGCAGATCACCTGAGGTCAGGAGTTCAAGACCAGCTTGGCCAAAATGGTGAAAACCTGTCTCTACTAAAAATATAGAATTAGCCAGGGATGGTGGTGCATGCCAGTAATCCCAGCTACTGGGGATGCTGAGGCAGGAGAATTCCTTGAACCCACAAGGCAGAGGTTGCAGTGAGCCAAGATTGCACCATTGCACTCCAGCCTGGACAACAAGAGCAAAACTCCATCTCAAAGATAAATAGGGCCGGGCGCGGTGGCTCAAGCCTGTAATCCCTGCACTTTGGGAGGCCGAGGCGGGTGGATCACGAGGTCAACAGATCGAGACCATCCTGGTCAGCATGGTGAAACCCCGTCTCTACTAAAAATACAAAAAATTAGCTGGGCATGGTGGCGCGTGCCTGTAATCCCAGCTACTCAGGAGGCTGAGGCAGGAGAATTGCCTGAACCCAGGAGGCGGAGGCTGCGGTGAGCCGAGATCGCGCCATTGCACTCCAGCCTGGGTAACATGAGTGAAACTCCGTCTCAAAAAAAAAAAAAAAAAAAAAAATTCCAATCCCCGGCTGGGGGCGGGGGCCTGTAATCCCAGCATTTTTGGAGGCCCAGGCGAGCAGATCACGAGGTCAGGAGTTCGAGATCATTCTGGCCAGCATGGTGAAACCCCATCTCCATTAAAAATACAAAAATCAGCCGGGCATGGTGGCACGCGCCTGTAGTCCCAGCTGCTCCGGAAGCTGAGGCAGGAGAATCGCTTGAACCCGGGAGGCGGAGGTTGCAGTGAGTGAAGATTGCCCCATCATTGCACTTCAGCCTGACGACAGAGCAAGACTCAGTCTCAAAAAAAAAAAAAAAAAAAAGATTCCAATCCCCATGGTCGAATCCAGACCTAGGTTGTCATCCCTGTGAATGCAGCATTCAGGACCCTGCAGCTGTGCCCCTAGGCAGAGCAGTTCCAGAAAAGCGCACAGTCCCCCCACAGTCTTACTCTAACTTCACCCAGACCAGCAGTTGGCGCCAGTAGCTGGACTTGCTGTCCATCCTTTCCAGCACCTCTGGGGATCCACCAACCCTGCTCTGAAACTTGAGTCATCCTTGTGTGCCCTGCTATGGCCTCTGGGTGGGCATGTTCCTCATGCCTTGTGGCTGATCTTCACTGACGTGTCCCAGCCCCTCCCTCTACCCCGTGTCGCTGCGTTCACCTTCCCTAGATGTCCAACCAGGCTCTAAGATTGGCACTGCCTTTCAGCGTTCCTGATCTTTGCCACAAGCTAAGGTTTTGTGTCTGTTGCTCAGAGGCAGGCCATCTTGCTGATCCTCGTGGCCTACGTGGGGATCCCTGCACCGAGGGTCCCACTGGAGGAAGTGGGCAGTTCCACTGTTTCACCCAGGATACAACTAGGGGACCCCGACTCCCGGCTGTCCTGGGACTTTATCCTCACATCTCATTCTCAACTTTCTCCTGTTTTGTTTCGTTTTGTTTTCTAAGACAGGGTCTCACTCTGTCGCCCAGGTTGGAGTGCAGTGGTGCAATCACGGCTCACTGCAGCCTCCGCCTTCCAGGTTCAAGCGATTCTCCCACCTCAGCCCCTGGTGTAGCTGGGATTACGAGCGCCCGCAGCTATGCCCGGCTTATTTTGTATTTTTACTAGAGATGGGGTTTCACCAGGTTGGCCAGGATGGTCTCAACTCCTGACTTCAAGTGATCCTCCCGCCTCGGCCTCTCAATGTACTGGGATTAGAGGCGCGAGCCGCCGACCGGCTTTCCGGCGGTTTTTAAAAGTGCTCAGAGGACATTCCGGGGACCCTAGGCGCAGGGCGGCAGGTGTTGACTCGCGCCTCTCCTCTGATCTCCACCTGAGGCAGTAGAGTGGGAAGGACCCTGGGGAGTTACTACCAGGCCTCCTACAAGGCAAACCTTCCCCGAGGCATCATCGCGCACCTGCCCTGCATCCCAGGCGAGGACTCGCGCCTCTCTCCCGTCCGGCTGCGCTTCCCTCCCTCGCCCGCTCTGCACCGCAGGTCCGGGTAGCAGTCGGGGAGGGCGGAGGTGGCGTCGGACCCTCAGGACCCCGCAGTAGTCGCACCGCGGGGCTGGAGCGCGCCGCGAGCAGGAATTCGCTGGAGGCTGCGACGGGGACAGCGGCGGGGACTGAAGGCGGGGAGGCGACCAGATCAAAGAGAGCCGCCTGCGGGGCCGAGACGGGTGGGGGGATCGTCGAGGGTCTGCTCCCGGGAGGGCGGGGGGCATCCTGGTGCGCTGACCCCAGAGCTGCGCCGGCGCCCAAGCAGGAGCCGGAGTCAGAGCTGCGACCCCCGCCCTGCGCGCCCCTGTGCCCTGCACGCCCATCAGGGTACCCGGGCGCTCGAGGGGGCCTGGCCTGAGCCGCAGCCCCCACGGTCCCGCCCCCGGAGGAGGCGAGGCGGGGCGCGACTGGGTTCGCGACCGCGGGCAGAGGCTCCGGCAGAGCTCCCTCGGGACCGACAAGATGCGTGCGCTCCGCGGCCGAGCTGGGCTCCTCCTCTGCGTGTTGCTGCTGGCGGCGCTGCTGGCCGCCGCGCGAGGGCTCCCCATGAAGAAGCTGCGGGGCGGCAAACTCCGGCCCCGCAACCGCGGGAAGCTGGCAGAGGTGAGTGGCGGCGGCACTGCGCGCGCGATCTCTGCTCCCCGGCCCGCCGGCTCTAGCAGTACGTGGAGCGGGGACCGAGACACACACAGGAGGGCGACCCCCCGAGGGAGAGGGGTCGGGGCTGGCTGGACGCCCTACGACACCCGGCGCTAGCCAGGTGCGCCGGACCTCGGGGCTCCCACTCCCCGCATGTGGCCGCGAGGAGCTGCTGCGGGGCCCAACTTTAACTTCTGTGGTGAGTGAGGTGGCCGACAGTCCGCGATGGCCGAGTTTCCTAGCCCCTAGCAAAACTCGCCTGCAGCCCCCTGTCCAGGTGCGCGCTGTCTCAGAGAGGAGTCCCAACAGTGCGAGGAAGCTGGCCCTTTGCGCAGTGGCGGGCCAGGGCCGCTGAGGTTCAAACGGTCAGGTGAGCCCCTTCCATGAGGCATGCGGAGGCACAGCGGGGCTCTCCAACTGCTGGCCGGGGTGTCCAGCCCCAGACTGGCGCTGTTCTGGAGGGCTGTGGGTGGGCCTTGGCGTATAAAACAGGAATGAGTTGGAAGAGTGGTGTTGGCCACATGGAGGGAAGCCATGGTCTGTCAAGCCCTGTGTCTTCCAGTCACTGAGGAGTCTACAGTCCAGCTTGTTGCCCCTTGAAATGCAACGGGCATTCATTCCCATGGGAACAAAGACAGCCAGATTTGTATTAGGGTTGCAGGAGCAGGCCTGTGTGGCAGGTGGTCTTAAGTCTTGGGTCCTGGGTTCTTCTATGTACTGAGTTGTAGAAGGCCAGAATAGTTCTTCCCTTTTTTTTTTTTTTTTTTTTTTTT
>NW_022436960.1:25419619-25424737 GCF_009761245.1 Sapajus apella
GGAGTTTCACTCTTGTTACCCAGGCTGGAGTGCAATGGCGCGATCTCAGCTCACCGCAACCTCCGCCTCCTGGGTTCAGGCAATTCTCCTGCCTCAGCCTCCTGAGTAGCTGGGATTACAGGCACGCGCCACCATGCCCAGCTAATGTTTTGTATTTTTAGTAGAGATGGGGTTTCACCGTGTTGACCAGGATGGTCTCGATCTCTTGACCTCGTGATCCACCCACCTCGGCCTCCCAAAGTGCTGGGATTACAGGCTTGAGCCACCGCGCCCGGCCCTTTTTTTTTTTTTTTAAATCAAGACGGGGTTTCACCATGTTGGTCAGGCTGGTCTTGAACTCCCGACCTCAGGTGATGCACCTGCCTTGGCCTCCAAAGTGCTTGGATTACAGGCGTGAGCCACTACACCCGGCCAAGGAATCTTTTAGATTTTTTTCCTGTCCCTAGTCCCCATGAATTTATTTATTTATTTATTTATTTATTTATTTATTTATGATGCTCTTGTTGCCCAGGCTGAAGTGCAGTGACGTGATCTCAGCTCACCACAACCTCCACCTCCCAGGTTCAAGTGATTCTCCTGCCTCAGCCTCCCGAGTAGCTGGGATTACAGGCATGCACCACCATGCCTGGCCAATTTTTGTATTTTTAGTAGAGACGGGGTTTCTCCATTTTGGTCAGGTTGGTCTCGAACTCTCGATCTCAGGTGATCCACCTGCCCCAGCCTCCCAAAGTGCTAGGATTACAGGTGTGAGCCACCACGCCCAGCCAAAAAAAATTTTTTTTTTTTTGACATGGAGTCTTGCTCAATCTCAGCTCATCCTCCACCCGGAAGTTCAAGGGAATCTCCTGCCTCAGTCCCCCAAGTATGGGAATACAGATGACTGCCAACACGCCCAGATATTTTTTGTATATTTTTAGTAGAGATGGGTTTTTACTATGTTGACCAGGCTAGTCTAGAACTCCTGACCTCAAGTGATTCATCCGCCTTGACCTCCCAAAGCATTGGGATTACAGGCGTGAGCCACTGCACCCAACCTCCCCAAGAAATTTTAATACCACAGACATACTGTCTGTTTATGTATTATGGCCCTTTGGAATCTCACAAACCATTGTAATATCGTAAGACTTTTTTGTCTTTCACAAGATCTAGTTATTGCCCCTATTGAGAATGCATCCTTTAGACTGGTTCTCAGCCTCAGCATCCTTATCATTTTGGGCCATATAATTCTTTGTGGTAAGGGCTGCTGTCTCACGCATTATAGAATGGTTAGCAGCATTCCTGGCCTCCACCGCCAGGTGCCTGTAGCACTCGCCACCAGGACCAGAACTGCCACAGGTTTCCTGTGGGACACGCCATCCCACTGCCCATAGTGGAGAATGACTGTGGTAGACAGAAGAGGCCCCTCCTAATAGAGATGACGGTGCTAATCAAATTAGTTAAATTGGCATTGTTTCTGCTCACTTGGCAAAAATGTTCCTATTTTAGTATTGATTGCTTTGTATTGTAATTTTTTTAGCATGTTTGCCAAATCTTCCCCCAAGAACACCCTAAAGGATGGATTATTTCAGAGCCAAAATCTTATCCTCAGCTCCAGTACAAAGCCTGGCAGAGTCATCAAAAACATGTGAAAACAAATTAGCGCCACAATGAAAAAGCAGAGCTTGGAGTCTACAGCTTGGGGTTCTGGTCCCAGTGGGTCACTAATGCATGTGTGACTCACCTCGAATGATTTCCTCACATTGAAAAAGAGGGGTCTGCATGGTGGCTCACACCTGTAATCCCAGCACTTTGGGAGGCCAAGGTGGGAGAATTGCTTGAGCCCAGGAGTTCAAGACCTGCCTGAGCAACATAGCGAAAACCCATCTCTACCCCGGAAAAATACAAAAATTAGCTGGGTGTGATGGTGCATACCTATAGTCCCAGCTACTCAGGAGGCTGAAGTGGAAGGATCGCTTGAACCTGGCAGGCAGAGGCTGCATGAGCTGAGATCCCGCCACTGCATTCCAGCCTGGGTGACAAAGCGAGATCCTGTCTCAAAATTAAATAAATAAATAAGTAAAATGAGAAAAGAGAGCCCAGGTCATCTCCATGGTCTTGTCCAGCTCTGACATCATCCCATGAGTCTGCATGATTTGTGTCAAAGCTGTATGCAGCAAAGGTGTTAGTATAAGGAGTCATGTTGAGAGAATGCAGATTGTTCTTCTAAGGACTTGGGTGGTATGTCACAGAAAACTGACCAGGATGAGCATGGTGGCTCACATCTGTAATCTCAGCACTTTGGGAGGCTGAGGAGGGTGGATTACTTGAGGTCAGGAGTTCAAGACCCGCCTGGCCAAAATGGTGAAACCTCGTCTCTACTAAAAACACAAAAATTAGCCAGGCATGGTGGTGTGTGCCTGTAGTCCCAACTAGTCAGGAGGCTGAGGCAGGAGAATTGCCTGAACCCGGAAGGCAGAGGTCACAGTGAGCCAAGATTGTGCCACTGCACCAGCCTGGGAAACAGAGTGAGACCCTGTCTCAAAAATTAAATAAATAAATAAATAAGAAATAACTGACCAGCACAAAAACCTTAATGAAGAAGCTAAAGAATATAAAACCCCTGGATCTAAAAGTAAAGGTTGCTGAAGGGGAAGTGAGCAATCTCTGGGCTTTATAGAGTCCAAATGAATTACTTAACGTGAGGTCATTTAATTGTCACATCACCTTGACATGGGCATTGTCTCCATTTTCCAGATGAAAAAATTGAGACACAGAAAAGTTAAGTCTAGCCAGGAGCCAGGTCTGTGATTAGATCTCTGATGGTACATCTTTGCATGTTGTGCTGCAGTCTGCTCATCTGAAGTCTTGAAAAATTATTAGCCTTGTAAACAAAATGTACCCCCACTCTTCTCTTGGTAGGCCTGTTGCTGAGCCTCCGTTTACTCCTATAGTAAAATGAGAACCCATTTTGTCAGATGCAGTGCTGGGCGAAAAAGCACTGGACATGTGGATAGTAACATCATCACAAAAAGACGCTGAGGGCTGGGCACAGTGGCTCACACCTGTAATCCCAGCACTTTGGGAAGCCAAGGCAGGCGGATCACTTGAGCTCAGGGGTTCAAGATCAGCCTGGGCAACATGGAGAAACCCTGTCTCTATTAGAAAAACAAAAATTAGCCAAGCGCGATGGCATGCACTTGTAATCCCAGCTACTAAGGGCTGAGGTGGGAGAATCACTTGAGCCCAGGAGGTTGAGGCTGCAGTGAGCTGTGATTGCACCACTGCACTCCAGCTGGGTGACAGAGCGAGACCTTGTCTTCAAATTAATTAATTAATTAAAAGAGGCTCTGTGCCAAGCCTGGTACAGGTGGTGCATGAGTATAGTGCTAATACTTGGAGGGTGAGTGGGAGGATCACCAGGAGTTCAAGGCTGCACTCAGCTATGAACCCACCACTGTACCCCATCCTGGGTGACAGAGCTAGACCCTGTCTTTTTTTTTTTTTTTTTTTTTTTTTTTTGAGACAGAGTCTCAGTCAGCTGCCCAGGCTGGAGTGCAATGGTGCATTCTTGGCTCACTACAACCTCCACCTCTCAGGTTCAACAGATTCTCCAGCCTCAGCCTCCCGAGTACCTGGGATTACAGGTGTGCGCCACCATGTCTGGCTATTGTTTTTGCATTTTTTTTTTCCTGCCCACCTGCAACTGTCTTGATCGAGTTATGGTTTTGCATTTTTAGTAGAGACGGGTTTTCCCTTGTTGGCCAGGCTGGTCTCAAATTCCTGACCTCAGGTGATCCACCCTCCTCAGCCTCCTAGCGTGCTGGGATTACAGGTGGGAGCCACCGTGCCAGGCCAAGGCCCTGTCTTAAAAAAAAAAAAAAGAGGCTGAGGTCAGTTTGTTGGGTGCTGAAAGCAGGCAAAGAGTGACCCAGCTCTGCCTTGGGTATCTTCTGTTCTGGTTAGGATCAGAACCACTCAAACAGCCTCCATGTATGTTCCTTGTCTTTTTTTTTTTTTTTTTTTTGAGACGGAGTTTTCGCTTTTGTTACTCAGGCTGAAGTGCAGTGGCGTGATCTCGGCTCACGGCAACCTCCGCCTCCTGGGTTCAGGCAATTCTCCTGCCTCAGCCTCCTGAGTAGCTGGGATTACAGGCATGTGCCACCATGCCCAGCTAATTTTTTTTTTTGTATTTTTAGTAGAGATGGGGTTTCACCATGTTGACCA
This sequence comes from Sapajus apella, assembly GCF_009761245.1. Taxonomy (NCBI): domain Eukaryota; kingdom Metazoa; phylum Chordata; class Mammalia; order Primates; family Cebidae; genus Sapajus; species Sapajus apella. The sequence goes on from NW_022436960.1 coordinate 25,423,823, forward strand.
GGATGGTCTCGATCTCTTGACCTCGTGATCCACCCACCTCAGCTTCCCAAAGTGCTGGGATTACAGGCGTGAGCCACCGCGCCCGGCCTGTTACTAGTCGATGAGGAAACTGACAGCAGGTCCAATAACTAACCCAGGGTTAGTACGTGGTGAGCCAGGATCCCCACTCAGTTTTGCTTAATTCCAGAACTCCAGGGCACCTAACCCTGGCACCCCCCAGCTCCTTGGCAGGCAAGGGAAGACCTTGGCATGGGAGAAAGAAGAACTGGGGACTTCGTGCCACACGGGGTTGAGGGGGCTAGACTTAGGCAAGAAAGGCTGGGCACAGTGGCTCACGCCTGTAATCATAGCACTTCGGAAGGCCTAGGTGGGACGATTACTTGAGGCCAGAAGTTCACGGCTGCTCTGAGCTGTGATCGCACCAGTGCACTCCAGCCGAGCAGAGTGAGACCCTGTCTCTGTTTTAAAAAAAAGAAAAAACGAAAAAGGCCAAGTGCGGCAGTGGCTCATGCCTATAATCCTAGCACTTTGGGATGCTGAGGCAGGCAGGTCACCTTTCATGCTCTTTTCATGCTCTATGTTTCTTTCATGCTCCTGCTGCAGCAGCATGAACCTCCCCCATTCCACCCAACGTGGGACAGTCCTTGCAGCCTGGAAGAACTGTCCTCTCTCAATTCTCCTCTCGTTTTTTTTTTTTTTTGGAGACAGAGTTTCGCTCTTTTTACCCAGGCTGGAGTGCAATGGCGCGATCTCGGCAACCTCCGCCTCCTGGGTTCAAGCAATTCTCCTGCCTCAGCCTCCTGAGTAGCTGGGATTACAGGCACGCGCCACCATGCCCAGCTAATTTTTTGTAGTTTTAGTAGAGACAGAGTTTCACCATGTTGACCAGGATGGTCTCGATCTCTTGACCTCGTG
>NW_022436960.1:25424837-25466319 GCF_009761245.1 Sapajus apella
GCCCGGACTTTTTTTTTTTTTTTTTTTAATAAAGATAGGGTCTCACTCTGCAGCGCAGGCTGGAGTGCAGTGGCTCACTGCAACCACTGCCTCCCAGGTTCAAGCAATTCTCCTGCCTCATCCTCCTGAGTAGCTGGGGCTACAGGCACCTGCCACCACGCCCAGCTAATTATTTTATTTTATTTTTTTTTTTATGGGACGGAGTTTCGCTCTTGTTACCCAGGCTGGAGTGCAATGGCGCGGTCTCGGCTCACCGCAACCTCCGCCTCCTGGGTTCAGGCAATTCTCCTGCCTCAGCCTCCTGAGTAGCTGGGATTACAGGCACGCACCACCATGCCCAGCTAATTTTTTGTATTTTTAGTAGAGACGGGGTTTCACCGTGTTGACCAGGATGGTCTCGATCTCTTGACCTCGTGATCCACCCACCTCAGCCTCCCAAAGTGCTGGGATTACAGGCTTGAGCCACCGCGCCCGGCTATTTTGTATTTTTAATAGAGATGGGGTTTTACCATGTTGGCCAGGCTGGTCTAGAATTCCGGACCTCAAGTGATCCACCCGCCTCAGCCTCCCAAAGTGGTAGGATTACAGGAGTGAGCCACCATGCCTGGCCTAGACTAGCACACTTTCTTAACTACAGCACTTATTCACATTTGGGCTGGATGATTCTTGTGGGTGACGCTGTGCACTGCAGGCTATGTAGCAACATTCCTGGCCTGTGCCTACTAGATGCTAGTAGAAACCCCCTCTAGCTGTGACAACCACAAATATCTCCAGACAGTGCCAAATGCCCCCAGATAAGAACCGCTGCAAAACCATTGTATCACCTGCCACAGGCAGGCCCAGCCATCGCCAGGCTAGGGTGTCCCGATCAGCCAAAAGCCCGCACAACCCTGAATACCTGCTGCTCTGAGACCGCCTGTCTATGCCCCAGAGACTGCAGACAGTGGAAATGCCAAGCAAAGTCACAGGCACAGTTAGAGCCTTGGTGGAATTGTGGGTGGGAGCTGCCAGGAAGGCAGCACTTGGGGATGCCCAGGCCTCCCACACTGATCAGTGAAGGGGCTGAGTTGTTCCACTACTCATCCTTCCACCTTCCACTCATCCACCCTGCTGTCTAGACTAGAGTGCTTTGACTCAGCAAGAGACTCCAGGCTGGGGCCGAGATGGGCCCATGGCTGCCCTGGGACCAGGCATTTAGTGCCAGCGCCTTGGAGCCAGATGTTTGGACACCGCAGATGGGGATGTCAAAAAGAGAGAGACAGAAGGTTGTGAATCTCTTCTCAACCTTTCGAGAAAAAATATTCAAAAATAAAAAAAAAAACCAAAAAACAAAAACAAAAAAATAAAGAGAAAAAATAGTTTGAGAGTGACAAACGAGGCTGATTAAGCCCCCTGAAAACTAAACCGTCAGAACGACTTGAGACAGTGTCTCACTCTGTCGCCCAGGCTGGAGTGCAGTGGTGTGATCTTGGCTTACCACAACCTCTGCTTCCTGGGTTCGAGCGATCCTCCTGCCTCAGCCTCCTGAGCAGCTGGAATTACAGGTGTGCACCATCATGCCTGGCTAATTTTTGTAGTTTTAGTAGAGACGGGGGTTTCACCATGTTGGTCAGGCTGGTCTCAAACTCCTGACCTCATGATCTGCCCACCTCAGCCTCCCAAAGTGCTGGGATTACAGACATGAGCCACTGGGTCTGGCCCAGCCCCTGGTTTTTGAAGGGGACTCTATACTATCACTGTATAGCACGCAGGTTAAGAGCATGGGCTCCAGTCCCAGACTGCCTGGTTTAAATCCTGACTTTATTGCTAAATGTCTGTGCAACCTCTGGTAGGTTACTTGCCCTCTCTGTGCCTTAGTTTCCATTGTAAGACAGGGAGGATGAAATGAATGATGAAGTGTTTAGAATAGTGCCTGGTGCACAGTAAATACTGTGGATATGTCTGATAAATAAATTCTCACAGTCCTTGCAGGGAAGAATGATTATCCTCAATCTGCAGATGAGGACATTGTCAAGTTGAAGAAGTTAGTAAGAGCTAGAGCTGGGATTTGAACCCAAACTTCTCTGCCTCTCAGAAGCAGTGTTTGTCAGCCATACCATGCTGCCCAGGTATGAGACGAGAGGCCTGGCAAGGCTGTGGCCTGGGTGAAACAGGGTCCACAGGTGTCAGGCTCCTGAGACTCATAAAGTGGCTCTGGGAGGTGCTCCTGTCCTGGCATAGAGACCCGGTGCAGCCTGGAGGCAGGTGGTGGCCACTGAGCCCCTGGTGCCCCACTGTCTGAAGGATGCTGGAGCAGGAGTCAGAGATGACGCGGGTCTGCCTTTCACTTACCATCTGATCTGAAGCCAGGACTGTCCCGGTGAGGACAATATGGCCAGTGGCTGTTGGAAGGGATGAACTGGCTGAGTCAGCCATGCCAGCAGCCTGGAGTAGAAAAAGGAGATGGCTGGGCACGGTGGATCACGCCTGTAATCCCTGCTCTTTGGGAGGCCAAGGCGGGCAGGTTCACCTGAGGTTGGGAGTTCAAGACCAGCCTGACCAACATGGAGAAACCCTGTCTCTACTAAATATCAAAATTAGCCAGGCGTGGTGGCGCATGCCTGTAGTCCCAGCTACTTGGGAGGCTGAGGCAGGAGAATTGGTTGAGTATAGGAGGCGGAGGTTGCAGTGAGCCGAGATTGTGCCATTGTACTCTAGACCGGGCAACAAGAAAGAAACTCTGTCTCAAATAAAAAAAAAAAAGCCAGGCATGGTGGCTCATGCCTGTAATCCTAGCACTTTGGGATGCTCAGGTGGGCGGATCACGAGGTTAGATGTTTGAGGCCAGCCTGACCAACATGATGAAATCCCATGTCTACTAAAAATACAAAAATTAGCCAGGCTTGGTGGTGGGCGCCTGTAATCCCAGCTACTCAGGAGGCTGAGGCAGGAGAATTGCTTGAACCTGGGAGGCAGAGGTTGCAATGAGCCGAGATCGAGCCGCTGCACTCCAGCCGGGGCAACAGAGCAAGACTCCGTCTAAAAAAGAGAAAAAGAGCCAGGCCTCAGCCAGGCAGGCAGGTGGAGGAAGGTAACTGTGGTCAGAGGCACCAAGGAACACAGCCCTCCCATGGATGGCCTGGGCAGGGCAAAGTGGACAGGATCAGGCCGAGGGGAAAGGCCCAGGCCTCCCACCCACTCCCCAATAGGACCAGGCACATCCCTCGGGGCTTCCTGCTCTGGCCTGTGAGGGGTTGGAGGCACATTGTCTGCAAAGGTCTCCGCTGTCTAAAACAACTGTCTTTCCTTCTTGGGCCTCCTTCTTCACCTGTGAAATGACCCTCCTTTTCATGTCTCACTACGGCATCCGCTGTGAAAGTACTTTGTGGACATAATTCACTGTCTGATCAGCTACACCCTCACTTAACCGCTGAGGGCCTGAAAGCAGGCGGTATGCAGATTTTATATTACATTTACACACTCCAGAGAGGTGTGAGTCACAGGGTGAGTTCATGACCTGGGCAGACCCCAGGGCTCCTGGATCCGCCTGGCCAGCCTTTTTCTGGTCCCCGTGCGGTGAGCCGTGACCCGTTACCTCATCTTCCCACTCTCTCCCTGAGGCCTCAGCCTCCCCAGATCCTAGGTCTCCGAAGGAAGAGGAGGAGGCACCACTGCTCCCCAGAACCCACCTGCAGGCAGAGCCACACCAACAGGAACCCTGGACTCTCACTGAGCCAGCAGCCCTGACCCTAGGCAATGCCACGCCTCCCAGGGCGCTGGAGGTTAGTTCCTTGCTGCTGGAGCTGCAGAAGCTGCCAGGATTGGCCAACGCAACCTTGAGTACCCCGAACCCTGATATCCAAGTGAGAGCTTCAGAAGGGCCAGCACCTCCTGGATCCGCCTGGCCAGCCTTTTCTGGTCCCCATGGGGTGAGCCGTGACCCGTTACCTCACCTTCCCTCTCTCTCCCTCAGGCCTCAGCTTCCCCAGATCCTAGGTCTCCGAAGGAAGAGGAGGAGGCACCACTGCTCCCCAGAACCCACCTGCAGGCAGAACCTCACCAACAGGAACGCTGGACTCTCACTGAGCTGGCAGCCCTGACCCCAGGCAATGCCACCCCTCCCACAACCCCAGGCAATGCCACCCCTCCCATGACCCTGGAGGTTACTTCTTTGCTTCTGGAGCTGCAGAAGCTGCCGGGATTGGCCAACACAGCCTTGAGTACCCCGAACCCTGATAGCCAGGTGAGAGCTTCAGAAGGGCCAGCAGCCCCTCAGACACCCGGAGAGAAGGGGGACTGAGAGGGTGGACGCAGGATAGCCTGCATCTTGGACTCCGTGGAAGGTGGGGCTGTTGCGTGGGGTCAGAGGACAGGCTCCCCATGTTCACTCTCTGGTGTAGCAGGCAGAGTACCTGCCCCTGTACTTTCTAGTTGTGGGCTTTGGGCAAATCTCTTGGCTCTTTGAGTCTCTGTTCTTTAGACCATGGCAAGAGACAAACAGCACCAACCTAGCAGGGCTGTGTGAGCACCACTGAGTGGGAAATGCTCTGTGGGCTACAAGGGACTCCAGGCATCTGGGGAGGCCTCCTGGAAAAGACCTGTGGGTCCGATCCCCGCCCAGACCCCATGCCTCACCTGCAGCCCTTAAAGAGGGGGTTCAGCATAGAATGGGGTGGGCTGGTGGCATGGGGGACAGCCACCTGAAAGACTTTGTAGGAGAGGAAATGAGAGCGGCTGGCAGAATTCTAGTTACAGGCGCCACTGCCTGGGGTGAGTCTCTCATGATAATAATTCTGCAGGTTTGTGTAGCAGCTACAGTTTACAAAACACTTTCGCCAGAAGGGAAAAAAAGCCCACAAAAGTATAAAACACAATCCTGGCCGGGTGCGGTGGCTCACGCCTGTAATCCCAGCACTTTGGGAGGCCGAGGCGGGTGGATCACGAGGTCAAGAGATCGAGACCATCCTGGTCAACATGGTGAAACCCCGTCTCTACTAAAACTACAAAAAATTAGCTGGGCATGGTGGCGCGTGCCTGTCATCCCAGCGACTCAGGAGGCTGAGGCAGGAGAATTGCCTGAACCCGGGAGGCGGAGGTTGCGGTGAGCCGAGATCGCGCCATTGCACTCCAGCCTGGGTAACAAGAGCAAAACTCCATCTCAAAAAAAAAAAAAAAACCACAATCCTAAAATTATTTAAAAATGTCTTTCTTCTTTTTTCTACCTACCTACACACACACACACACAGAGACACACACAAAAAACTGGAAGGTTTTTTTCTGTCAGTGATAGAGTATAGGTGAATTTTCTTTTCTTCTTCTTTTTTTTTTTTTGAGATGGAGTCTCGCTCTGTTGCACAGGCTGGAGTGCAATGGCGTGGTCTCTGCTCATTGCAACCTCTACTTCCCAGGTTCAAGCGATTCTCCTGTTGCAACCTCCCCAGTAGCTGGGTATGCCGCCATATCTGGCTAATTTTTGTATTTTTAGTAAAGACGGGGTTTTACCATGTTGGCCAGGCTGGTCTTGAACTCCCAACCTTGTGATCCACCCACCTCAACCTCCCAAAGTGCTGGGATTACAGGCTGAGCCACCAAGCCCTGCCAGAATATAGGCGATTTTCATTTTCTTCTTCATAATTTGCTGGGTTTTTTTCAAATTTTGTTTAGTGAACCTCATGTTACTTTACTGAATAGCCAAAAATAATGTTTCCGAAATTCCATTTCACATAAATGATTTTATTTTACTTATTTTCCATCCATATTGTGGTTCAAGAGAGCTCCTCTGAGGGCTGCTGTGGGTATTTGATGTCGGGAGCACTCGGCTTCCAGCCCTACCATGAGGAACTGGAAGCTCAGAGCTGCCAAGGCCCAGCAGCTGCATGCTGGCAGAGCCGGGATTCAAAGCCAGCTTCTCTTAAACTAGTGAGCGTCAACCCTGGCACTTGTTAAAACTACCATAGACCAGTTCAGTCCCTATCTGGGGTCTGGGAATCAGGAGTCCCCAGGTGGTCTTCAGCTGTGATTTTTGTGCCCTCAGAGGTCAGGATGGTTAGTCAAGAACGTCAGCCAAGAGAAGACAGTTGGTTTGAAGGAACGGATGGGCCTTGCCTCTGGCCCTGGCCCATCATCCCCGCTCTCCTTAGAATGCAGCTCTGAGACCTCCTTCACTAGCCAGCCTGGCCTGTTTGCTCCTGCAGGTGACCATCGAGGTGGCAGAGGACACCCAGGCAGAGGTGGAGACAGACCTGTTGGCCAAGCCCAGCAATCGCCTGCCCCAGGGCTGGCTGTCCACCTTCTGGTCCTTCTTCTGGGGAGATCCAGAAGAGGAAGAGGGTACTCGTCTCAAGGACAGAGCCCCAGGGGAACAAGAGGAGAAGCGGGAGGAAAAGGAGGAAGACAAGGATTATTCTGTAGAGGAAATTAAGGATCTGGACCAAGAAGACAAAGAGAAGGACGATGACAAAGAGGAGGAGCTCTGGTTCAATGGGACTACAGACAACTGGGACCAGGGCTGGCTGTCCCCCAGGGCTTGGGTCCTCAAGGAGTTTAACATCAAAGGTGAGCACCCCCGTCTTGCCATCCCCCAGCTGCTCCTCTATAGGTCCTGAGTGGAAATGGGGGTGTGGGAGAGGACGGGGCCCTCCCAGCCAGGAGCATCTGGGGAAGCCAGGTGCTTAGGGCCTCTTCAAACACCATCGTCAACTCAAAAGTAATATTGCCAATAGCTCGCAAAGTTTTTCCTTTTTTTGAGATCAAGTCTTGCTCTATTGCCCAGGCTGGAGTGCAGTGGCATGATCATGGTTACTGTAGCCTCAAACTCCTGGGCTCAAGAGATCCTCCCACCTTAGTCCCCGAATAGCTGGAACCACAGGTGCGTACCACCAGGGTAGGCTAATTTTTTCTTTATTTTTCATTTTTTAGTAGAGATAAGGTCTCCCTATGTTGCACAGGCTGGTCTCAAACTCCTGGGCTCAAGAGATCCTCCCACCTTGGCTTCCCAAAGTACTGGGACTACAGGCATGAGCCACGGTGTCCAGCCTTTGTTTTTTCTTCTTTTTTTCTTTTTCGGTTTTTTTTTTGTTTTGTTTTTTGTTTTTAATAAAGATGGGGTTTCACCGTGATGGCCAGGCTGGTCTTGAACTCCTGACCTCAGGTGATCCACCCATCTCGGCCTCCCAAAGTGCTAGGATTACAGGTGTGAGCCACAGCGCCCGGTCTCTTCTTTTTTTCTAAACAACATTTGACGCTCACAAAAATCCCTGATATCCCCTAAGCAAAAGACATTTGTTACTATTATATTTATTTACATCTGTGAGTTTCCAAGGATTGAGAAATTATAAATTCCACATCTCACGACTGATCTTATTTTCAGATTGTGTATGTGGCTTTGACTCCTGGCTCTGCTGCCTACCAGCTGAATGAACTTGGGCAAGATTCTCCAACTCTCTGTGCCTGAGTTCCTTCCTCTATAGAATGGGGAATGGTACAGCCTTTACTACATGGAGTTGGCTGTGGAGAGTATTGAGTTAAGACATACATAGTGCCAGCATGGAGTAAAGAAAATATTCGTTATTTTTATGATTTTTGTTAGAAAAAGGCATAACAGCACAAACTGTTCAGAAAATATTACCTTAAGCCTACTAGCTTCTCATGATGACAGATTTTTTTTTTTTTTGAGACGGAGTTTCGCTCTTGTTACCCAGGCTGGAGTGCAATGGCGCGATCTCGGCTTACTGCAACCTCCGCCTCCTGGGTTCAGGCAATTCTCCTGCCTCAGCCTCCTGAGTCGCTGGGACTACAGGCACGCGCCACCATGCCCAGCTAATTTTTTGTAGTTTTAGTAGAGACGGGGTTTCACCATGTTGACCAGGATGGTCTCGATCTCTTGACCTCGTGATCCACCCGCCTCGGCCTCCCAAAGTGCCGGGATTCCAGGCTTGCGCCCCCGCGCCCGGCCTTGATTTTTTCAGCTAATTTTTTTTTGAGGTGGAATCTCACTCTGTTTCCCAGGCTGGCGTGCAGTGGCATGATCTTGGCTAACTGCAACCTCCGCCTCCCGGGTTCAAATGATTCTTGTATCTTGGCTTCCCGATTAGCTGGGATTACATGTGTGCACCACCATGTGCACATTTTTGTATTTTTAGTAGAGATGGGGTTTCACCATGTTGGCCAGTCTGGTCTCAAATTCCTGACCTCAAGTGATCCACCCACCTCAGCCTCTCAAAGTGTGGAGATTACAGACGTGAGTCACCTCGCCTGGCCGTGATGATGATTTCTATTTTTGCAGATTGTGGTTTAGGTTTCCTGTGGGTGCAGACATGTTTTATGCATAGTTGTGGCCATTTCCCTTGGAGCCCTGGTGTCTTGTCGATGGACAGAGGTGCCTGTAATTAAGACTAAATTGTGAGCCGGGCGCGGTGGCTCAAGCCTGTAATCCCAGCACTGTGGGAGGCCGAGGCGGGTGGATCACGAGGTCAAGAGATCGAGACCATCCTGGTCAACATGGTGAAACCCCGTCTCTACTAAAACTACAAAAAATTAGCTGGGCATGGTGGCGCGTGCCTGTAGTCCCAGCTACTCAGGAGGCTGAGGCAGGAGAATTGCCTGAACCCAGGAGGCAGAGGTTGCGGTGAGCCGAGATCGCGCCATTGCACTCCAGCCTGGGTAACAAGAGCGAAACTCTGTCTCAAAAAAAAAAAAAAAAAAAAAAAAAAAAAGACTAAGTTGTGACAGGCTCTTTCCAATTCACTAAAATAATGTAAACTCACAGAAAATTTTCATGACTGGCTGGGCACAGTGGCTCATGCCTTGTAATCCCAGCACTTTGGGAGGCCAAGGCAGGTAGACTGCTTAAGCTCAGGAGTTCATGACCAGCCTGGGCAACATGGTGAAACCCTGTCTCTACAAAAAAACACAAAAATTGGTTGGGCATAGTGGCACCTGCCTGAAGTCCCAGATGCTTGGGAGGCTGAAGTGGGAGGATCACTTGAGCCCGGGAGGTCAAGGCTGCAGTGAGCCATGATCACACCGCTGCACTCCAGCCTGGGCGACAGAGCAAGACCCTGTCTCTGAAAATAAAAAAAAGGAAAAATTTTCATGTTTTTCAGCTTTTCTCCCATTAATTTCCCTTAAACTCTTGGTGCCAGCACTGGCCTGCCTGTGAAGTGTGGAACCAGCTGTCAGTATTTTGGGGGTTCCACAGAAAGCACTGGTTCTCAGGCTCTGCACAGTCTGAGGATTTTGGTCCGGCCGTGGCTGGAGTGCATTGGCAAGATCACAGCTCACTGCTGCCTCAGCCTCCCTGGGTCAAGCGATCCTCTTTCCTCAGGCTCCTGAGTGGCTTTTTAAAAATTTTTGTAGAGATGGGATTTTGCCATATTTCCCAGGCTGGTCTTGGATACCTGAGTTTAAGCAATCTGCCTGCCTCAGACTCCCGAAGTGCTGGGATTACATGCCCAGCTGGGAAATTATTAAATATGCCCAGTGCAAGGGGAATATTGGCAGCCTTGGTTTTGACTGACATAAAAACTATAGCTCAGGCCAGGTGGGTGGCTCACGGCTTTCATCCCAGCATTTTGGAGGCTGAGGCTGGCGGATTGCTTGAGCCCAGCAGTTCAAGGCCAGCCTGGGCAACATGGCGAAACCCTGTCCACAAAAAAAATTTAAAAATTAGCCAGGATTGGCCCGATGTGGTGGCTCACACCTGTAATCCCAGTACTTTGGGAGGCCAAGGTGGGCAGATCACTTGAGGTCAGGAGTTCAAGACCAGCCTGGCTAACATGGTAAAACCTTGTCTGTACTAAAAATACAAAAATTAGCTGGGCATGGTGGCACACGCCTGTAATTCCAGCTACATGGGAGGCTGAAGCAGGAGAATCACTTGAACCGGGGAGGTGGAGGTTGCTGTGAGCCAAGATCACGCCACTGCACTCCAGCCTGGGAGACAGAGCCAGACTCTGTCTCAAAAATAAATAAATAATTAAATAAATATTAGCCAGGTTTAGTGGCCTGTGCCTGTAGTCCCAGTTACCAGGAAGCCTGAGGTGGGAGGATTTCTTGAGCCCAGGACGTCAAGGCTGCAGTGAGCCGTGATCACATTATTGTACTCCAGCCTGGACAAAAGGGTAAGTAAGACCTTGACTCAACAAACAAATAAAAAAAAACTATAGCTCAGAGATGTCGGGGGACTTGCGCAAGGTCACACCAATAGCAGTCAGATGGCTCCCAGCCCCAGGTATCATTTTCTCTTCATTGCTGTGTTGGCACAGAGCAAGTGGCTAGGAGTTGTTCTGTCTCTTCGCACAGGTTGTTCACTGCAGAAGGGTACCCAGTTGACAGTGCAGGTGAAAGCTGAAATCCAGCCCATGTTCCAGCCCATGTTTCATTCACGAGGCTGGCAGCCCTGGCATGGGCTGCATCCACCTGAGGAAAGGGTGCCCTGTGCTGATGTGCACTGATATGCCCTGTGGGCTGTGTGCACTCACCCCCAGCTCCCTGTCTTGACCCAGATCATGAGACTCAGGAGGAGTGGAGTCCCTGGTCTCCCTGCAGTGGGAATTGCAGCGCTGGTAAACAGCAAAGAACTCGGTCCTGTGGCTACAGCTGCACCTTCATCGAGTCCCGCACCTGTGAACTGCCCTTCTGCTCTGGTGAGATGAGTCCCGCCCCCGCATAGGAGTGGCTGGTGTGGCTTAGACTGGAGGGTTGGTCCCTTGGAAAAGTGGGTGGGCTTGGGAGAGGGGATGCAGGAAGCTCACAAACATGGTCGTCCTGCCTTGTCCCAGGCTTCTCTCGGCTGCTGTGGGCACTGAGAGCCTAGTGAGGGCTGGGGTTCCCCATGAGGGGCACTGAGGTGCCCTGGGGAGTCACCAGCCTGGCCTCTTTTCTTCCCAAAGACACCGAGGACAAGGACATCTTGGGCCCCCTCAGTGAGGAGTGGCAGCACCTGAACGAGAGTGCTACAGATTTGTTTGGCCAAGGTCAGTGGGGGGCTAGGCACCAGCTGGGGCCCGGGCCTTCTGTCCCCTTGCACTGGCCCTTAGTCCCCACCCCACACGGGTGTGGCTGGCTCTCTGACTGGCTTCCCTCCTGCACTTCCCTGCCCTCTGCAGATGTGGACAGCTGCGAAAAGTGGCTGACCTGCAAGAACGACTTCCTTACCAACTACATAAGCCAGATGCAGCGGGACCTGCCCAGCTGCCCGTGTGTCTACCCGCGGGGGGCCATGGAACGCACCGTGAGCATGCGGGACCACCAGCGCCAGGGCCGCAGATACCGGTGGACGGACGCCAGTGGCCATTCCGAGCGCCTGGACATCTACCGTCCTACGGCGCGCTACTGCCTGCGCTCCCTGCTGTCCGAGGAGAGCAGCACGCTGGGCGCCCAGCACTGCTGCTATGACAACCACCGCCGGCTGCTGACCCGCGGCAAGGGCGCGGGCGCGCCCAACCTCATCAGCCCGCAGTTGTCACCGCAGCTGCACTTCAAGGTGGACATGCTGCCCTGGATCCTGTGCAAGGGGGACTGGAGCCGCCTCCACGCCGTGCGCCCCCCCAACAACGACCGAGCCTGCCCCGACAACCCCCCGTTGGAGGAGTACCTGGCACAGTTGCAGGAGGCCAAGGAGTACTAATGCCGGGGCTGCGGAGCAGACGCTGCAGGTAGAGGGCCCGCGCTGCTGCTGCTGCTGCTGTTTGGGGGGAGAACTTTCCTGGTAGGGCCTTCACCCCGCCCCTGCCCAGAAAGGGTGAGTGAAGGGCTCCCCCAGCAAGGTTGGTCCCAGGCTGCGTGCCCGCTGCCTGTGACCCCGAGGCAGATGTCTCAGTGGGGTTAGTGAGAAGGTTGAAGGGTATGGAGGGCCCAGAGTGGGTGTCCCTGGGAGCCCTGGAAATGTGCATACCTGCCTGTGTCTGCTGCCGCCTCCCGCTGCTGCCTGCTGGGAGGTGCTGTCCCACCTGGCCCTTCATTTTCCTCCTCCTTGGGAGCTGGGCTCTTCTGCACCGGCTCTGCACATAGGTGTTAGCCAGCAGCTGCAGAAACATCCCGATTCCTGGGATCTCCAGTGAGTCACTCACACCCCACTCTGATGGCCAGCCGAGGAAGGGCCACTCTTATCATCCACACAGCCATCCTTGGCCAGGGGCGCATCCAGCCCTGCTGGCCACCCCTCCTTATCTGTGGGTGGTGCACGTGCCCTTCTTTCCCCACCCCCTGCCATGAGCCACTGTACGGGAGGGTTTCTGCAGCCCCAAGCTGCCTTTCTGCTGGACACCACTTTCGTTTTGGGCTGAAAGCCATCCCAGCTGAGGGAAGTAGACTCCAGGCAGGGAACTGGTTGCTCAGTTCTGGTCCCTTTCCTTCGCTTAGGCCGCTCTGTTCTGCTGTTTGTAGGGATGTGCAGGGCTGGGAGCTGGCACTGCCCCGAGTGGGGGGGGGGTGATAGCTTGTCACAGTAGCCAGGCTTGGGCGAGCTTAGCAGTGGCTCAGGAGAGCGTGTCACACATCTATAGTGATGGTAAACCAGTTCTCTGGGAGGGAAAAAAAGCCCTGATTTGTTGCTTGTGGGCAACTTTTGTGGTTTCAGTCCTTCTGCAGTGGCCTGTTTCCTGCTCCCAGCATCACTGAATGCGCCGAACGCAGAGTTGGGAAGAGATGCTCATAATCCGCTCTCCGGGCACACCTCATACCTCTTCCCTGCCTCCCCAGCCCCCAGCCACACTTCCTTGCCTTCTATGGGATTGAAATGTTGAAGTCTCAACTGTCTCTGTTCACCAGAGCCACCACAGGTAGGGGACTTCAGTCCTAGCCCTTAGACGGCCGCCTTGAAGCTCTGTGGATCCTCAGCAATAAAGCACTTTATTTTCAAATTCTGTCTGGTAAAAATTTTTGGGCCCCGGGAGAGCAGAGGAGTGTAAGGAGCCCTTGCTTATGGTCCACAGCTCCCATGGGTGTGCTTGTCATCTACCTAACCGGCAGCAGCCTCCTTTTCATTTCCTGGACCAGCTGGGCAGGCAGAGCTCGTGGCATGCAGGGTTTAGACTGTAAATATCAGTTTTCCTTATTCACACTGCCTAGGAGATGGATGAGGAGCTGGCTGGAACTCAGGGGCACATTCACTCTGAGCTTTGTCAGAGAGGTAAATTGCATTTACTCCACCAGGAAGTAATTTACTGTGAGGAGATCCAATAAAGAGTTGCCTAAATACCTACAGCTCTCAGATGACAGGTGGATCTGTGCTCTGCCTCATTTGGCACTCCAACTAGATACTCCACCATCACTCCTGACGTGGGGAAGGACAGGGATATGTCAGGAAGCACAGTGAAGGAATGTGTGTCCAGAGCCGCCGCTGGAGATGCTCAGAGAATCAGATGTTTGCAATGACCATCACACCCAGAGGTAAGTTTATTAGTCTGCTCCTGAACCGCAGTCTAAAAATGCTGCAGCTAGAAATTTGAGGGGGTCAGAGAGAGCACCAGATGGGAACTAGGTTCACTCCCTTTCTCTTGTCTGAGGAATTCAATAAGATTAGCATAGGCTATTATTTGTTTTGAGACAGGGTCTCGCTTTGTTGCCCAGGCTGGATGCAGTGGCGTGATTTCGGTTCGCTGTAACCCCCACCTCCCAGTCTCAAGTGACCCTCGCAACTCAGCCTCCTGAGTAGCAGGGACCACAGGCCCATGCCAGCGCACCTGGCTCATATTTTTGTATTTTTGGTGGAGATGGGGTTTCACCATGTTGCTTAGGCTGTTCTCAAACACCTGAGCTCAAGCAATCCACCTGCCTTGGCCTCCCAAAGTGCTGGGATTACAGGCATGAGCCATGGCAGCCAGCTCAAGGCTTTTTTCAGCAGAAACTTTCAAAAGTAACAAGATAGAGTAATCCCAGAGTTTACTTTCTAAGGAAACTGTGAATTCCCCTCCTTTCTAATATATCTTACCTTGGCACTTAAACATACTGTCTTAATTTAATCTATATCTAATGGTTGTCTATTACCCATACTGAATTTAGCCAACCCCATTTTAAATCTGTAAATTTAAAGTGGCATGCTAAATTGCTACCATGTCAGGCCATAGATGATAGAAACTAAACAAAAGGGGCTGGGGAGGGGGTTGGCTATGAAATCATGTTTATTCAAGCATTGCAAAGGAGAGACACTGCGCAGGTGGCCTCAGGCTACCCAGGAATACCTGGGTGCGAGGAGCAGCGCCAGCAGTGGGAGCACTGAGCCTGATGAAGTGGGGGGTTTCCAGAGCAGCTAGTATCAGCCCAGAAGAAGCCCATGAAATCAGAGAGGGCCCTTCCGCTCCGTTCTGTTCCAGTGTCAGTCACATCACTGGCTTGACCAGCTGGTCTAACTGTCCCCAACACCAGGTGTTCATCCATGGCCATGAATCCAGATGAATACTGCCATCTGTTTCTATCTTAAGAACTGCCCCAGCAACCAAGATGGTTTACATCACAAAGGGCCCTAGGATAGGCAAGACTGGTCAGATTGAATTCTTACTAGAGTTTTAGGTAACCAGCAGTATAGAGTCTGCTGACCTCTGTCTCTTGGAAGACAGTGATTGGATCCTTTGCCCTGTTATTCACAAAAGGGACCCAAATGTGCTGCTGTGCAATGAGGTTTTCTTAACATGTTGAGGTGCTTCTCAAAGCGCATCCCTGATACTAGAATCAGCTGGGATATTTATTAAAATATGTTTATGGGCCACACCCCACACCCACTGAGTAAGAATCTCCAGGAGTGGAGTCTACTTTTCTGCATTGTTCTTCCTCTCAGGCATGGAGAGCCCTTAGCCCAAGATATACAATTTGCACTAAAATTAGCCAGCTTTTTAAAAGAGCATTCTGGCTTAAGGGAAAACACTTGGGCTTTTGAATGGAATCCACAGGTACTATTTGCTAAATGACACCAGGCGCCAGTGTTTCCACATGTGTCATCTCAAACGCTCTCACAAGGCACCTGTTATACCCATTTTACAGATAAGGATATTCACCGAATTTGTTAAGAAGTGGAACTTTTACTATTCAAACAGAAGTCCAAGTCCACAGTTTTATTTCTAGCTATGCCATTCTGCTTTTTTTTTTTTTTTTTTTTTTTAGACGGAGTTTCGCTCTTGTTACCCAGGCTGGAGTGCAATGGCGCGATCTCGGCTCACTGCAACCTCCGCCTCCTGGGTTCAGGCAATTCTCCTGCCTCAGCCTCCTGAGTAGCTGGGACTACTGGCACGCGCCACCATGCCCAGCTGATTTTTTGTATTTTTAGTAAAGACAGGGTTTCACCATGTTGACCAGGATGGTCTCGATCACTTGACCTCGTGATCCACCCGCCTCGGCCTCCCAAAGTGCTGGGATTACAGGCGTGAGCCACCGCGCCCGGCCGCCATTCTGCTTTTTAGGCTCAGATGGCTAACCAAAATGTTATCAGTAGAACTCTAATCGTAAGAATTGAATAGCCATGTAATGGCACGCACTTAGCCTGGTGCCTTGAGTTTTACGAACGTATTGGTCATCTTACTTGATTGATTCTAAGTATTCTGGAACTGGTAACTTTGCAGCCAGGTGTGTGAAAAGGCTTTTTTTTTTTTTTGAGATGGAGTCTTGCTTAGTTGCCTAGGCTAGAGTGCAATCGGTGGCATAATCCTGGTTTACCACAACCCCCGCCTCCTGGGTTCAAGCAGTTGTCCCACCTCAGTCTCCTGAGTAGCTGGGATTACAGGCGCGTGCCACCATGCCTAGCTAGTTTTTGTATTTTAGTAGAGATGGGGTTTCATCATGTTGGCCAGGCTGGTCTTGAACTCCTGACCTCAGGTGATTCGCCTGCCTCAGCCTCCCAAAGTGCTGGGATTACAGGTGTGAGCCACTGCGCCTGGACCAAAAGGCTTTTTTTTTTTTTTTTTTTTTTTGAGACAGTCTCGCTCTGTTGCCCAGGCTGGATTGCAGTGATTTGGTCTTGGCTCACTACAACCTCCACCTCCCAGGTTCAAGCAATTCTCCTGCCTCAGCCTCCTGAGTAGCTGGGATTACAGGTGACTGCCACCACGTGCTAATTTCTGTATTTGTAGTAGAGACAGGGTTTCACCACGTTGGCCAGGCTAGTCTTGGAACTCCTGATCTCAAGTGATCTGCCTGCCTCAGCCTCCGAAAGTGCTGGGATTACAAGCATGAGCCACCGTGCCCAGCGAAAGGCTCCTTTTTAAATGTTCTCTGTGTTAGTAGCAGGAATCTGCTAGGAAGGGTCTGTTGATTTGATTCAAGCTAGAGTCCAGGTTCTTCATCAAAAGGCGTCATTTTGGACCCCTAGGAGGCAGATGTAATGCGAAATTAGATGTGGATTAGTTCAGCTCAGCACTCTTCTGAGTAATTCAAGCCAAAAATGGCTTTGGGGTGTCTAAATGATCCAGATCTGAACTCTTGATTTCTGCTTTAGCCAGTTTTAGCCTGCAAGGTCTGGCTGCCACCTACTGAAAGAGGCAAAAAATAGATGAAGGAGATAGCCGTAGCTGCAGGAGGTAGTGTCCGGCTTAGAGGGCACCGACTCACACTGGGGTGCAGGAAGTCAGGGCAAGGCTTGTCCAGGAGTGACTCTCCCTGTCGAGGTGCTGTTACCTCTTCCTGCAGTGTGGCAGTCTGAACCCACTGGATCCCCAACACTTGGCTCGTGGTCAGTGCCCAGCCAACTTAATGGTACCATGTATTGTTAAGTAAAGACTAGAGTTTCCTGAGCATGGGCTCTGCAGTTATGGTCCTTGTTACAAATCTCAATTCTGTTTAATATTAATTGTTGGATCTGGGTGTTAAATCCAGGCTGGGCGTGGTGGCTCACGCCTGTAATCCCAGCACTTTGGGAGACCGAGGCAGACGGATCACCTGATGTCAGCAGTTTGAGACAATCCTGGCCAACATAGTAAAACCCTGTTCTTTACTAAAATACAAAAATTAGCTGGACGTGGTGACATACACTTGTAATCCCAACTACTTGGGAGGCTGAGGCGGGAATTGCTTGAGCCGGAACACGGAGGCTGCAGTGAACTGAGATTACACCACCATACTTTAGCCCAGGTGACAGAGCGAGACTCAGTCTCAAAAAAAAAAAAAAAAAAAAAAGAAACCCAAGACTTACCTGTGGCAAATACGTATTTTCTTGGGACAGAGTTCTACTGTCACCCAGACTTGAGTGCAGTGGTGCGATCTTGGCTTATACCTCCTGGTCTCAACCAATTCTTGTGCCTCAGCCTGCCAAGTAGCTGGGATTTCAGGCGCCAGCCATCACATTCAAACTCCTGGCCTCAAGTGATCTACCTGCCTCTGCCTACAAAAGTGCTGGGATTAAGGCCGGGCGCGGTGGCTCACGCTTGTAATCCCAGCACTTTGGGAGGCCGAGGCGGGTGGATCACGAGGTCAAGAGATCGAGACCATCCTGGTCAACATGGTGAAACTCCGTCTCTACTAAAAATACAAAAAATTAGCTGGGCATGGTGGCGCATGCCTGTAATCCCAGCTACTCAGGAGGCTGAGGCAGAATTGCCTGAACCCAGGAGGCGGAGTTTGCGGTGAGCCGACATCACGCCATTGCACTCCAGCCTGGGTAGCAAGAGTGAAACTCCGTCTCCAAAAAAAAAAAAAAAAAAAAAGTGCTGGGATTATAGGCCAGAGCCACTGCGCCTGACTATATGTAAAATACATGTATTTAAAAGGCAAGGCTTAAGTTCTTGTAGAACAAATAACAACAGTATCTACTTCCTAAGAATATTATGGAGTGCGGGAGAGGAGGAGGAAAAAAAAAAAGATTATGGAGATATTTAAATGAGTTAATGCAAGCAAACAGTGTAGTGTCTGGTACTCAGTAACTGCAATGTAACAAGCTATCACAAGTTAGGAATCTCCCATCTTTCCATATCCCAAACCAGCACCTGTTGACCACTTATCTTTGCAAGAGGGTAGGAGGCCATGGGCAGTGCAAAGTTGGGGAAGTTGGAAGTTGCCTGCACCGGCAGTAGAGGCATAGTGTTAGCACTCTCCACCCGAGTACCAACCCTCCCTACTTTTATGGGTAAAAAGGGAGAAACTTTTTACCAGTAAGAAAGACTAGCTCAGGAATGCCTGGTAGTGAGAGGCAGGCTCTGTGCCTCTTAATTACCCACACTTAACCCAGAATAGAGACAAGGCTGTCCACCTGGTCCTTCTTTTTTGAATTCAAAACCTTCAAGGGAGCTCTTAATACCAGCCACCCAATCAACACAGGTTCCAGACATGCATGTTTTTTAAATTACGTTTATTTAGCATATGTACACATAAAAGAGAAATTACCCTCTGAACCCACCCAGCAGAAAACATGCACAAACCCAAGGTATATGTGGAGGGGAGGGGTCCCGGCCCCAAGTTAGCGGCTAGGACGATGCAATCCTGTGAGTCGCAAGCCCCAGTCAGGAGAGGGCTGGACTGAAGTGTCCGGCAGGCTAGAGTCCCCTGCCGCTGGCCCTAAAATAAGCGTGCGCCATAGCCAAAGGTCTGTTTTATGCCCTCAAAGTAGTACCGCTGCCAGCCCTGCCGCGTCCGCTCTTCCTCAGGAGCAGGGATGCCTCGACCTTCCATGCACAGCTCAGTCTCTCCATTCTTGTCGATGAATGTCAAGGTGATGGTGGCAAAGTGCCCTGGGGAAAGGCAGAAGAGATGGAGGTTTCAGATGTAGGGTTTCCATCTGGGTGGGTTTAAGACTAGGGCAACCTGGTAGCTCATGCCTGGTAGCTCATGCCTGTAATCCCAGCACTTTGGGAGGCTCAGGTGGGCGGATCACCAGAGGCCAGGAGTTTGAGATCAGCCTGGCCAACATGGTGAAACCCTGTTTCTACTAAAATTAGCTGGGCATGGTGGCAGGCGCCTGTAATCCCAGCTACTTGGGCAACCTGTAATCCCAGCACTTTAGGAGACTGAGGTGGGAGAATCACTTGAGCCCAGGAGTTCAAGACCAACCTGGGCAACATAGTGGGACCCCATCTCTACAAAAAAAGTTAAAAAGCTGGGTGTGGTGGCACGCGTAGTCTCTCAGCTACTTGGGAAGCTGAAGCAGGAAGATTGTGTCTGGGAGGTTAAGGCTGCAGTCAGCTGTGATTTTGCCACTGTACTCTAGCCTGGGTGACAGTGAAACCCTGTTTCCAAAAAAAAAAAAAAAAAAAAAAGAGACTACAGCAGAGAGAAAGTTCTGGGGGTAATGGCAATTGGCAATAAATATGTTTACTTACCCTCTGGCCAAGATTTAAACCTCCACTTCATCACAATATGTTTCTCAGGGACCTAAAATAATCAAACAGCTCTGTCTATATCATATACTACAATGTGCCCAATCCTAGCGAGCATCAGTCATCTGCCCTTTGTACGGAGTCTACCATCTGTGCAATTAAAAACAAAATGTTTTATTAACCAAAGAGATTAACGCCTTAAATTTTACCTATTGAGTTGAGAAAAAGAGAAATGTCACTCATTTGACCAGACAGAGAGGCTAAGATCCGAGTCTAGGGCCAACAGGTACTCACCAGATCAGTAAATTCCCCAGAGACGTTGCCATCTACCATGTGAAACTTTCCACCTCTGTCTGCTTCTAATGTTGCAGGAGCATGGGTAAAGGCCTGCACCAGCTGCAGAAAAAAAAAAAAAAAAAAGGGCGGAAGATACATGCCTTTCAGTGGGACCCAGGGACAAATGTCAGCTGAAGGGTGCATGCCTCAACTCTTTCCCTCTATTCTGTTTTTCTACCAATCAGGACTTGACTTCAGGAATTCTTTCTGATTAAATGATGCCATTCCTTTGTACCCATTTACTTTTCTTTTTTTTTTTTTTTGAGACGAAGTCTCACAGTGTTGCCTGGACTGCAGTGCAATGGCATGATCTCAGCTCACTGCAACCTCCGCCTCCTGGGTTCAAGCAATTCTACTGCCTCAACCTCCTAAGTAGCTGGGATTACAGGTACCCACCACCACACCCAGCTAATTTTTTGTATTTTTAGTAGAGACAGGGTTTCACTATGTTGGCCAGGCTGGTCTCAAACTCCTGACCTCATGATCCCCCGCCCTGGCCTCCCAAAGTGCTGGGATTACAGGTGTGAGCCACTGTGCCCGGCCTACTTTACTTTTATTTATTTGAAATAGTAGATATGAGAATGAGTTTATGAAAGAAAATTCTTAAGTAAATGTCTGAGACTTCAATTATCATTTCTGAGAAGGTGTCCCAAAGTAAATCTATTCCATATATCTTAAATTTTTTTGAGATGGGTCTCGCTCTGTTGCCCAGGCTGAAGTGCAGTGGCATGGCCATGGCTCACTGTAGCCCCAACTACTTGGCTTAGGCATTCTCCCACCTCAGGCTCCCGAGGAGCTGGGAACTACAGGCGTACACCAGCACAGCCGGTTAATTTTTGTATTTTTTTTTGTAGAGACAGGGCTTCACTATGTTGGCCAGGCTGGTCACAAACTCCTGGGCCCAAGTAATTCAACTGCTTCAGCCTCCCTAAGTTCTGGGATTAGAGGTGGGAGCCACTGTGCCTGGCCTACTCCATATATATTGAATCAGTATAATTTTGCTATGTTAGATTACCCAACAGTGCCACTTTAACCTTTAAAAAGTCTACTATTTTTTTAAAGTAGGCAATACAAATACATGGTACAAAAGAATACAAGGTTAAACATGTCAGTAATCCTCCCATACAAAAGTATTGTAAAACTGAAAACTTTAGCTAGGTTGGAAGCACAGATTCAACTGCAGCCTATGTTAGCTAAATTCAATTCAAATGAAGACTACAGTTGTGCTCCTAAGTCCTTCAAGGCAGCAGGCACACAGGAACAGAACCAAGTTAGCCATCGGATGCAATCTTCAGCATAGCCAGGTCATAACACATCCCTGGAGTCAACTAAGATAACTTTCTTTCTTTTTTTTTTTTTGAGACGGAGTTTCACTCATGTTACCCAGGCTGGAGTGCAATGGCGCGATCTCAGCTCACCGCAACCTCCGCCTCCTGGGTTCAGGCAATTCTCCTGCCTCAGCTTCCTGAGTAGCTGGGATTACAGGCACGCACCACCATGCCCAGCTAATTTTTTGTATTTTTAGTAGAGACGGGGTTTCACCATGTTGACCAGGATGGTCTCGATCTCTTGACCTCGTGATCCACCCACCTCGGCCTCCCAAAGTGCTGGGATTACAGGCTTGAGCCACCGCGCCGTGCCTTTTAAGATAACTTTCTAAAGTACAGTATAATACTGTTTATATACTTCTTTTCAAATTTCTAGAAAACCCAGTCCATTTCATTGCTTCTCCAGTTCTTGCTTTTCTAAGGGGGACAGAACTATCATGAGAGTATCTGGGTGCAGGCACACAGACATATTAACACCCATATACTACATGGTACCTCTTAATTTATGGCTGTATTTACATTTTTATTTAAAAAACAAGATCTTGAAATTTTGTCCCAGAGTATGTGGGAAATTGCACATATCCCACCCGCCTTTGCTACCAGATAATAAAGCTGAATACAGTCATGTTTCTGAACTCCACACTGCAGCAGCAGAATGGCACAAGTCAGCTGTGCAACAGCAAGAAGCCAGGAATTCTGTACTACAGCGTCATCAAGAATGGGCATTCGCTTTTCTAGTAAGATTCACTCAGTGGTCCCTACTTATATGACTCAAAACTAGAACGGGCATGGTAGTGTGCACCTGTAGTCCCAGCTATTCAGGAGGCTGAGGAAGGAGGATCGCTTGAGC
Organism: Sapajus apella; assembly: GCF_009761245.1. Taxonomy (NCBI): domain Eukaryota; kingdom Metazoa; phylum Chordata; class Mammalia; order Primates; family Cebidae; genus Sapajus; species Sapajus apella. Next base: position 25,446,566 of record NW_022436960.1, read on the forward strand.
CCAGGAGTTCAAGGCTAGCCTGGGTAACATAGCAAGACCAGGTCTTTTGTTTTTAAAATAAATAAATATGGCCGGGTACAGTGGCTCGCGCCTGTAATCCCAGCACTTTGGGAGGCTGAGGCAGGCAGATCACTTGAGGTCAGGAGTTTGAGACCAGCCTGGCCAACATGGTGAAACCTCATCTGTACTAAAAAATTAAAAAAATTAGCTGGACGTGGTGGCAGGTGCCCATAGTACCAGCTGTTCAGGAGGCTGAGGCAGGAGAATCACTTGAACCCAGGAAGCAGAGGATGCAGTGAGCCAGGATCATGCCCCTGCACTCCAGCCTAGGCAGGTGACAGAGTGAGACTCCATCTCAAAAAAAAAAAAAAAATTAGAGAGGGAGGGAAAATCCACTTTGATGAAGGCCTCATGGCTCCAGTTGTGAGTACCTCTTCTGCACAGTGCTGAGGGGATATGCCCCTCCCTCAAGTCATCTAGAAGGGCAGATGGCATGAGGCCTGAAGCATAAGACTTACTTACCTCTTGGGTGGTAAACACTCTATAGAGCTCCTCTGGTGACGTCAGGAAGGTTTCCCGAAGAGTGATCTTACAAGTGGGGATTTTGACTCCAACAGGTCTGGCCTGGGTTTTTGAAGGAGCAGGCTTAGCCTGTGAAAGTCATAGTGAAAATGATCAGTACAGACTAATGATACAACCTCAGTTAATGTGGCTTCAGGGACAGTCATATCATTCATTCTTACAAAAATTTTCCCCTCCAAGGCTAATTATTCCAAGGGGTTAAAGGGAATTTGAGTGTGTAGGTGTTTCAGTCATGAGGGAAATGTTTCTGGAAACATCCTCAATTCCCAGTAAAAATAACCACTCTACAAGGAAGACCCTGACAGCCAAAGAACAAATCAAATCATTGAGATATTTTTGAAGAGATCAGGGTAATTCTCAAACAGTTTCTTTTTCTTTTTTTCTTTCTTTCTTTCTTTGAGACGAGTTTCGCTCTCGTTACCCAGGCTGGAGTGCAATGGCGCGGTCTCGGCTCACCGCAACCTCCGCCTCCTGAGTTCAGGCAATTCTCCTGCCTCAGCCTCCTGAGTAGCTGGGATTACAGGCACGCACCACCATGCCCAGCTGATTTTTTGTATTTTTAGTAGAGACAGCGTTTCACCATGTTGACCAGGATGGTCTCGATCTCTTGACCTTGTGATCCACCCGCCTCGGCCTCCCAAAGTGCTGGGATTACAGGCGTGAGCCACCACGCCCAGCCTCAAACAGTTTCTATGCTTAAATAGCTGGAAGCAGTTTTCTCCCCTCTTCCAGAGTATCTACTTCACTATGCTGACAAAAGAGCAGCAGGACTCTAAACCAAGTGCTGAGCCTGAACCACAAAGTTCCATCTCTAGATAAAGTACTTGCTCATCCTGCAAATGGGGGAGATTGGGTGAAGACAGGGATGTAACTTCATTTCTTGATGGGACCTCTAATATCAAGGTATAAAACATCAACACACCAATCAGAAATAATACTGAAGACTTATATAGGTGAAGACCTTCCTTTGTTCATAACCTCCTAATGTGGTGCTAAATGCAATCAAGAGTCTGACTTTTGTCTGAGAGCTTCTACTTGCTCTAGGGGTCTGCAATAATGAATTAAAACCAGGTTAAAGATGGGTAAATGAATACATATTGCAGGCACTCTTTAAAGAAGCACCATTAGCAGATCATAGGCTGCTCTGGCTTAGACGTTAGGGACACAGAGCTGGTATGTGGAATGAAAAAGGAAGCAATCTCTCAAGTTCCTTTGCAGACAGTCTCCCATCCCAGGGAAAACCATTTACCTTGCGCTCCTCAGTTTTCAGTGCTGGCTGCCCCAGTGGGTCTACTGACTCTCCATTCATTGTAGGTAAGATCATGCCCTGGGTAAACTCTGAAAAGATAAAATCCCAGCTCATGGAAGTTATTTCTTAGTAGCTGAGATTTCATTTCAGATTGACAAACACAGCCATCCTATCACAGAATGAGGTTATGACCAGAAAAGGAAGAGGGTATTTTTACTTCTTTACCTTTGGTCTACGCCAGACTGGTATCTGGGTATATGATATAGAACATAGTGTGTTCACTGAGATTTCCATTAAAACTTATCCTCCTGACTCAACTAGAAGCATTACAGCATATTAAGTGCATGTAAGGTCTACTATGGAAAGAGGCCAGTGAATGCGATGGCACTTCAATGACTTCAAGAATGGGTAATCTACCCGCATGGTTAGTGCCTTTCCTCCACTCTGCCTTACCTCCGTAGAAAAGCCACAACTAGTTATGGCACTGGAGTACCGGTCCTCCCCAAAAAGGCGTCTATCACCTTCTGTGCTGGTTTCCTTTGATGGATATTATACATACTCCAACACCAAGATCAGAACATACTAGCAGAAATGAAATCCCAGGGGAAACCTGAGCTGACTTCTATTCTAACCATCTAAATATCCCTGGAGAATGCATAGCAAAGACAGTCCAGACTGTATTCAAGTAATGAGTCCAGAAATGCCAAGTCTTTAGATTAGTGCTATTAGAAATATAATGTGAGCCTCAAATATAATTTTAAATATTCTAGTAGACACATCATTAAAAAGTTAAATGAAACAAGTGAAATTAACTTTAATAGGATATTTAACCTAATATATCATATTATCATTTGTCTTCAATATTAAAAAAAAATTAGGATAATTTATGTTGTACCAAGGTAATTTCTTTGTACCAAGTCTTTGAAATCCATAGTGTATTTTTTTTTTTTTTTTTTTGAGACAGAGTTTTGCTCTTGTTGCCCAGGCGGGAGTGCAATGGTGCAATCTCGGCTCACTGCAACCTCTGCCTCCTGGGTTCATGCGATTCTCCTGCCTCAGCCTCCTGAGTAGCTGGGATTACAGGTATGTGTCACCACACCTGGTTTCCCCATGTTGGTCAGGCTGGTCCCAAACTCCAAACTTAGGTGATCCGCCTGCCTCAGCCTTCCAAAGTGCTGGGATTACAGGCGTGAGCCACTGTGCCTGGCCCATAGTGTACTTCATACTCACAGCACATCTCTCGTGATTTTTGGTCACTCAGGCTGAAGTGTAGTGGCATGATCTCAGCTCAATGCAACCTCCCCACCTCCTGGGCTCAAGCCACTCTCCCACCTCAGCCTTCTGAGTAGCTGGGATTTCAAGCGCACACCACTGCATCCGGCTAATTTTTGTATTTTTTGTAGAGACGGGGTTTTGCCATGTTGCCCAGGCTGGTCTTGAATTCCTGCGCTCAGGCAATCAGCCCACCTCAGCCTCCAACAGTGCTGCGATTACAAGCGTGAGCCACCATGCCTGGCCCTCACAGCACGTCTGTTTGGTCTTGCCATATCTCAAATGCTCAACCGTAAATATTACACAACACAGCTCCAGATCTTTCCCTTACTCAGAGCTTATGGACTGACTTTAAGATGAAATAAGCCCCCTCCCCCCAAATCTTTATCCATTTGTCAAAGAAAGGACTGTCCAGGCCCTTAACCAGAGTCTAACAGGTGGAAACTACCTCCTCAAGGCATACAGAACTACTCGAGGGATACCTGTTTTGAGAGTGCTGATGTAAATTCCCATTGCTTCTCTTAGAAGTTTCACCCCTTCTTCCTTCATTAAGGCCACGAGATTTGTGTCAGGCTCATCTTTGGCAAGGCTCACACTAATCTGAGTGAAAGATGAGAAGTAGGTGGTAAATAACTTGAGGGGCACCCTCATTATGGAATGTGGGGGTTGATCAGGTAACTGCTGACATTTCCAAAGGAAATGCATGAGGAAGGCAGTATTCATACAATCCGCATTAGTGTTCCTTCTTGAGTCCTCTTTGCCAAGTGGCTAACGTTAGTTATAACCCATGTCACTAGCTAAAGTGAAGAAATTAAAGTGCAAACTGCTCTGGAAGTTTCCAATGGCACCATACGCCTAGAAAATTATATGCAGACTAGGGTTCTGAATGCTTGGACCAAGCCTGGGCTATAAATCCTGAATGACAGGTCACTTTTCTCATGTGAGAATAAAAGGATACAGAGGACACAGATTAGGAGTTAGGAAGCACAAACCTCCACTTCATCCACGTTGTTTTCATCAGACAAATTGGGGATCTCCACATGTCCTTTGTACTGTACTCCTGACTTAGAAGTACCTGTCAAAAGCAATGCAATGTCATTAGTCCACTCCTATGCAGGAAAGGTCTCTGCTCCAGGGTCCAATGCTACCTCACTTCTGCTGCTTTTGGATGGCTGAACTGATCCTCTTTATTCTGAGAATGCCACACGCCAGATGTAATCAACACTCCCCATCCCCCAAAAGAAATGTCTTTCCTCACCAGGTTACTGGAAACCAACTATGTTATTACAATGTGAGACAAAGAGCTACAGATTCGGTACTAGCATGAGTTACACCATGAGAACTTGGGTCAAAAGCCAGTAGTTCTGCTAGAATACTTGTTTTGAAAATATCAATTTATTTTTTATTTTTCTTTTTTCTTTTTTTTTAATGCTACTGGCAGGATCAACCAGGTAATATCAATTTATTTCAATGCAACTGAATTATTAGGGAACAATTTGATTATAAAGAGAAGTTCACGTTTGCCTATACATGACTCCATCCATAAGAAACACTAGGTGAATACGGGAAATCTGACCCAGCTACATAGGACACATAAAACACACACATCTCAAACACGTCTCTGCCAACAACTTTGGTTTACATTGTGTGTTGTGAGCCATAACCATCCTTATCTAGTGTAATGTTCCTTCTGATTGTAAATAACTCTCCTACCATTCCACAGTAGCCCTTTCAAGCTGCAACCCTCCTGATGCCGACTTTTTTTTTTTTTTTCCCTTCCCGAAACGAAGTCTTGCTGTCACTCAGGCTGGAGTGTAATGGCACGATCTTGGCTCATTATAACCTCTGCCTCCCAGATTCAAGCAATTCTTCTGCCTCAGCCTCCAAGTAGGTGGGATTACAGGTGCGTGCCACCACACCCAGCTAATTTTTGTATTTTTCAGTAGAGGCCAGGCTTGTCTTGACTTCTTGACCTTGTGATCAACCTGCCTTGGCCTCCCAAAGTGCTGGGATTACAGGCGTGAGCCCCCATGCCTGGCCTTGATGCCCACTTTCACAAATAAACTTCAGGTCTTTTTCATGGTAAAGCACCATATTTATTGTAGTACTTATCTATTTCTTACCATTCAATGTGCGCAAAACTATGCTCCCAATTCTTAGTCCCCATATTTAAAAAAAAGTGTCACTGATTAAATTTTGGGGTGTTGTGTCCCTATTGCCATCTTCCCTGTAAGCCCTGTGGATTTGGTTGAGCAATTCTGCATAGCACGGTGATTTCCAGGGACACTTACATTGAGCTATAGTAGAACTGACTGTATTTCAAAATTAATCAACATTTACCTTCACTTCTCTAGACCTTAGTTTCTCAAGCTACAAAAAGGGGTCAGGGTGCGGTGGCTCATGCTTGTAATCCCAGGACTTTGTGAGGCTGAAGCGGGTGGATCACCTGAGGTCAGGAGTGTAAGACACTCCTGGCCAACATGATGAAACCCTATCTCTACTAAAAATACAAAATTAGCTAGGTGTGGTGGCAGGTGCCTGTAATCCCAGCTACTCAGGAGGCTGAGGCAGAAGAATTGCTTGAACCCAGGGGGCAGAGGTTGCAGCAGTGAGCCCAGATTGCACCGCTACCCTCCAGCTTGGGTGACAAGAGCAAAACTCTGTCTCCCCCCGACAAAAAAAAAAAGCAGGGGAGTCTGAGCAAGATGACACCAAAGATTCCTTCCATACTACTCTGCTTCAAGTGTACGTTAAAAACAAATCAACGAAAATCATGAACAGATAGATCTACTTTCACCCTTCTTTATGATAGTACTATTCACTTTGGAAATGTTTATGAAAGCATAGATTTCCTGCTCTGCCCCACACACAAGACAGTAGCTATCTCAAACTCCTTCAGCTTTTGTGCCTTTCTACATTCAGGCTCCAACAGTCAGGACTGTTAAAAAATCCATTTAGTATCCCACAATGGCAGAGAAATTTCAGTACCCAACACTGCTTTACACAGGACTCCAAAGCAGCAACATCTGCCTTCTCCCTTCAATGTTTGTAACTCCTCAAAACTGTTCTCTCCCGCTACTTAGCAGGTTAAACAAAACACAGTTAATCTCTCTGACAGCCCAGCTTAGACTTACCTGTCCAGTTTAGTTTGATGCTCCATTCATAAAAGAAGATAAGTTTGCCTTTGCGATTGTTAATGGATGCCTCTCCATCAAGCTTGCTCACTTCTATCACCTCACACTTGCCTTCCTCATTTTGAACCTGCACTGCCAGGAACAGCGTTTTCAGCTTTTCCGTGGACCAATTTGAAGCATCTCTCTCCGTCCTGCAAAGCAGAAACAAAGCTGTGAACCAGTAGTCAAATGGAGGATATGCTTCTCTCTCCTAGAGAATACGAGGTTAAAGGAGGCCTGAGCAATAGTTTGAAAAGAACACAAAAACTCCCAGTCCCACTCCAGTATATCCACAAACATGTCACCCTATTTCAGGAAGATAAGGGGTTGCACGTTGTCAACAAAGACAACTGCTGTAGAGAATGGTATAAACTCAGTGGAAAATTATGCTCTCCTTTCTCAGCATGATAGTGCTGGGGAATGTGACACTTTTAACATGGCGCCCCCATTTGACCAAGTGGAAAACTGCACTGACTGCTGAGATCAGGAACACAGACAGGACCACAGAAGATAGTACTTAGCTAAAAGGCCCAGAATGGATTAAACCGATAACCTTGACCTCATTGGCACAGTGTTCTGACCTATCAGATTCGAACTTGTATTATAAACTTCCTACACACTCACTGCCCCCTAGATGGTCACAAAAACGTTAAGTCCAGGGCTTCAAAACAAACACAACACAAAAATTAGGTCAAGTACTCTGCATGTTAAGAAGGGAGGACACAAAGTGAGATATGGAAAAGAAACATCACTATCTGCCTTCCTACTTATCAACTATTAGAGAAAATAACAGCAAAAAAGCCGCAACAAAGTAACAATACAATAAAAACATTATGAACAAGTTTCAGTGGAAATCAGACATAAAGAAACATTACTTTGGGAAGATTTCATGAAGCAGGGCAGTATTTTAAGAACAGTTAGGTTATAAAACTGTGGCTGCTCGGCAACCTGGAGTTCCAACACACCCAACCTGATAGTTCCGGGTAAGAGGCCGCAGGTATCACTGCGCTCTGAGCACCTGCACAACACGTTCTAAATCTCCCGCGGGACTGCGGCAGCGGTCTCCTATGAATCACTTTTAAGTTCACTGCAGGCCGCAAAATAGGAATTACAGACCCCCGGCCTCAGGTCTTTCACGGCAATCTCCCAACACAATCGCAGGAGGTTCCAGTCTCAGTGACTCCTCTGGCCACGTGTAGTAAGCACCTCCCTGCTCCGGCTGGATGCAGTAACCAGGGCGTTATCTCTCAGTCACTCTGACACCCCTCCTCTGGGGCGCAGCCCTCTACGTCCACTTCCCTCCCCTCAAGCACTGAGAAGCTGGCCGGGGAGTGGAGAGGCCTGCGGCTACGGACCCCTGCCACAGCAAAGACCCACCCCCACATCCGGGCAGGGATACCTCAGCCCCAGCCAGCTCTGTCCGGGCCGAGATTCCAGGAACCCTGAAACGCTGGCCCGACCGCAGTGCTCCCAGGGCCGGCCTGCTTTGCTAGCCCTCACCAGTGCCAGTTGTTGACGTTGGTGGCGTCCGCCCGCTCCTCCACGATCCAGCGTGGGTCTCCCTCACCCCACTTGGCCATCGACTCTCCTATAGCGGCGCCACCAGCTCCGGAGCAGCCGCAGCCACAACCTCAGGACCGCTTAGTGCCAGCCGCCCGGCAGCGCCTGGAAACTACTAGAAGCGGCCGCAAGCACCTCCTGGCTTGCTTTTCCCTCCACCCCCTCCCCTCCTTAACTTCCGGCTCCTCCCCACTCCCACCGGCTACTTCCGTCCCAACTTGCTGCACAATGAGTTCCACCTGATTTAGAGTTCCTTTAGACTGCCTCAGGTTCTCCCTAAAAAGGGGCCCGAAACCTAACTCCTCATACGACCATTCCTCACTCATAGAAAAACAAAGAACACGTCTCATTGTTTCCCTGTGCCCTGAATCTGCCCTGCTGAGCCTCATGGGAATTGTAGTCTTTTTTACGTGATCCGCTGGATAACCGCGGAAGGTCGCGCTGAAAGAAGAGGAAATGACCAAGAAGGATGCGTGGGTTTTCTGGGGGCTGTAGTCAAAAAGCCTTGTGGTTCATCGGGACAGCGCCTGACAACAGAAGCAGGAGAAACTACAACTTCCAGTATGCCCTGCGGCCTCTTTATTCGCGTTTCCTTTCCGCCCTGCGATTATTCCCTTCCGCCCTGCGATTATTCCCTTCCGCCCCTTCTCTAGCTGCACAGCCTCAATAGCAAGGCTGGTCCAGCGGCGGCGGAGGCTGGCGCTGTCCTGAGAGGGAGGGCTCGGTGCAGAAGAGGTGAGGGTGTCCCAAGCGCCTTGGGTCGCGTGTCTGGCTGAGTCCAGCCTCTCCGCATCTTGATCTTCCCCCCTCTTCTAGGAGGCATCCCTACACCCTACCACCCCAGGCCTTATTCTCTTCTTTCAGTCTGGGCGACCCTTGGGCACTGGAGTACGCTTGGGATTGGGGCTGCGAGTGAGCCCCAACGATTGATTTGGAAGCCGACTTTTGGTTCATAACGAGCATTTACTGTCAGGGATCCGCTGGGCTCTGACGACTGCGGTAGATCCATGGCTTCCTGGACTTTCACTCATAGAGTCATCCTACCTTAATTCATGTTCCCTGGTCTCAGTTAACAAGCCTCACCTGTATCTTCCTGGCTCGGAAGATAATTGAAACCAAGTCTGACTTCTCACTAGCTGGTTTTTGGAGTTTTCTGAGGCAGGGAGCGTGTTGTGGATTTCTTGCAGATTCTCTGTTTTCCTTTGTAAAATTCCTGTTCTCCCCTGAGATATCTCACCCTATCTTGTGGGCTCTCAGTAAACAGGAGACGATAAGGACAAACCCCTGAAGTATTTAAAATCATGTTGAAGCACCTTTCTGTCACTCTTAAGATGGTATCTGATTACTTTATAACTCCAGAGCCCTTAAATCATTATCTGTACTTGCCAAGTAAACCTTGGCGCTATAAATACAAATTGATGGCAGGTGTCTAGTGCCATTGTATGGTTAAAAAGATTCCAGAAATCCTTTCGCAGATTATTTGGTTAGACAAATTCTATGTCTATCTGTAAATAATTACTATAGTGAAGGAATGATCTCTAGTTTTCCGGAGAGTGAAAAATAGGTAGAAAGACCACGGAAGACACCGGAAATGGTCTAGGAGCCAGAAAGCCTGGATTGTAATTTTGAAATAAGAGCACTTAACAAGGTGGCTTTGATAGGGAACTCTTGTGCCTCACTTTCACCATGAGTCACATGGAAATGGAATCTCCCTGGCCTACCTTACAAGATTGTTCTGAGGGTCAAATGAATGACAGAGTGATTTATGAACTGACATGTGTGCCAGAGAAACATGTTCTATACACATCTTCAGCATTTGTGGCCACTCAAAATTTTTGTATTTTTTTTTTAATCTTTAGGATTGCTAAAAAATAATTTCTTTTTTAGCTTTTCCCAAGGTACCATGATGACGTATAAATAATAAAAGCGTTAATTTTGGGTCAGGCACTGAGTACTTCACATGAATTAACTGGTTTACTTTTCATAACCATTCTCTAAGGTAGGTCATCTGTTATGCTCATTTTACATGTGGAGAAACCAAGATGCAAAAATGTCAGTATGATATTCCATACTAAAAATAATTAACATTTAGTATTTACTTTCTGCTAGACACTTTTACAGGTGTTCCCTGCAATCCTGTGAGTTAGGATATAATTTTCTCCAAGGCTTAGAAGTAGTCATTTATCCAATTTGCTCAGAATTAAGAGAAATCAGGATTTGAACCCAAGGCTGCCTGACTACAATGCCTGTGTGGGATGATTCATGGTGTCTGCTAGCATTTTTGGCTTATCTCTCTCAAATTAAATACAGAAAAGGATTTTAAAAGCAACACTGTTCCAGTAGAAATCAATTAGTGATGTCTGCCACGGGAAGGGAGCAGATAGTAGAAAATTCCCACAATACCTTTGCTCTCCCTGTATCCCTTGAGTTGAAAACAGAGTCAGGAAGTAACCGTAGCATATCTTAAAGGCCATCAAAAGCCTCAACAGGACTACCATGACGAGGCTTTTCTAAGCCTTTAGTGATGAAGGTGCTATTAAAGCAAAAGGAAAGCAAATGGTTCTTTTATAACTTGATACTGTTTAGCCTTTACAGTATCTTTGGTGCTATGGGAGTTTTAATACCTCGTCCTTGGCTTAAATTGTAGTTTTAATTCTAATCCAGTTGGCATTGATAGTTTAGTTTGTAATTCTGGTTCTTTATTTAGAGACAGGGAGGGTCTCACTCTGTCTCCCAGGCTGGAGTGCAATGGTGTGTTCTCAGCTCATAGCAGCCTTGACCTCCCAGGCTCTGGTGATCCTCCCACCTCAGCCTCCCAAGTAGCTGGGACTATGTCGCCATGTCCAGCTAGTTTTTATTTATTTGTTTTTTTTGTAGAGACAGTCTTACTATGTTGCCCAGGCTAGTCTTGAATTTGGGCTCAAGCGATCCTCCCACCTCAGCCTCTCAAAGTGGTGGGAGCCCCTGTGCCCTGTCTAGTTTATAATTCTGGGGCAAACCTGTTTTTTTCAGGGCAAAATTGAATTTCATAGTAGTTATAACAGGGATTTGTGGTCTGTTGACTATCTTTGTTTTCTTGGGCAAGCCCTCATTCCAGATTTTGGCCAACAAGTTGTTAATAAGATAGACATAATTTGAAGATTTAGGTGAGATAGTTCTGCTTCTTTTAATTGCTTTGCTTTCTGTTCTTTCAGGCATTTAAAAAGCATACATGAAAGTGGAATATTTGGCCGGGCGCGGTGGCTCACGCCTGTAATCCCAGCACTTTGGGAGGCCGAGGCGGGTGGATCACGAGGTCAAGAGATCGAGACCATCCTGGTCAACATGGTGAAACCCCGTCTCTACTAAAAATACAAAAAATCAGCTGGGCATGGTGGCGCGTGCCTGTAATCCCAGTCACTCAGGAGGCTGAGGCAGGAGAATTGCCTGAACCCAGGAGGCAGAGGTTGCGGTGAGCTGAGATCGCGCCATTGCACTCCAGCCTGGGTAACAAGAGCGAAACTCCGTCTCAAAAAAAAAAAAATCAAAAAAAAAAAAAGAAAGTGGAATATTTGTCAGTTTTATTCGCTGTAATATTCCCACAGCCTAGAACAGTGCCTCAGAGATGGCGCTCAGGAGATATTTGTTGAAAATGTGAATGCAGTTTTTGTCTGTTTTGTGCATGTTTTCATTGATCTTCCAGTGTATTCAGCAAAGTTTTGTGATGGATTCGTATAGCATTTGCCTGTCTTGCACTGTTGCCTTTAATATATACTTATGCTGCATGCCCTAGCTTTGTTGTAGGGTCCTTCAGAAGTGGGACCACATCTGGCACTTTTTTTTTTTTTTTTTTTTTTGAGACAAGAGTTTCGCTCTTGTTGCCCAGGCTGGAGTGCAATGGCACTATCTCGGATCACCACAACCTCTGCCTCCTGGGTTCAAGTGATTCTCCTGCCTCAGCCTCCTGAGTAGCTGGGATTACAGGCATGCACTACCATGCCCAGCTAATTTTGTATTTTTGGTAGAGATGGGGTTTCTCCATGTTGGTCAGGCTGGTCTCAAACACCCGACCTCAGGTGATCTGCCTACCGTGGCCTCCCAAAGTGCTGAGATTACAGGCATGAGCCACTGTGCCTGGCCTCTGGCACTTTTTTGTATACCTTACAACACCTGAGAGAGGGCCCTGGACAGAGTAGATGCTGTCAGAATGATCTGGGTAATTAGAAGATCTGAAGTGTGATTTGATCAGTTGGAGACCCAAGGATCTGGTTTTATATGACAGGTTCAGTATTTGTTTTGCCAGATCCTTTTCTGCATCCTTGGTTTTTGGGAGCCGTTAGTAGTGCAAGAAACTAAAGCTTTTGGAGCTCTTTAGGGAGAGGCCTAAAGAGGGACAATGTTTGCCTTCCTCTCACTTCAGATGAATCGGACAAAGGGTGATGAGGAGGAGTATTGGAACAGCTCCAAGTTCAAGGCTTTCACCTTTGACGATGAAGATGATGAGCTTTCACAGGTAGGTCAACTGCTAAAGGTTGTACCCTTCACAGTGCCACTCTAAAATTCCTTCCTCTTGCATTCTGGGTAACCTGGCTTTTGACCATGTCTTCATTAGGCTCAGGAAAGAGCCAGAGGGATTGTAAAATTCAACTCACTGCCTTTCTTACTTTACTTTTTAAGATGATTTATTCCTTTCAGGTTTTTTTTTTTTAAGAACCCCAAGTCTTTTATTCATATGATATAATTTTATTCATGTAATATAATGTTTTATTTTTGAAAGGTGAACTGGATTGGAAGATTTATCTTTGTTGTGTCTCTTTTGCAATTGGGGAACCATTTATTTTTGGAGAGGTAAATAAATTCATTCAGGTTTACACTGCAAAGTCACAGCCAGGCATATGACGAGAATTCAAAAGTGGCTTTGATTTCTCCTAACATTTTTTACCACTGGACTGTAGTGTTGGCTAAGACAAGTTTGTTTCCTTGGCAAATATCTAGTATCCTAGGCTTTCGATTACAAAGGGTGAAAGTGTTGGCCACCTTCAGACCCCAGTTCCTCAGCCTTCTTGGTTGTCAGGTGGGAAGAGATGATTGCCTGAGCACCCTGCCTTATGTCCCTTTGCAGTTAAAGGAGTCCAAGCGGGCGGTGAACAGCCTCCGAGACTTTGTGGATGATGATGATGATGATGACCTGGAGCGAGTCAGCTGGACTGGGGAACCTGTGGGAAGTAAGTAGAAGAGGCCCTACACGGGGATGGGTGTTCAGGGTTCTTGTCACTAATGAAGGCTCCCTACCTGTTTGTCTCTTCAGTGCTAGTTGCGAGAGGGGACAAAGTAAGACTATTTTCATATGAGCATACATCTGGAAACTTAGCTCCAGGAGAAGATACTTGGGAAATCCAGCAGGAGTTTCCATATGATTGTATAGGTCTGCTCTTCAGGGGTTGATGCTTGGCTGGCTATTTTAGTCTCATTTGGTGTGCTTGTTTAAATGACATATTCCTAGGCTTTATTTCAGAGATTCTGTTCAGTAGGTCTTCTGCAGCGTGTGGCGGCACGGAGGTCCTCAATTTTTAATAAGCACTGCAGGTGATTCTAATATGTGGTCATATTTGGGAACTACTGACTAATAATCATAACTGGTTGACAGAACAGACTTCCTTACCCATGACTGTTATGTGATACCACTTAATACTTTTTCAGAGTCCATTTGATTTTTTTCTTGAGATGGAGTCTTACTTTGTTGCGTAGTCTGGAGTGCAGTGGCATGATCTTGGCTCACTGCAGCCTCCTTCTCCCAGGTTAAGTGATTCTAATGCCTCAGCCTCCCGAGTTGCGGGGATTACAGGCATTCATCACCATGCCTGGCTAATTTTTGTATTTTTAGTAGAGATGGGGTTTCACCATGTTGGCCAGGCTGCTCTCGGACTCCTAACCTCAAGTTGTCTGCCTGTCTTGGCCTCCTAAAGTGCTGGGATTATAGGTATGAGCCACTGTGCCCAGCCCCCATCTGATTTTTTTTTTTTGGTCAGAGTTCAACCAGACCCCACCTGATTTTTAAGAAATATTTTTAATTAAAAGCTTACAAAAATAGGACATACTATAATGTGACTTAAAGATTAAAATAAACTAAAGGTATATAGTGAAAAGTTTCCATTCCATATTGTTATGTATCTTCTCAGTTTTCAGTTCCTGTCCTCCAAAAAACAGTCACTGCTGCTTTGTTTCTGTGTATTCATCTAAAAATTCTTTTTGTGTTTGGAAATGTATATAGAAATATAGTAGCATACCTCACACCTTGCTCTTTTTGTTTGTTTGTTTTGAGATGGAGCCTTGCACTGTCACCCAGGCTGGAGTGCAATGGCGTGATCTCGGCTCACTGCAACCTCCACCTCCTGGGTTCAAGTGATTCTCCTGCCTCAGCCTCCCTGACAGCTGGGATTACAGATGCCTGCTACCACCCAGCTAATTTTTTGTATTTTTAGAGATGGGGTTTCACCATGTTGGCCAGGCTGGTCTCAAACTCCTGACCTTGTGATTCACCTGCCTTGGCCTGGTGCTGGGATTACAGGCATGAGCCACAGGGCCCAGCTGTGTACCTTGCTCTTTTTATGTGTTAATATAGCTTGGAGATCTTTCCATGTTAGTATATAAAGAACATTCTCATTTTCTCTTTCTTTTTTTTAAATAGTAGCATAGTATTAAATTGTATGGATGTACCATAATTTATTTAGTCAGCCCATTATTGAATTTTAGATTTTTTTCCATCTTTTGCTGTTTATATTTCTATCAATGACTTTGTATTCTGACCATAGATGAATAAATGAAAGAGCAATTCTTAGAGTGGAATTACTCACATAGGATGTTTTTGTCTGTATTGGGTAGATATTGCCAAATTGACCTCCACAGGGGTTGTACCAATTTGTACTACCACCAGCAATGGAGGAGGGTTCCAGTTTCCTTACAACCGGGCCAACACAGGGTATTATCAAGCTTTTGGATCCTTCCCCATCTTATAGGGGCCTAATAGTTTCTCATTGTATTTTTAATTTGTAGTACTCTTAGCAAAGCTGGGAGCAGGTGGTGTGTGCCTCTGGAAGGTAGTGGCGATGGATTGCTTGAGGCCAGGAGTTGAGGCTGACATGAGGCATGATTGTGAGATGTGATTGTGAATAGCCACTGTACTCCAGAGCTCTGGCAACACAGTGAGACCCTGTCCTAAAAAAGGAAAAAGGAAAAAAAGAAAAACAAAAAGAGTGAAGTTGAGCATCTTTTCATATGTTTAAGAGCCATTTAGATTTTCTTTTCTGTGATCCATTTATTCATGTCCTTGATCCATTTTTCTGCTGATTAGTCTATTTGATTCTGTCTTTTCTCGCTGCCCCAAGTTGGCCAAGGGACCAGGGCTTCTGGTGAAAAGCTTTTAGACTCTGTTGAATGTTGGATGTCAAGGATTTATTGTGGATGAGAATTACTGATGTAGTTCTTACTATCTCACAGGTATCTCATGGTCCATCAAAGAGACTGCTGGTAATAGTGGGTCAACCCATGAGGGGCGTGAACAGCTAAAGAGCCGAAACAGCTTCTCCTCCTATGCACAACTACCCAAGCCTACTTCTACCTACTCCCTGAGCAGCTTTTTTAGAGGTAAAGAGAGATGCTGAAAGGGATAGGGAAGTCCTCCTCTTTTTTCAGAAAAATCTTAGGCCATAATTTTGATTTACTTTGTAAGAAAAAGGTTACTGAAGGAGAAAACATTCTCTTTTTCTTTTTTTTTTTTTTGAGACGGGTTTTAACCATGTTGGTCAGACTGGTCTCGAACTCCTGACCTCAGGTAATCCACCCGCCTCGGCCTCCCAAAGTGCTGGGATTACAGGTGTGAGCCACTGCGCCCAGTCTAGGATAAAGCATTCTCATTGGAGCTGGCAGCTGGGTATTAGGAGCGGAAAAAATGAGAGAAATTCATAGGGGTTGGACTAGTTTTCTAGAACACGATGAATAAAATTTACATTAACCCTGTGACCGGTACTGAAGAAATTTGCCTGGATCAAAATTCCTCCCTACCCCTTGTGCATTGCTGTTGGAAAACCTCATTGGTGGGAATGCAAAATGGTGCAGCCACTGTGAAAGACAGTATGGCAGTTAAAAAATAATAATAATTAAACATAGATTTAACATATGACCAGGCAGGCATGGTGTCTCACACCTGTAATCCCAGCACTTGGAGAGGCTGAGGCAGGTGGACCACCTGAGGTCAGGAGTTCTAGACCTGCCTGCCCAACATGGTGAAACCCCATCTCTACTAAAAATACAAAAATTAGCCGGACATGGTGGGGGTCGTCTATAATCCCAGTTGCTCGGGAGGCTGAGAGAGGCGGATTGCTTGAACCTGGGAGGTAGAGGTTTTAGTGAGCCAAGATTGCTCCACTGCACTCCAGCCTGGGTGACAGAGCAAGACTCCATCTCAAAAAAAAAAAAAAAAAAGAATTAACATATGATCTAGCAATTTTACCTCTAGGTATATATCAAAAAGAATGGAAAGCAGTGACTTGAATAGATATTTGTGTTTTTTTTGAGACAGAGTTTCGCCCTTGTTACCCAGGCTGGAGTGCAATGGCGCGATCTCGGCTCACCGCAACCTCTGCCTCCTGGGTTCAGGCAATTCTCCTGCCTCAGCCTCCTGAGTACCTGGGATTACAGGCACGCGCCACCATGCCCAGCTAATTTTTTGTAGTTTTAGTAGAGACGGGGTTTCACCATGTTGACCAGGATGGTCTCGATCTCTTGACCTCGTGATCCACCCGCCTCGGCCTCCCAAAGTGCTGGGATTACAGGCTTGAGCCACCACGCCCGGCCGTGAATAGATATTTGTACCTCCATGTTGATAGTAGCATTAGTCACAATAGCCAAAAGATGGATGTAGCATTAGTCACAATAGCCAGTGTCCAGGTGGATAAATGGATAAAAAAAATGTGTCATATACATGCAGTGGAGTATTACTCAACATTGAAGAAGAATGACATTCTGATACATGCTACAGCATGGGTGATCCTTGAGGACATGATGTTAAATAAAATAAAGAAGGCACAAAAGGACAAGTATTGTATAGCTCCATTTAAGTCTGACCTAGAATAGATTCATAGAGACAGAAAGTAGAATGGTGGTTACCAAGGGCTGGGCAGAGGGAATGGAGAGTTGTTTAAAGGGCAGAGAGTCTCAGTTTGGGATGATGAAAAAGCTCCGGAGTTGGATAGTGGTGATGATTGTACAAGTGTGAATATACTTAATGCCACTGACTTACACACTTAAAAATGGTTAAAATGGTACATTTTGTTATGTATATTTTACTGTAATTAAAAAAAATTTCTCCCTGCTCCATTTTTTAATGGCACTTCAGATTTCTACAGCTGAATAAAACTTTAAGCCTTAAGTTTCTATATTGCATTATAGAGTTCTATACACATTGTGTCTTTAACCAAGCCTGGATGGCCCTGACTTAAACTGTTTACCTTTTCCCTCTTGTGTTCTTTACCTTTAGGTAGAACTAGACCGGGAAGTTTCCAGTCCCTTTCTGATGGTAGGCATTGAACCCTCTTTTAATCGCTGTGGGAGATGTTACTGATCTGGTACAGTCTGGGGAGGTATGGGGACAGGCAGTAATTGGATGACAAGATGGACTTTCTTCTGCATCTACTGTCATTATTAGAGGAATTTTCTGATACTGACCAAGGAGGTAGAAATCATTCTGGCTACAGGGGCAAAGGTGACTTCTAGGGATGCTGTCCTTGGGGAAGAATGGAGATCTACTTTTGGCCAAAAAGTTAATGTTGGGAGCCCACAAGTCAAAAAAATGTGAGGCAGAAGCAGTAGAGAGAAGTAGTGACAAGCAGGATTCATGGTGCCCTTCTGAACCAGCTACCTGTTTTTTTTCAGCTTTGTCAGACACACCTGCCAAAAGCTATGCTCCAGAGCTGGGGAGACCCAAAGGGGAGTATAGGGTGAGTTAACAGTGTACGCTGGTGTGACACTTTCCACAGTATCTTGATGTATGTTACCTTGCTTGATTTTCCCAACTCTTTGAGCAGATATTTTTTTAACCTCCTTTTATCGATAAGAAAACTGGATTTCTAAACATTAGGGCTTGCCTGGGGTCTCACAGCTAGGAAAGGGTGAAACGTAGACTTACAGCCTCTATCTTCTGACTCAGTCCTACCATACTTTGCTTACTCATTATGCTGCCACTGAAGGCTGTCCTTTGAAACCCAGTAACCATCAGTCTGGAAGCTTGGCGGAGCTCATAATCCCATGAGGCATATAAAAGAGCAAATTGATTCATAAGGAAGAAACCGTATCCTAAGTTCAGAAAAGGAACATGTCTCCAATGTCTCTCTCCTTCTGTTGGCCAAAGGCATTGTTAGAATCCTAAAACGTGATTCTAATTGCAACTAGAGATTGCAGTCCTGAACCAGTAGGCATAGGGCTCCTGGCTTTGTCAATTGGCTCATCCCTCTTTGATCCATCTCCTCCTGTCTGTATCGCTCCTGCGCTAGTTCCTTCAGAAACTCAAAACAAGACCATCCCATTTCTTCATTTTTTTCACATCCATCCCTTCCTGCAAAGTATTTCCCCCTTAGAGACTGAGACTGTGAGTTTGAGTTGAGGAGTTGGTACACTGATGAATTTGATTCCTTAACTTCCTGGGATTCATGTCTTGCTAATATTCCAGGATTACAGCAATGATTGGAGTCCCAGTGATACAGTGCGACGCCTCCGGAAGGGCAAGGTAAGGATAGAGAATTTTTGTGAGGTTCTTTGGGAAGCTGGGCAGCTTGTTCCCACAGGGAAGATTTCTTGACCTCTCTTCAGTTCTCATTTGTTCAATGAATTTCAGGGGGAAAATAAATCCATAAGGTTGAAAGTCAGCTGCAAAATTTCTGATTCTCCATTGTTGCTTTAATGGAGTACTGGGGAAAGAGTGATGGATGAGAGGGAAAAGTACATTTAAGAGAGAGCAGCTGGGTGTGGTGGCTCACAACTGGAATCCCTGCACTTTGGGAGGCCGAGGTGGGCAGATCACCTGAGGCTGGGAGTTCGAGACCAGCCTGACCAACACAGAGAAACCCTGTCTCTACTAAAAATACAAAAATTATGTGGACGTGGTGGCATACACCTGTAATCCCAGCTACCTGGGAGGCTGCGGCAGGAGAATTGCTTGAATTTGGGAGGCGGAGGTTGAGGTGAACCAAGATCGCGCCATTGCACTCCAGCCTGGGCAACAAGAGTGAAACTCTGTCTCAAAAAAAGGAGTGAGAGGCTGAGTGCAGTGGCCCATGCCTGTAATCCCAGCACTTGGGGAGGCCGAGGCAGGTGGATCACCTGAGGTCAGAAGTTCTAGAACAGCCTGGCCAACATGGTAAAACGCTGTCTCTACTAAAAATGCAAAAATTAGCTGGGCGTGGTGGCATGCATCTATAATCCCAGCTACTTGGGAGACTGAGGCAGGAGAATCACTTGAACCCAGGAGGCAGAGGTTGCAGTGAGCTGAGATCATGCCATTGCACTCCAGCCCGGGCAACAGAAGCAAAACTCTGCCCTTCCCCCTAAAAAAGAGTGAGAACAATCTTTTATGTTAGATCTTTGATTGATGTAGTTCATTTTTGCGTACGGTGTGATGTAAGGGGTTGAGTTTCATTGTTTTCCCCATGTACATCTTCATTTGTTCCAGCACTATTTGTTGAAAAGACTCTCCTTTCCCCATTGAATTATCTTGTTGATGCCTTTGTTGAAAATCGGCCCAGTCACAGTGGCTTACACCTGTAATCCCAGCACTTTGGGAGGCCAAGAGGGAGGATCTGTTGAGCCCCGGAGTTCACGACTAGCCTGGGCAACATAATGAGACCACGTCTCTATAAAAGATTTAAAAAAAAATTAGCCAGGTGTGG
>NW_022436960.1:25466419-25505794 GCF_009761245.1 Sapajus apella
TGATAATTTTATAGCAGGATATGTCTGTAGTCATAGTTGCTTGAGAGGCTGAGATGGAAGGATTGCCTGAGCCCAGAAGGTGGGGGCTGCAATGAGCTGAGATTGCTCCACTCCATTTCAGCTTAGGCGACAGAGCGTAGACCCTGTCTCAAGAAGAAAATAAGAAAAAAGAAAATCAATGATCATATATGTATGGGCCTATTTCTGGACTTTTTATTCTAGTTCAGTGGGTTGTTTTTCTATCCTTAAGCTAATACTACAGTCTTGATTTTTGTATAAATCTTGAAATCAATGTACTTCAGCTTTGTTGAAGCTTTCAACCTTCAACTTTGTTCTTCTCTTCCAAAATTGTTTTGGCTATTCTAGATCCTTTATATTTTCATATAGATGTTAGTAGCAGCTTGGCAGTGTTTACAAAAGAGCTGCTGAGATTTTAATTGGGATTGCCCTAAGTGTGCAAATCAATTTTGGTAGAATTGGCAATGATCATAATAACTAATAGATCCAAATGGATCATAACACCAGGTGTGGTGGCACGTGTCTATAATCCCAGTACTCAGGAGGCTGAGGCAGGAAGATCAATTGAGCCCAGGAGGTTGAGGCTGCAGGGAGCTGTGATTGTACCACTGTACTCCAGCCTGGATGAGAGCGAGACCCTCTTTCTAAAAAAGAAGAGATGGGCCAGGCTCGGTGGCTCATGCCTGTAATCCCAGGATTTTGGGAGGCCAAGGTGGGCGGATCACAAGGTCAGGAGTTCGAGACCGGCCTGACCAACATGGTGAAACCGTGTCCCTACTAAAAATATAAAAATGAGCCAGGTGTGGTGGTATGTGCCTGCAATCCCAGCTACTCAGGAGGCTGAGGCATGAGAATCACTTGAATCCAGGAGGCGTAGGTTGCAGTGAGCCGAAATCGTGCCACTGCACTCTAGCCTGGGTGACCGAGTAAAACTCTGTCTCAAAAAAAAAAAAACAACAGATAAAAATGGATCATATTTCACAGGTTCTAAGGATTGGAAATGAAAAAATAAATAAAATGGATCATAGATCTAAATGTAAGTTGTAAGTTAAATGTTAAAACTGTAAAATTTCTAGAATAAAATATAAATGATAATATTTATGATCTTGGCTTAGGCAAAGATTTATTACCTAGGACACAAAAAGCATGAACCATAAAAGAAAAAAATTGGTAAAATAGACTTCATCAAAATTAAAACTTTTACTTTTTTAGAAACCACTGTTAAAACCATGAAGAGACCACTGTAGCTTAGAGAAAGTAGTTTCAAAACACAAAGACTTTTATCCAGAATGTATATAAAACTCTTTTTTGTTGTTGTTGAGATGGGAGTCTCCCTCTGTCACCCAGGCTGGATATAGTGGCGCCATCTCAGTTCACTGCAACCTTCGCCTCCCAGGTTCAAGTGAGTCTCCTGCCTCAGCCTCCTGACTAGCTGGGATTACAGGTGCCTGCCAACATACCTGGCTAATTTTTGTATTTTTAGTAGAGATGGGGTTTCACCATGTTGGCCAGGCTGGTCTCAAACTCCTGACCTCAGGTGATCTGCCTGCCTCGGCCCCCCAAAGTACTGGGATTACAGGAGTGAGCCACTGCACTTGGCCAGAATATATATAAAACTCCTGTTGAAACTGGCAATATAGCAAGACCACATCTCTACAAAATAAAAATTAGCCAGGTATGGTGGCACTCACTTGTGGTCCCAGCTACTTGGGAGGCTTGAGGTGGGAGGATTGCTTAAGCCAGGAAGCCGAGGCTGCACTGAGCCATGATCATGCTCCTACACTCCAGCCTGGGCAATACAGTGAGACCCTGTATTAAAAAAAAAAAAAAAAAGAAAAGAAAAACAAAAAAATAAAACTCTTATAGCCCAATGATAAGAAGATAGACAATCTGATAAAAAGTTGGCACAAGAGTTGGCCAGACATCATAAAAGAAAATACACGAATGGCCAATAGTAACTTGAAAAGATACTTAAAATTATATTTTTAAAGAAAATGTGAATTAAAACTATGAGATACCAATATACAGGCCAGGCGCTGTGGCTCATGCCTGTAATCCTAGCACTTCGGGAGGCTGAGGAGGGTGGATCACCTGAGGTCAGGAGTTCAAGACCAGCCTGGCCATCATGGTGAAACCCCATCTTAAAAAAAAAAAAAAAAAAAAAAAAAAAGAGATACCAATATACAGCCACTAAAATGGCTGGATTTAAAAGATTGATCATAGAAAGCATTGGGATGATGTGGAGTAACTGGACTCTCATTCACTGCTAGTGAGAATGTGAAATGGTAAAACTACTTCAGAAAATAGTCTGGCAGTTTCTTGTAAATATATACTTACCATATAACCCAGCAGTCTCACTCTTAGATATTTACAATCTAAGATAAATTAAAACAGACATCCATACTGACTTGTACACAAACATTTGTAGCAGTTTTACTCAAACAAGACTCAAAAGTGGGCCGGGTGCAGTAGCTCACACCTGTAATCCCAGCACTTTGGGAGGCTGAGGCAGGTGGGAGGTCAGGAATTCGAGACCAGCCTGGCCAAATCCCAGTTCTACTGAAAGTAAAAAAAAAAAAAAAATAGGCTTGGTGGTGCACACCTGTAATCCCACCTACTCAGGTGGCTGAGGGAAAATAATTGCTTGATCCTGGGAGGTAGAGGTTGCATTGAGCTGAGATTGTGCCGTTACACTCCAGCCTCGGCAACAGAGTGAGACTCCATCTCAGGAAGAAAAAACAAAAACAAAAAATCTCAAAAGTGAAAACCACACAAGTTACCATCAGCAGGTAAGTGTATAAACTGGTATACACATACAATAGAAAACAACTTGACAGTAAATAGGAAGAGGCTAATAGTCATTGTAACACGTAGATTCAGTATTGAATGGAAGAAGTTAGATATAGAAAAATACATATTGTATGATTTTTTTTTAGACAAAGTCTCATTCTCTTGCCCAGGCTGGAGTGCAATGGTATGATCTTGGCTTACTGCAACCTCCGCCTCCCAGGTTCAAGTGATTCTCCTGCTTCAGCCTCCCAAGTAGCTTGGACTACAGGTGCGTGCCACCATGCCCAGCTAATTTTTGTATTTTTAGTAGAGATGGGGTTTCACCATGTTGGTCAGGTTGGTCTTGAACTCCTGACCTCGTGATCTGCCCACCTCAACCTCCCAAAGTGCTGAGATTAAAGGCATGAGCCACCACACCTGGCTGTATGATTTTATTTTTATAAAATTTTAGAAAAGGCAAAACTAGTGACTGGTATTATTAATGTCAGAGTAGACAAGGAAACTTTTTGAGTGAGGGAAATGTTCTGTATTTTTGTTGTCAGAATACATCTTAGTGGTTTTTGGAGATATACATTTGTCAAAAATCACTGAACTTTATACTTAAATAGGGGAGGTTTTACTGTATGCAAATTATACCTAAAAAAAGGACGAGTGATCTTTGTTGGCTTTATCAAGACTTCAGGACATTAGTATCTTGTAGGACAGCGGGCTGAACTAGAGAGGGTGGTGGAAACCTACTGTTTTATAAGTGCTGGGGACCATAGTGTAAAAATAAAGAGACTCTCCGTGGGCACATTTCCTTTCATTATTGCTCGTTCTTCAGTATCCGGCAACAGAGAAATAAAGAAAACTGTCTTCTTCCTTATGTACTGATTTTAGTGTTATTCTGCCAGGTCTGCTCACTGGAGAGATTCCGCTCCTTACAGGACAAGCTACAACTCCTAGAAGAGGCAGTAAGCATGCATGATGGAAACGTCATTACTGCAGTGAGTTGTTGAATTGTTTATTGTTTTTACTACTTTCTGAAAATCCAATCAAATAGACTAACATTTTGTGTTAAATGTTAAGTAAAGATCCTGGATTCCCCTTGGAAGCGTAGGATTCTCAGTAATCTGTGCTCAGTAATCAGGGCTTAGCTGGTGTCACATGCATTAAGTGTGGAACCCTGTGGGTCATTTGCTTTAGAGACAGGGTCTTGCTCTGTCACCCAGGTTGAATCGCAGTGATGTGACCATGGCTCGCTGTAGCTTTAACCTCCTGAGCTCAAGTGATGCTCCCACCTCAGCTCCCCGAGTAGCATACCACTATGCCTGGCTAAATTTTTTTTTTTTTTTTTTTGAGATGGAGTCTCTCTCTGTCACCCCGGCTAGCATGCAGTGGCATAATCTCAGCTCACTGCAACCTCTGCCTCCCAGGTTTAAGCGATTCTCCTGCCTCAGCCTCCCGAGTAGCTGAGATCATAGGCATATGCCACCATGCCTGGCTAATTTTTGTATTTTGGTAGATACGGGGTTTCACCATGTTGGCCAGGCTGGTCTCAAACTCCTGACCTCAGGTGATCTGCCAGCCTCAGCCTCCTAAAGTGCTGGGATTACAGGTGTGAGTCATTGCACCTGGCCTTGCCTGGCTAATTTTTAAATTCTTTTGTAGAGACAGTTGATCTCAAACTGATCTCAAACTCCTGGGCTCAAATGATCCTCCTGCCTCCACCTCCCAAAGTGTTGGAATTGTGGGCATGAGCCCACCATGCCCAGCCTGTGTGAAACCCTTAATTGTAACCAAGACACAGAAGGTCGGCTACTGTGTGTTATAAAAAACAATCTGAGGGAGGAGAGATGTGAGCATATCTTCTTTCAGAGAGAGGTGTCTCTCAGCAGCATGGGCACGGGCGTGTGGACTCTCAAGACATAGCTCAGTTCCAGATATCCATTGCTTTTCCTTCCATCACATATAGAGCTGTTGGCTGTAACTGCAGGGATTCCTATTGAGTTGCTGGCCTTGTGTCTGTATGTCAGGTGCTCAGGGCAGGGCTCTGTGTGTAAAGTTTGCACATTCTTTGTTCTCTTTTCCTGTAGGTTCTGATTTTCCTCAAGAGGACACTGAGCAAAGGTGAGAATGGCTTCAGTCAGCAAGATCTCTGCCACATCTGAGGGGAGACTGGCATGTGCCTTTCATAACAGAATTCATCAGTCAAGTCTATTTCAGAGACAACGGGGGTGGCCTGAGACTTCAGAGCCCATATCACACCTCTGAGGGCATCCTTTAGGGTGATGACTGCATTAACCACAGAGCCCCCTCTATTTCTTGGACAGACAGATGGCTGTGTTGGTTTGAAGAAGTCAGAGTCCATGCTAAGTGCCTGCTGTTTGGGTTGGTGTGAAATGAAAAGCTGACTCAGTGGCTCTGAGCTGCCCAAGACCATAGAGTGTGTTCATGGTGAATTAAGACATAGGAGTAAACCATTCTTAGCTTTTGTTAGGCTTTCATGAGATAGTGTTTGGAATGTGTGAGTAGGGACTCCAGTTTCACCCTTGACTAATAGGTTTTAATCTTTCTCAACCTAACTCCTGCCTGTCTGCCAGAGATTCTCTTCCGAGAGCTGGAGGTGCGACAGATTGCCCTGAGACATCTTATCCACTTCCTTAAGGAAATAGGGGATCAAAAGCTGCTGTTAGACCTCTTCAGGTAAGAACTGATTGCCTAGTCTATAAAGTTTAGTAAGTACTTATTTCAGAGCACTCTGAAGGATCCAAAGGAATAGAAAACACCAACTGCCCTTTTCCTAGAAATACTTGGAAGACAAGCTGTTGAAGGGTGAGGAGATAACTAGCAGTACAGCAGAGCTTATGATAAGGTGCAAGGTTAAGAACCAGGCTGTGGAGTCACGCACAGTTGGATTGAATGCCATTATAGTTCTACCACATTGCTCATGGAGTGACCTTGGCCAAGTTACCAACCCTCTTCATGCAGTTTTCACATCTATCAAATGGAGATGATGACACCTACCCACAGGCTCATGATGAAGATGAAGAGCTAGTATGTGAACCAGCACTTAGCATAATACCTAGTTTGTAGTATTAATATTTATTAAGTGTTTTTCTCATAAAAGGCCTAGAATAAAGGTATCTGTTATTATTTGATTCTAAGTGATACCAGTGGGAAGTACAGTAGAAGAGAAGAAGAAGATATTTTCAGTTAGGATACCCAAGGGAAGCTTCATGGAAGTGATTAGGATTTGCATGGGCCTGTGAAACTAGGTAGGATTCTGATAGGGGAGAGGTATGCATGTCTGCTGGGGGTAAAGAGGGCTGAGGTCTTCTGTCACGTTTTTCTTGCCTAACTAATTCCAGTTAGTGGGGACTATTTCCCACCTTTGGATTAAAATGTGTGCATATGATGCCCTTTCTTCAGTGTCAGAGAAAGGGTTAGAACCTCTGTTTAGGCTAACATGTGACCCAAGATGACTCTGATTACCCAGTGACTCCAGCACAGCAATGAGCTCCCCAAAAGACTGAGGTGGGAAAAAGCAGGCTACCTGGTTAGGGTCAAGATTACAAGTGTTAGCCAGGAATTTGCAAAAGAAGACATGTCACGGAGGCTGGCTGCTGCTTTCCTCCCTCCTTCCCTCCCTTCCTCTTTCCAACCGACAAGGCTTTATCAGGCATCACCTCCATGTCAAAGTGGTGACGTTAATGTTGGTGGTCTGTTGAGAGTAAAAAGAATCAGAAGACAAAAGTCCTGGTACTGCAAGGTCTTACCAAAGCCTTTGGGGGCGACAAAACATTGTACTCTGTCCATTGAAAACAGTAAAGAACAATATAGAAAACCTATTTTCAAGGTTGTATTGACAGAGAATAGTGTTTTAATTTTAAAAACAACAGCAACAAGGTTTCTGTAGGCTAGAGTAGGTGGAGCCTCTGAACCTCTCTGTCAGACTGATAACAGAGTTATTAGTTCCTTGCAATACCTTCTTGTTCTTGCTTTTTTTTCAGCCAGAGGGACCAGGGGAACAATGACATCTGATCAACTATTTATCTTGTGTATAGGGGGAAATGAGTTTGAATTGTATTTCTCCTAGAGCAGGCACTCTATTTTGTGAGGTTATCCTGCCACACATCAATAGATACAAATGCCCTGCCCCCTTCTGCTTCTTCCCAGGTTCCTAGATAGAACAGAAGAGCTTGCGGTAAGTGTGGCCTTTTTTTCAGTTGGGGACCTGTTTAACAGAAATCTAGGCCGGGCATGGTGGCTCATGCCTGTAATCCCAGCACTTTGGGAGGCCGAGGTGGGTGGATCACCTGAGGTCAGGAGTTCAAGACCAGCCTGGCCCACATGGTGAAACTCTGTCTCTACTAAAAATACAAAAATTAGCCAGGCCTGGTGGCGCATGTCTGTAATCCCCTCTACTTGGGAGGCTGAGGGAGGAGAATCACTTGAACCTGGAGGAGTAGGTTGCAGTCAGTCACGATTGTACCATTGCGCTCCGGCCCGGGCAACAGAGCAATACTCTGTCAAAAAAAAACCAAAAACCAAAAAACAAAACACAGAAAACACAAATCTAAGCCAAATCCCAGCCTCCAAGATCCCAGACTGATTGAACTATTTCCTTTGATGTTGATTATATACAGATGTTGATTATATACAGAAGAGAGAGGCACCTAGGAAACCTGAAAACTTAATTGGAATGATGTATTTTCTTTTTATATGCTCTTTTGGTTGGACTAATGAATAAATTTAAAATAATAAATATGTGAACATTGGCCCGGTCAATTTGTAATTTGTTTTTTGGTTGTTTTCAGGTCCTGGTTGGTAGGAGTTTTGGGGTTTTGGCCTCTCACAAAGAAAATGTTCAAGGCTGAGAGGATAAGAAACCCAATATAGGTCAAGAAGGAAGATAGGTCAAATTGATGCTATACCCAGTGCACATTTTGGCTGAGAATTCAATGGCCAAGTGTTAAGACTGAATTTTGGCCGATCTTCAAAATCATAGAATGAACTCCTGGAATACAAGAATAAATCTGAAAGTTTACTAAAAACTCAATTGTATTATTACAACTTTGGCAATTTGTATAAAACAAAACAAAACAAACAAACAAAAAAACCCCCTTGTCATAATGCAGGAATAAGAATTTCTAGCCAGGCACAGTGGCGCATGCCTGTAATGCCAGCACTTGGGAGGCTGAGGTGGGAGGAACACTTCAGTCCAGGAATTGGAGACCAGCCTGGGCAACATAGTGAGACCCTATCTCTACAAAAAGTTTAAAAAATTAGCCAAGCATGGTGGCACATGCCTGTAGTCCCAGCTACCTGGGAAGCTGAGGTGGGAGGATCACTTGAGTCTGGGAGGTCATACCTGGGTGAACAATCCTTTATCTCAAAAAAAAAAGGAGAATTTCTCAGCATTGTTGATGGCAGGATTGCTTTTTTAATTATTGTACAACACATTTGTGATGATATCGATACACACTTTCAGTTGGCACATTTAATATTGTTAACCTTTGCACAGCATAATATAATTATATATATAATATGTATTATACTGAAAATGCTTTTCAGTAACATGGGTTTTGTTTTTTGTTTTTTGTTTTTTGTTTTTTTTGAGACAGGGTCTCACTGTCACCCAGGCTGGAGTACAGGGGTACGTGATCGTGATCATGTAGTTTACATACGGTTTACTGCAGACTTCCAACTTCTGGCTCAAGCCCCAGCCTCCCAAGTAGCTGGGACTACAGGTGCACGCTACGACTCCTGACTAATTCTTAAAAATCTTTTGTAGAGATGACGGTCTCACTTTGTTTGCCAGGCTGGTCTCGGACTCCTAGCCTCAAGCTATCCTCCCACCTCAGCCTCCCAAAGTGCTAGGATTACAGATGTGAGCCATCTCACCTGGCTCAGTAACATGTTTCCTGAAAGGAACTTGTACTTGATATTCAAAGCATGGGAGAATCTGAAATGTCTTTTTTCTTAATCAACTGAAAATGATTGGCAGCCTGTAGTAAACACTTGAAAAGCTGCTTGTTTACATTTTTAAATCTGTGTAAATTTAAAACCTAAGTATTTTTCTTCTTACAGCATTCTTATAAAGTTTTTTGTTTTGAATTTGATTAGTGAGAGTAAATGTTTTGGGTAACTCTTTTTTTTTTTTTTTTTTTTTTTGGGACGGGGTTTTACTCATGTTACCCAGGCTGGAGTGCAATGGCGCGATCTCGGCTCACCGCAACTTCCGCCTCCTGGGTTCAGACAATTCTCCTGCCTCAGCCTCCTGAGTAGCTGGGATTACAGGCACGCGCCACCATGCCCAGCTAATTTTTTGTAGTTTTAGTAGAGATGGGGTTTCACCATGTTGACCAGGATGGTCTCGATCTCTTGATCTCGTGATCCACCCGCCTCGGCCTCCCAAAGTGCTGGGATTACAGGCGTGAGCCACCGCGCCCGGCCGGGTAACTCATTTTTATCTAAAACTTTGTTTTCCTTATACTCATGTTTGAATTGAAGATGATATATCATGCATGTTGTTGTATATAAATTTGGATTTTTTAACCTCGTAAACTTTGGAAGTCGCAAAACTTTTAGTGTATCCTCATGGAATATGAAAGTTTCCCAAGTAGAATTTTTCTTGAAAGACTGAACTTTTCTTGAGGCTAAAATGGAATTGAGTAACAAAAAAATTAACTATAGCTCTTAAAGGTTACTTTCTTTAATATTAGCAATGATTTTTTGCCAAATATTTTATATGAAATATTTTACAAAGATTGGATTATGTTATGTAATTTCTGTTATTCTATCTTATTACATTTTTACATTTACATTTTTATATATATTTATGTTTATCATTTACATTTTTATATACATCTGTTGGGTCAATCTGTGAATATTTATGAACAGTGAGTCAGAATGACATGCCCTTCTTGTATTACTGATATTGTAATTTGTTGGATATTTACATGATCATACTACTATTGATCATGTACATAGTCAGGGATGCCAGAAATAACACTGAAGTAGGTATTTAGTTCTTTGACTTTTCAAAATCTAAAGCTAAAGCAAAATAGTCATTTTTGGTTAAATACTGAGGCTAAAATGAAACAAGGGTAAAGCTCGGTACTATGTCTACTTAGTGCTTCATTATAGATCAGCACTTGCTAAAAGAACTTTCTACAATGATGGAAATATTCCATATTTGGGCCAGTCACAGTGGCTCACATCTGTAATCCCAGCACTGTGGGAGGCCGAGGCGGGCAGATCACCTGAGGTCAGCCTGGCCAACATGAAGAAACCCTGCCTCTACTAAAAATACAAAAATTAGCTGGTTGTGGTGGTGTGCGCCCGTAATCCCAGCTACTGGGGAGGCTTGAGGCAAGAGAATCATACCCGGGAGGTGGAAGTTGCAGTGAGCTTACATCACACCATTGCACTCCAGCCTGGGCAACAGGAGTGAGACTCTATCTAAAAAAAAAACCCAAAATTCCATGTTTGTCCAGTATATCAGCCCCTAGTCACATGTAGCTATTGAGTTCTTAAAAAGTGGCTAGTGTTAACTTTAATTAATTTAAATTTTAAAAGCCAGTTGTAGCTAGTGGCTGCTGTATTATACAGTGCAGTTATAGATAAACCTAATGATTTTTAGTCACTCTTTGCCTAACCCCCCACCCACCCACCCCAATAACCATCTATACCCAGCTATGAAGAATTTATTTTTTTAAAGCATGGGAAGTTCAGTTATTCAGCTATCTCCCTCATCTGAGGAGACAAAATACCTCAAAACCTTTTTCTGCTTTTTGTAGCTATCTCATTATCGAGAGCATTTGAACATTCAGGACCCTGACAAACGAAAAGAATTTCTTAAGACCTGTATTGGGTAAGTATAGGGGAGAAATGATTTTAAGTATAAATACCTTTACACAGAAGGAATGAAGAAAATAAAAAAGGGTGGGATGGATAAGTAGGAAGGGACGGGCTAGCAATGAATCATGTCAGCATCATTAAAGGTCATCTCATGCAGTGGTTTTCACATACTAGTCCCCAACAGTTTCCACTGCTTGGTGGTAAACTGAGAAAAAAAAAAAAAAAGACAAATATAGAGAGTTTTTTTTTCTAAAGCTAAATTTATTTAATTTGAAAGATTATCTTTTATTGTAGGATTTTGTCCTTACTTTTCTTCCCTTATTTGGTAGTTAAATGAGTTGTACCATTTTTTATGACCTTAGGTAGTAAAAAGATAGCAATACTTTAGGGACTTGATGTATTTTTTTTTCAGTGTTACTGGTCCTTGAAACCCCGAAGTCCAAGAACCACTGATCCAGGGCAAGCTTTCATCCAGAATTTAAATTTTTACAGAACCCTGCCCCTCATATCGTATTCCTGTGACGGGGTGCCCGCTGCTGTTGAAACAGCTCAATTTGTTTTTGAACAACCTTCATTATTGGAAAGGGCTTCCTTATGTTAACTGAAACTTGCTTCCCTGTATCTTTCAAGACAGGTATAGAGGCTACCCAGTAGTCCTTGCTTCTTCAGGTTCAGTGCTCATGGTTGTTTCAACCATTCCTCATGTGACATGATTTCCTGGCTTCATATATAGACATTTGATTATATCAGTGAAATCCATTTAGTGTTACCAAATACTGAGATATGTTATATGACCTCTAGAAAACAAGGAGAAAAGTTAAAATAGTGAAGTAATTGGAATTTATAATATCTTTCTTTCTCTCTTCTAAAAATTCACTGTGGCTCAAACTTATCTAGAATACTGTAATTAAATCTCAGAATTCTTCCTGGAGGGAGTGGAGTATGGGGAATAATGCAGCACTTTCTTTTTTTTCTGTCACCAGACTGGAGTGCAGTGGTGCGATCTTGGCTCACTGCAATCTCCGCCTCCTGGGTTCAAGCAACTCTCCTGCCTCAGCCTCCCAAGTAGCTGAGATTACAGGTGGATGCCACCACACCCAGCTAAATTTTGTATTTAATATTTAATAGAGATGGGGTTTCACCATGTTGACCAGGATAGTCTTGATGTCCTGACCTTGTGATTTGCCTGCCTCAGCCTCCCAAAGTGCTGGGATTAGAGGTGTGAGCCACTGCGCCCGGCCCACACTTTCTAAAGGATAGGCCTGTGGACTGGACATTTAAAATCTGGCTTCTATTCCTGGCCTTCCCCATTGACTGAACACATGACTTTTTGGCAAGATGCTATCCCTCAGCATCTTCATGTATAAAAACGTAATGCATTGTTGAAGATGAGACCCTTGACCTTTGTGATATTTGCCAATCTATAAACCTACCACCATGCCATGTAATTTAATTTACCTTTTTTACTCTGCAGTAAAAAAGTGGCTAACAAATCTAAGTGTCCCCTTAGTAAAGTGAAGCACAAGCCACAGAATTTTACTGGGATGTGGATAATGGGCAGTTGCCTAGGCTCACTCATTAGCTTTGTGACTCATTCACCAAATATTCCAACTCCCCAAATCAGAAGATTCTAATTCATTTATCAGCAAAATTATGAGTGACTATAAGTATTTTTTGGACTTTCAAGATCCCTCTTGAATTGGGAAAACCTTTAATATGAAATTCACATGCTATGTCTTTCTTCCTTTAAGGGACTCTAAAGGTAAACTGAGATCAGACTTGTGAGACACCATGAGCCTCTTATGCTGGTGATTTGGTTTAGTTGGGTTTGTTTCCTTTTTTGAATAGAGAAAGGTACTAACCTTCTGGCACTCTACCAGTTTGCCATTTTCAGCAGAAGATTCTGCACACATACAGGACCATTACACGCTCCTGGAACGTCAGATCATTATTGAGGTTAGACTCCTCATCTCTACATCTTCTGCTTCAGTGCCCAGGCTCAGTGCCATTCAACATCTAGGAGATTTCTATGCTCTGCACGTGGGTCATTTGTTGGTTTCTGAAAGCCTTTCATTTTCTCCCTTTACACAATAGCCCCTTCCTCCATTGCTCTTATGATCCATTTTCCTCTTACCAGCTGTTAACCTGGAAGTATTTCTTCTTCATCTCAAATCTCCCATGTCATCACCAGTTTTGTTTGTTTCCATCCAACTTGGATCCATGATTATTTTTTGGATTTTAAACTACCCTGGGGATATCCTAGGCAATTTCTTTTTCTTCTCTTTGTTTCATTCGTAGGGTGGGAAACACACTGCTATAGTATTAAAAGATTTTTCTCCTGCCTCTACTCCATGGACGTTGTTTATGTGTTTGTTTTCACTTGGCTCACTCCACCACAGGCAAATGATCGCCATTTAGAATCAGCAGGACAGACTGAGATCTTCCGAAAGCACCCCCGCAAAGCTTCCATCCTCAACATGCCACTAGTGACAACACTTTTCTACTCCTGCTTCTATCACTACACGGAGGCTGAGGTACAGGCAAAATATGGAAGATTCCACAAACTCTCGTTGCACAAAAAGAACATAGTTTAAATCCAGTACTTTTATGTACTTTATTAATAACGGGTACCTACAGTTCTCAGAAATCTACCTGGAAGCTTTCCTGGCCCTCACCAGGGATAAGAGGGTTCATCTGGCCAGGAAGGAAAAGAGGTTATTAAGGTTTGTGGCTTCAAGTGAGCTGGCATGCTAGCAAAGCAAGTTCTGTCCCTGGTGCTGTTTACTGCAGAAGTTTCTGTTCAAAGGTCCACGATTTCAAATGGATTAGCATGGTGTGGAGAAGGGCAGCAGAGTGCAAGTAGCTGGGGATACTCCTTTTTATTTTTTTTATTTTTTTTTATTTTTAGTAGAGACAGGGTTTTACTCTGTTGGCCAGGCTGGTCGCAAACTCCTGACCTAGGGATCCACCCACCTCAGCCTCCCAAAGTGCTGGGATTATAGGTGTGAGCCACTGCGCTCAGCCACTCTTTTTGCTTTCTAATTTTTTCAAAGAAGTTTGGATTCCATGATCACAGGTAGACATTTTTCCCTTACTTGGATTAGCAGAAAATGGGAAAAAGCACCATACTTATTAATTCAGTTCCTGATAAGCCAGCATAATAGTGGTATCTGACTGTTCCCAATGGAGCTTTTTCATGAAATTAATTTCTGTGTTTAAATGGCAACAGAGTATGATGTAGAAGGTCTCTGTAGTGGGAAAGAGCTTGGGTGGTACATGGGAAAGTCAATATAACTAAAGTTCCTTTTTCACTTTCATCCTAGGGGACATTCAGCAGTCCTGTCAACCTGAAGAAGACATTTAAGGTAGATATAAATTGGTCAGTGTTTTGTGAAAGTAGTTATCAGGGTTACTACAAGGAGTGGATGTTGCTTTGTAACCCTGTACAGTAAGTCATTTGATATTCAAGGTTAAAGGTAGAAAGGAATGAGCCTGGGAAAGTGAGAGAAGACTGAATGGCCTATAGCAGTGTGGGGTTTGGGAATTAAGGAATTTTTGAACTGGGGAATTAAGGAATTTTTGATCTGAGAAGTTTATTGATTTTAAGGGGCAGAGTCAATATCAGGAAATATTTAATATCTGTCTTTTCTAAAATTCTCAAGCACCTCCAGTGATGCATTTCTACTTCCCCTTAATTTTTCTTGGTCTCTGCTTTCCAGATCCCAGACAAACAGTATGTGCTGACAGCCCTGGCTGCTCGTGCCAAGCTTCGAGCCTGGAATGATGTAGATGCCCTATTTACCACAAAGGTGTGTGCCCTGGAACTGTTTAGTGCAGCTGAGGCCTTGGGAGAAAGAAGGGTCGTATCATGTTCTAAATTTTAGTTACTGGTTTACATTTTTCCTCCAACTTTTTATTTTCCAAAATTTCAAACCGAAAGAAAAGTTAAAGAATGAATTTTATAGTTCATGTAGCATAAAAATCAAATATATACTATAATAGTATAATAGTCTTTATCCACATCACTAATTTATTAACAAATTGCCATATATGCTTTCTCTTTTTCTACACCTGTGTGTTTTTCTTTTCTGAACCATTTGAAAGTAAGTTGTAGATATCCTAACACCTCTCCTGTAATACTTCATGAGCATAGTATTATTTTAAAAAAATTAACATTAGTACAATAATATCATGTATTTAATCATGGTCCATATTTAAATTAGTTCTTTATAGCTGGTTTGGTTTGCTTCTATATTTTTTCCATTAGGATCCAGTCAAAGACCTTGCATTGAGTTTGGTAGTCATGCCTCTATTATTTGCCTTTTTTTTTTTTCCAGTTCGATTTGCCTTTTTTAAAATTAATTTTTATTGTGTATGTTTAAGGCACAACATAATGTTTTGATCTGCATATACATAGTGAAGTGATTACATAGTCAAGCCAGTTAACATCCATCATCTCACGGTTAGCCATTTTTTTGTGAGTGTGGTAGGAGCCCCTAAAATTCACTTTCTTAGCAAATTTCCAGTATATACTACACTATTAACTGTAGTCCTCATGCTGTACATTAGATTTCTAGATTTATTCATCCTGCATAACTACACAACTTTGTATCCTTTACCCTATATTTTCCCTTCTCTGGAAACTACTTTCTATGTATTTGACTTTTTTAGATCCGACATATGAGTGAGATCATGAGGCTATTTTCCTTTCTGTGTCTGGCTTATTTCATTTAGCATAATGTCCTCCAGGTTCATCATGCTGTCACTTGTCAGGATCTCCTTATTTTTTAAGTTCTGAATAATATTCCATTGTATATCTGTGCCACAATTTCTTTATCCATTCATCCATCAGTGGACACTTAGGTTGGTTCCATATCTTGACTCTTGTGAATAATGCCACAGTAAACATGGGAGTGTAGATGTCTCTGTGAGACGCTGATTTCCTTTGGTTATATACCCAATAGTGGAATTGCTAAATCATAGAGTCGTTCTACTTAAACATTTTTGAGGAACACATACTGTTTTTCATGATGGCTGCACTAATTTACATTCCCACCATCAACAGTGTACTGGGGTCCCTTTTCTCTACACCCTTGCCAATACTTGTTATCTTTCTTCTTTTTTTAAGATAAATGTTATTGTATGTTATATATATTTAAGTTATACAATAAGATGTATGGGATACATGTAGATAGTAAAACGGTTACTACAGTGAAGCAAATTAACATATCTGTCATCTCAAATTATTTTTTTGTGGCGAAAACAGCTAAGATCTATCCATTTAGCAAAACTCCTGATTATAATACCGTATTATTAACTATAGTCCTCATCTTATAATTAGATCTCTAAGGCTGACTAATATTCCAGTGTGTGTGTGTATATATACCATAGTTCCATAGTTTCTGTATCCATTTGTCTGTCAATGAACACTTAAGTTGTTTCCTTATCTTGGCTATTTTTTTGGGAATAGGGAATTATTTGTTTATTATTTTTGTAAGTTATAGACATTTAAATTCTCAGGAATAATTTATAATAGTCACATTTCATGAATAGTTAACATCTCATGATCAGTGTTACCATGAATGTGGAAATGCAAGTATTTTTATGAGGTGATGATTTCATTTCTTTTGGGTATATACCCAAAAGAGGGTCATATGGTAGTTCTATTTTTTTTTTCTTTTTTGAGACAAAGTCTCGCCCTGTCACCCAGGCTGGAGTGCAACAGTGCAATCTTGGCTCACTGCAACCTCCGCCTCCACTGTTCCAGCGATTCTCCTACCTCAGCCTCTGAAGTAGATGGGACTACAGGCATGCACCACCACACCTGGCTAATTTTTGTTTTTTAGTAGAATTGGGGTTTCACCATGTTGGCCAGGCTGATCTCGAACTCCTGACTTCAAGTGATCCACCCACCTTGGCCTCCCAAAGCGCTGGGATTACAGGCGTGAGCTACTATACCCGGCCTTCATTTTGATTTTCTTTAATATTGATTGCTTTGGCTATTCGGGATCTTTGGTGGTTCCATATGAATTGGTTTAAGTTTTAAGTATCTTTTTTTCCATTATGGGTTTGAAAATTTTCTTTTTTTCCCATTTGTTAATTATGTAATTAGTTACATTAACTAACAAAGCAGTAAGTGCCTGTTGTCAAAATCAAACTTTGTATTAAAGTATAGAAAGAGTGAAGTTCCTTTTTTATTATCTGCCTATGTCTATCTCACCCCCTTTCTCAGGGCAAACACTGTTAAAAGTTTAACGGGTAGCTTTCCAGACCTTGCCTCATGAATTTGCAAATAAACATCTTTGCTTGTAAAGATAGGGAAGATGGAATTCTTTTCTACATTGATAAGTTGATACTACAAATTTTAAGTAAGTTACTCATCCCATTCAGTAGTATTTCACAGACTTTTCCCTGCATTAGTTTCTATAGAGCTAAGAACTTATTTCAAATGTGATTCATTTCCACTCTCTCAAATCCCTTGATTTTTCTGAAAAATTCATTTCTCATTATTTCTGTATCCCTCAGCATCCCCACCCACCCACCATGTTATTCTGGTCTGATCGTAAAACATAGAATGTGTTGAGTGTGTCTGGCCCACCTGCTGCTACCCCTTCTTCCTCTTTCAGAACTGGCTGGGTTATACCAAGAAAAGAGCACCCATTGGCTTCCATCGAGTTGTCGAAATTTTACACAAGAACAATGCCCCTGTGCAGGTAATGGCTCCTAAAGAGAGTTGGGTACAGGATATTCCAGGAGACCTAACTTTTAGCTTCTTACTGGTCAGTGATGGGAGACCCAATCTACTCTTGTTTTCCCTTAAAGGCAGCACAATGCCTGGAGTAGGCCTCAAAATAGAAAAGGCCAGGGAGTGAAGTTCTCTCCCCTTCTCCCCATTTAGAAACAATTCCAAACTATCCTCCCTCAGTAGCATTTACTGTGTTAGCCTAAGTGGAATATTGATGTACTGTTCAAATGATAGAAAAGGAGAACTCATGGAGAAAGGACTCAGGGAGCAATGAGTACAGCACTGGATCAGATCTAGAGCACTGTCATTGCTGCCATGTGTATCTCACTGTAGGATCAGAGGAAATGTTCTCTTTCCTGCTTACTGAGGCAGCATGGAAGTAGCGTGTAGCATTACCTCATTCCCATTGCAGAACTAGTCCTATGGTTGGTGACGGGAGTTATGAACATTAGATATTGAATTCTTTTGCCTTCATCAGGACTTTTCTACCTTGTAGAGCTCTGTGCTTTATGGGTCTTTGAATTTCATTAATCGGAAGTACCTCTTCCCACAGATATTACAGGAGTATGTCAATCTGGTGGAAGATGTGGACACAAAGTTGAACTTAGCCACTAAGTTCAAGTGCCATGATGTCGTCATTGATGTGAGTCTCCAAGAAATGAGAGTCCTCAGTTAGATCCTCAGTGGAGAGGAGGGATTAAAATATTCTCTGTCCAAGATCCTGAGGTGCTCCCATCGGTTTTGACTGGATGGACAGAATAATCTGGCAAGAGTTTGTTTGGAGACTAGCACTCTGTATTATTTTCCCAGCCCTCTGACTGGTTTCTCTGTGTTTTTGTGAACTTTCATACTTGGAAAATTCATAGAACTAAATCAAGCTAAATAAGCTCTGTAGTCTTCTCTCCAATGTGGAGCTCTGTGGGCATTGGACCCCACTGTCATCCCACTATAGCCTCTTAGCCTCTCCTTGAGCCTTGAGTCAAAGATCATGACAAAAAGAAATAAGCCCTCATCTGGGCACAGTGGCACACAACCTGTAGTCCCAGTTACTCAGGAGCCTGAGGAGAGAGGATTGCTTGAGCCCAAGAGTTTGAGGCCATCCTGGGCAGAAAGAACCCTTGTACAGAAAGCTGATTGGAGTTTGTATTGTTTGTTTTGGTACACAGACCTGCCGAGACCTGAAGGATCGTCAACAGTTGTTAGCATACCGGAGTAAGGTAGATAAAGGATCAGTAGAGGAGGAAAAGATTGACGCTCTTCTCAGCAGCTCGGTGAGCAGCTACAGTGTATCCCTTCAGCAGGCTCAGGAGACAAACAGTTCACAAAATAGTACCAAGTGTATGTTCTCAAGGCCTGGAAGGATTGCAATTGGCTAAGCCACATGGGTGTAAGGCTCTCCTGTGGCCACAATGTCATAAGCACTGCTTTGAATAGCAGAAATTACACAAAAAAAGAAAAAAGAAGAAAAAAGGAATAGCAGAAATTACTCCTGAGATGTGGTATGATAGGGGGGTAATATGGGGGTCTCAGACTAAGACTTAATTGTAATGCTCTGATAATTGTTAAATTAGCCGGGCATGGTGGCACATGCCTGTAATCCCAGCTACTCGGGAGGCTGAGGCAGGAAAATCGTTTGAACCCAGGAGGCAGAGGTTTGCGGTGAGCCGAGATCATGCCATTGCATTCCAGCCTGGGCAACAAGAGTGAAACTCCATCTCAAAGGAAAAAAGTTTAATGGGTAGCTTTCTAGACCTTTCCTCATGAATTTGCAAATATTTCTCCTACCTAGCAGGTAGAATAAATTAAATATTGGAAATATGAAAACATGTTACAGATTCAGAATATCCAAACTGTATGATCTCATGGAGATGGATGGGACCTAGCTATTGAAAATAAGAAGTGGGTGAAATAGATGTTAGCTCTCTGGGGAGCGCAGCATATGAAACTTAGTTCCCTGTTAGGTATTTTGGGGCCTAACTTAGGGTCAAATGACCAAAATTAGGTTTGTACAATACAAAATAAGTGTTTAATGCATCTTTGAATAAATGAACTCCCCCACATTAAAAAAATTTTTTTTTTCATTTTTTTCCCCTACATATTTTTAAAAATTTCTTAACATCCCCCACCTCCCAATCTGATTTTACTTTTTCTTTTCCTTATATTATCTAGCTATAAGCCTTATTTTATTGCATTTTCTCTGCCTTGCTGTAGGGATAAGTGAAAACTGATCACTCACCTTCATTGTTTCCTCTTTCCACAGCAAATTCGATGGAAGAATTAAGTGGCATTAACTACCCTGAAACCTGCCTCATTTCTTCCTTTCCTGCCTGTGAAAATAGAGAGCTCTTCTTTGGGAGAGTTACGGCATCACATCGCTTGGGCCCATTATCCACAGGCAGTGCCAGCTACTCTTGACACAGATAACGTCACGCTGATCTTCTGTCCAAGAAACATCATCTGAGGATTGAGATCTAAAGCTTTGACTCATGAGAATGATTCTCTCCACCTGGTGCTCATATGAAGGTGGGAGTGATTTCTAGATTGGGCCCCTACTGGGTAAGATCTCACTTGGTCTGAGAAAAGTGACTGCTCCAGAAAGGAAGAGGTGCAGGTGTCATAAGGTGGCCACTCCATTGAACTCAGCTAATTATGATCCAGGACTTGGTGCTGGACATTGGCAGTTCTGCTCTGAATGAAGTCAGAATGGAACCAAAATGGCCTCAGGAAGGAATGCCAGTGTTTCCCAAGACCTGCTGGAAATGCACTCACACCAGACTGCACAGACACCCCCACACTGTGCCACACATGGCCTAGACATTGTGTTTCTTCAGCCATTTTCCCTCTGCTGCCTCAGTTTACTCTGTCCAAAAACCTAAGGCTCTTCTCTCACTCAAACACAGATGACTTTGCTTGGGTGATGAGACATCCCCTTTATCTCTTCCTCTACTGCTAGCCCAGACCTGTAACTTTATACGAAGCTCAGATGCAGCAGTGCTGGAGAGCTCTCTCTTTATGCAAAAATCTCATTTCACTAGGAGCTTTCAGAAGTTTCACCCGGGCTAAACTCAGTAGCATTTCTGTTAGGATATTTAGATGGAGGTGTTATTTTCACACTTGGATTCTTCCTCTGTACCAATATTTGCCTCTCTTCTCTGTGACTGAACTGGGTTTTTCTGACATGCTTAGACTCCTAATAAAGGTATTTCTTCCTTGGTGCCTTCTCTTCCACTCCTGGTGGTTTAGTGCAGAATGATGAAATAATTGCTCAGAATCTTAGGATCATTACAAGTCTTCTCCGTGACTGCATTCAGCAGCCTGTCAGCACATGTCATGTTAGAGAGTAACAGTGCTATGGCAAAGCAGGGATATGTGGTTAACAGAAAGAGCACGGTGGTGGGAGACACAAGACCTGACTTTTTCCAGCTCTGCCACTAACTAGTTATGTGATGCTGGGTGAGTCCCTTTCTTTCTCTGGACTCATTAGATAATCTGAAATTTTGTAGGGTTTGTTTGTTTGTTTTTGAGATGGAGTCTCGCTGTGTCACCCAGGTTGGAGTGCAATGGCGTGATCTTGGCTCACTGCAACCTCTGTCTCCCAGGTTCAGATGATTCTCCTGTCTCAGCCTCCACAGTAGCTGGGATTACAGGCACCTGCCACCACACCCAGCTAATTTTTGTATTTTTACTAGAGATGGGGTTTCACCATATTGGCCAGGCTGGTCTCAAACTCTTGACTTCAGGTGATCTGCCCGCCTTGGCCTCCCAAAGTGCTGGCATTACAGGCCTGAACCACCACACCTGGCCTATTTTTTTAAATAGACAGGGTTTTGCTCCATCACTTGGGCTGGAGTGCAGTGACACCATCATGGCTCACTGCAGCCTTGACATCCCGGGCTTAAGCAGTCCTCCCGCTTCAGCTTCCTGAGTAGCTTAGCTGGGACTATAGGCACGCAGCATCGAGCCCAGCTAACGTTTTGTGCTCCTGTGTCTGTGGCATGGGTGAAGTCAGAAGGAAAAGAAGATGCTCCTACAAAGGCACATACCATGTTTTAAGGCAATATGGTTCTCAACTGGAGGCAGTTTTGCCCCTCAAGAGACATTTGGCAATGTCCGAAGTTGCTTTTTGTTGCCACACTGGCAGTGCTACTGGCATACAGTGGGTAGAGGTCAGGGTGCTGCTAAGCATCCTACAATGCGCAGGACAGCCCCACAACAAAGAATTGTCCTGCCCAAATGTTAGTAATGCCAGTGTTGAGAAACTCTGCTTTAAGGGGATCGGACTCCATCTTTTGCTTCTCTACTTTGTAATTCTAGGTAACCTCATATTTAGTTCCTTTCTTGATCACCCTTCTTGCTATTGAAAAAACAAAAGTTTAATTTGCAAGATTGTACTAAAGTTATTGGTTCATCTTGAAACTAAGTGGTTACTTTATTAACTAATATATTGGTTAGGGTTCATTTAGAGAAACAGAGCCACTAAGCATATATATGCATTATCTAATCTATATACGCAGTTTTGTTAGAGAAATTTGACCTTTCTCTGACTTGTTAGGGAAATTGGATGAGGCTGGGCATGGCGGCTCATGCCTGTAATCCCAGCACTTTGGGAAGCTGAGGCGGGCGGATCACAAAGTCAGGAGATTGAGATCATCCTGGCCAACATGGTGAAACCCCATCTCTACTAAAAATGCAAAAATTAGCTGAACGTGGCGGCAGATGCCTGTAATCCCAGCTATTTGGGAGGCTGAAGCAGGAGAATTGCAAGGAGGAGGCTTCAGTGAGCCAACATCATGCCACTGCACTCCAACCTGGTGACAGAGTGAGACTCCGTCTCAAAAAAGAGAAATTGGATGAGAAGTACTGAGGAGTAGAGCCTGTCTTTTCTGTTTGAGTACTTCTACTCAAGTATGGCAGCTGGAGGGTCTGTCTAAGGTAGTTGTCTTCATGTCCAGTGGTAGAGCTTGAAATCCATAGGGAAGGCTGTGAAGAAGGGAAGACTGTTATAAAGTAAGTAAGCAGGGACAAGCTAGAACGCATTAGAAGAGACTGGAACCCATGTCAGTTTTCACAGCCTTCAACCTTGATGAAGTGGATGCCCCACAGGAAAAGTTAGTGGCCTTTGTCATGGAACTGAAAAACACCCAGCCCAGGAGTGGGCAACTGAAGGAGGAACCAGGGAAGATGTAGCAGTTACAGGCCCAACTGTTGCCCCACACCAGCAAGGTACCCAGCAGATAAACAACAACGTGTGTGAACTACGAAAGTACTTCCCCCTATTACGCACACTGAAATACAGGCTGGTTGCTGTTCATTTCCACCCTCCTGATCTTGCACAAAAATATCTT
Organism: Sapajus apella; assembly: GCF_009761245.1. Classification (NCBI taxonomy): domain Eukaryota; kingdom Metazoa; phylum Chordata; class Mammalia; order Primates; family Cebidae; genus Sapajus; species Sapajus apella. Next base: position 25,489,163 of record NW_022436960.1, read on the forward strand.
CGGTGGCTGGGCATGGCCAGCACTTTGGGAGGTCAAGGCAGGCCGATCACAAGGGCAAGAGATCAAGACCATTCTGGCCAAAATGGTAAAACCTTATCTCTACTAAAAATAAATAGCTGGGTGTGGTGCCCGCCTGTAGTCCTAGCTACTCGGGAGGCTGAGGCAGGAGAATCATTTGAACCTGTGAGGCAGAGATTGCAGTGAGGCAAGATAGTGCCACTGCACTTCGGCCTGGTGACAGAATGAGACTCTGTCTCAAAAAAAAAAAAAAAAAAAAAAATCTCCAGTGGTCCATCTTAACCAGAAACATAGAGAATGGAATTCTGGAAATTGCAGTTCAGCCTAGCAAGGTGACATAATACAAAACAGTAGCAACTGAATCCCCACTTTCGAGAATGCATGAGTAAAGGATAGGCCTAGATTTCATGTCTGTACAACTCATGCTGCATTGGCCACGCTAGTCTAGGAGGTTTGGAACTTCTTTTTCCTTTGGAGCAGGAAGTATTACTTGGCAACATTTGGATGACCTACTGACGGTTTTGGTGTAAGGAAGTGTTTCTTAGGTTTGATGAGAACTTCCATGCCCCTCCTTTCTAGTGCAGAGACTTTGTTTTTTATTTTATTTTAATTTTTTGAGACGGAGTCTCCCCTGTCGCCCAGGCTGGAACCAATCCTGGCTCACTGCAACCAACCTCTGCCTCCCAGGTCCAAGCAATTCTCCTGCCTCAGCCTCCCTAGTAGCCAAGATTACAGGCATGTGCCATCACGCCTGGCTAATTTTTGTATTTTTAGTAGAGATAGGGTTTCACCATGTTGGCCAGGCTGGTCTTGAACTCCTGACCACAAGTGATCCACCTGACTCAGCCTCCCAAAGTGCTGGGATTACGGACATGAGTCACTGCGCCTGGCTGAGACTTTGCTTTTAAAGAGATTGTGTCACGTAACAGCCTTCCTATAAAAGGGTTCAGAGAAGCCAAACACAAAGGGTCACATATTGTGTGATCCCATTTATATAAAATATCTGGAATAGGTAAATCCATACAGACAGCAGATTGGTGGTTCCAGAGGCTGAGGGTGGGGACGGATGGGCAGTAATTGCTTAATGGGTGTGGGCTTTCCTTTTGGGAATATGAAAGTATTTTGGAACTAGACAGAGGTGGTTGCACAACACTCTGAATGTACTGATGAATTGTTCACTTTAAAATGGCTACTTTTATGTTATGTGAATTTCACCTGAAAAAAGGTTATTGGTTTCTTGAACACAAAAAGGAGTTGTAAACTAACTCAAGTAGTGCTAAGATCTGTGACATTCCAGTCTGCCAAAAAAAAAAAAAAAAACCTAGAAATCCAGAATCTTCTGTTGGGAAAAGGAGAGTCTCATACTGCTCTAATGTAGTACTCCTAGAAGTAGTAGAAGGAACTCATGTCCTCATATTCAAATCAGGAAAACCTCTAAGTGGGGCTGGCCCCTTTAAGACTCAGAGACCATAATCTGGTAGTTAAGGAGTCACAATGACAAGTGTCTTGGGTAATTCTCCTTGGATATGTAGTTCTTGCCTTCCAGGACAGAAGTACTGAGGAGCAGAGCCAGTCTTCTCTGTTGGTGATAGATATATATTGATGGGTTTATATGACTTTGAGTTTAGTTTGTAAAATCTAGATGTCCTGTAAAATCTAGACAGGGGACAGCGATACTTGGTTTGGGTTCTTTTCTGCCTTGTGGATAACAGAGTTTAGTGAAAGGGAAGAATTTCTTTGAAATGTGATTTTATGTGTTCAGTCCTATTTCCAAAACCCAGGAGGGAATGGAAGGAAAATGTCCTGGCCCAAGAACACCTGTAAAATTCAACTGCGTTGGCTGGGCGCGGTGGCTCACGCCTGTAATCCCAGCACTTTGAGAGGCTGAGGAGGGTGGATCAGGAGGTCAAGAGATCGAGACCATCCTGGTCAACATGGTGAAACCCCGTCCTTACTAAAAATACAAAAATTAGCTGAGCATGGTTGTGCACGCCTGTAGTCCCAGCTACTCGGGAGGCTGAGGCAGGAGAATTGCTTGAACCCAGGAGGCGGAGGGTGTGGTGAGCTGAGATCGTGCCACTGCACTCCAGTGTGGGTAAGAAGAGCGAAACTCCATCTCAAAAAAAATAAAAAAATAAATTCAACTGCTGTAAATTCAGCTGCTGAAAACAGTGCCTGTAGCCTGTGTGGAGGAACAGTACTTTGGGTTTTCGTACAGATGTTTCAAGAGTCCAGGATTCATGGGCAGCCAGTGATTGGGAATCCTCAAACACACTCTAGAGTGTGAATTCAAGAGAGGTGAATTCCGAGTTCAGAATCTGGGAGTGGAGAGGTGCTGAAGTCCACCATCATGAGTGCTTGTGACCTGGGCACACACACCATCATACTACCTCCTACACAGACCCCTCTTCTACCAGGACAGGGAGCCAAATTAATTAGTATCTATCACTGCAGGAAATAGTGGCTTGGAAATGGACATGCTCAAGGACCTTGCGTCCCTGCAGTTTGAGTATGGGGTTCCAGAGGAAGATCGCATCTGGCTGTATTTGCAGGGCCGTTCTCGGGGACTGATGATTGAGGCTTGTGCCCATGCAACCTTCTTCTGCAAACTGTTATATAATTTGAGGTAAGCCGAGTATCCAAATTCAGGAAGATGGACAAGAATCTCACTGCTAAGAATTCAAATGTCTTAAAATTTTTTTATATTAGAGGGTAAGTTTGGCTGGGAGATTGTCATCCCACCTTTTCCAACCTAGAGTCAATGACTCCTGGTCTAAAAGGACAGGAAAATACATACCAGGGTCCCCTAGCTGTAGTTACCTTTTAGTGGATGGATTGATTAAATGATCATTTATTCATCCATTCACTTACTTATCATGACCACTAGCTTGCCCTCCACAGTTGCTAATGTCTAACCATTCCTTATCTATTGACAAGGAATGCAAATGAAATCAGTTCTTTCTTTTGGGGTTGAGGTAATAGTGGAATGCTCCCTTACAGGAAGGCTACCTGGGACTTCACAGGCCCTGTGCCAATGTCTTGCTTGAAACCAGGAATATGGATTTGCAGAAAAGCTCAGTCCAGTCTTAATTCTGATATCTTTCTACCATATGGCCTCAGACACTTAAATAGGAAATGTGTGTGAAGCAGGTACCTATAATTAGGCTCCTGAATTCTGCAACTCCAGGTCACTCTGGGAGCATGTGTTACTTCCTCACTCTACTTAGTTTTTCTCTGAAGCTAGATTGATTCTTGGATAGTGGGACCAGATCTGAATTGAACATGTTTACAGATATGGCATATACTCAAGGAGGCAGCCTGCTCAGTGAATTTACTGACTGGCTTACTGATAAGGATGGATAAATCTTTTGGCGGTACTCACTATGACTGGTGAGAAAAAAATATATGAAACTTGCAGGTGGCCTTTTATATTTGGAAGGATCAGGCACTAAGAGAAAGTAGTGTTTCAACCAGGATAGAAGGCTTAAATAGAGTGTGACTTGTGTTGCGTAGAACCAAAAATCCAGAGCTTTAAGACACTGGTTTTTATAGAAATACAGAACAAATATAAGACCGTCATATAGCAATGAAAGTATACCTTATGTATTCAGAAGTCTGACTTTGTTAATCATGGGCCAAGGAAACACCAGCACCAACAGTAAGTGAACCTCTGGAAATAGTGGTCTGAAATCTTCATCCTTAGTTTCTCAGTTCTGTTCTGGTTTTTTGTTTTTGTTTTTTAAATCTGTACCCAGAATGAACCCTGTTTTGTTTTTATAAAACATTTACTTTTATAAGTCATAACATTCTTAAAAAGCCAACTTATCTGGTTTTTTAAGTCTGCACATTTGAAATAGCAAACTAGAAAGAGTAGGCAGACTGTAGGAAAGGAATGCACTCACCAAATAGCAATAAAAATTGATAGCTGTCTCAGAGTACCAGTAAGATGAAGAAATAGGAAGCCCCAGACTTTGTAACCTTGAGACACTAACTTAACAACAATATATGGCCCAAAAAACATCTATGAAAACTCCAGAAAGCACTTAAGCAAGTGTAGTGCCCGGCAGGTACAAATCTAAGAACAGCTGCATTTACAGGGGTAAGAAAAGCCATTGTAGTTCACCCTTTCTTCTAGCCAGCCTTAGGTGATCATGAGAAAATGCCGAAATTGTGGCTTCTCCCTTGGAGGGTAGAAGAAAAATGGCATGTTTGTCAGCTGTTTTACCTTTTTGGGGGCTGCCTAAAGGATTGGTTTTTGTCTCACATGACTTGGAGCACTGAGGAACCAACACATTTTGGATGAAAACAAAGGAACACTCACTAGCTTGTTGAAGTACAGAGAACCTGCAGTAGGATGAAAACAAAGGAACACTCAGTGGCTTGTTGCAGTATGGAGAACCTACAGTACTGCAGATAGATACCAGAGTGAGGAAGAGACTAGGAGCCCCTGCAACAGAAACAGGCAAAACTACTTAATTGGGAAATTCTAAACACAAGACCAGAGAAGACACATTACTGGAAAGATTTGACAGGTCCCAGAATCTCTAGCTGGGCTGATTGGGAAAGATCTTCCCCCATATAGTGCCAGTCTGTAAAGATTGGGAGAGGCTTGACTTCTTTCAAATGCCCAAATTCCACCAAAAAATAAAAAGGCAGTGTTCTTCAACCACAGGAACAAACTACTGCAGAAACCAGCCCTAAAGAAATAGCTCTGAGTTACCCAGCAAATAATCCAAAGTAGTAATCTTTTTTTTTTAATATATATATATAATTTATTGTGTTTTAGGTTTTGGGGTACATGTGAAGAACATGCAGGATTCTTACATAGGTACATACCTGGCAATGTGTTTTGCTGCCTTCCTCCACATCACCCATATCTGGCATTTTTCCCCATGTTATCCCTCCCCAACTTCCCACCCCCCGCTCTCCTTCCCCTAGCCCCCCCCGACAGACCTCAGTATGTGATGCTCCCCTCCCTGTGTCCATGTGTTCTCATTGTTCAACACCCACCTATAAGTGAGAACATGAGGTGTTTAATTTTCTGTTCTTGTGTCAGTCTGCTGAGAATGATGGTTTCCAGGTTCATCCATGTCCCTACAAAGGACACAAACTCATCGTTTTTCTTTTTTTAATTTTTTTTTTAATTGCATTTTAGGTTTTGGGGTACATGTGAAGAACATGCAAGATTGTTGCATAGGTACACACATGGCAGTGTGATTTGCTGCCTTCCTCCCTTTCACCTATATCTGGCATTTCTCCCCATGCTATCTCTCTGCAACTCCCCACCCCCCGCTGTCCCTCCCCTATTTCCCCCCAACAGACCCCAGTGTGTAGTGGCTCCCCTCCCTGTGTCCATGTGTTCTCATTGTTCAGCACCCACCTATGAGTGAGAACATGTGGTGTTTGATTTTCTGCTCTTGTGTCAGTTTGCTGAGAATGATGGTTTCCAGGTTCCTACAAAGGACACGAACTCATCGTTTTTGATGGCTGCATAATATTCCATGGTGTATATGTGCCACATTTTCCCTGTCCAGTCTATCATCGATGGGCATTTGTGTTGGTTCCAGGTCTTTGTTGTAAACAGTGCTGCAATGAACATTCATGTGCATGTGTCCTTATAATAGAACGATTTATAATCCTTTGGATATATACCCAGTAATGGGATTGCTGGGTCAAATGGAATTTCATTTCTAGGTCCTTGAGGAATCGCCACACTGTCTTCCACAATGGTTGAACTAATTTACACTCCCACCAACAGTGTAAAAGTGTTCCTATTTCTCCATATCATCTCCAGCATCTGTTGTCTCCAGATTTTTTAATGATCACCGTTCTAACTGCCAAGAGGTGGTATCTCAATGTAGTTTTTTTTTTTTTTTTTTTTTTTTTTTTGAGTCGGAGTTTCGCTCTTGTTACCCAGGCTGGAGTGCAATGGCGTGATCTCGGCTCACTGCAACCTCCGCCTCCTGGGTTCAGGCAATTCTCCTGCCTCAGCCTTCTGGGTAGCTGGGACTACAGGCACGCGCCACCATGCCCAGCTAATTTTTTGTAGTTTTAGTAGAGACGGGGTTTCACCATGTTGACCAGGATGGTCTTGATCTCTTGACCATGTGATCCACCCGCCTCGGCCTCCCAAAGTGCTGGGATTACAGGCTTGAGCCACCGCGCCCGGCCTCAATGTAGTTTTGATTTGCATTTCTCTAATGACCAGTGATGATGAGCATTTTTTCATGTTTGTTGGCCTCATATATGTCTTCTTTTGTAAAGTGTCTGTTCATATCCTTTGCCCACTTTTGAATGGGCTTGTTTGTTTTTTTCTTGTAAATCTGTTTTAGTTCTTTGTAGATTCTGGATATTAGCCCTTTGTCAGATGGGTTGATTGAAAATATTTCTTCCCATTCTGTTGTTTGCCAGTTCACTCTAATGACTGTTTCTTTTGCTGTGCAGAAGCTCTGGAGTTTAATTAGGTCCATTTGTCTATTTTGGCTTTTGTTGCCAGTGCTTTTGGTGTTTTAGTCATGAAGTCCTTGCCTATGCTTATGTCCTGAATGGTTTTGCCTAGATTTCTTGTAGGGTTTTTGTGGTGTTAGGTCTTATGTTTAAGTCTTTAATCCATCTGGAGTTAATTTTAGTGTAAGGTGTCAGGAAGGGGTCCAGTTTCTGCTTTCTGTACATTGCTAGCCAGTTTTCCCAACACCATTTATTAAACAGGGAATCCTTTCCCCATTGCTTGTCTTTGTGAGGTTTGTCAAAAATCAGATGGTTGTAGATGTGTGGCATTGCCTCTGAGGCCTCTGTTCTGTTCCATTGGTCTATATCTCTGTTTTGCTACAAGTACCATGCTGTTTTGATTACTGTAGTCTTGTAGTATAGTTTGAAGTCAGGTAGTGTGATGCCTCCAGTTTTGTTCTTTTTGCTTAGAATTGACTTGGCTATGTGGGCTCTCTTTTGGTTCCATATGAAGTTTAAGGTGTTTTTTTCCAGTTCTGTGAAGACGGTCATTGGTAGCTTGATGGGGATAGCGTTGAACCTATAAATTACTTTGGGCAGTATGGCCATTTTCATGATATTGATTCTTCCTAACCATGAACATGGAATGTTTCTCCATCTGTTTGTGTCCTCTCTTATATAGTTGAGCAGTGGTTTGTAGTTCTCCTTAAAGAGGTCCTTTACATTCTTTGTTGTATTCCTAGGTATTTTATTCTCCCAAGGTAGTAATCTTAAAGAGGCTCAATGAGCTACAAGACACAGAAAAACAGCTAGGTGAGGCACAATGGTTCATGCCTATAATCCCAGCAATTTGGGATGCTCAGTTTGAGACCAGGTTGGGTAACACAGCGAGACCCTGTCTCTGTGGAAAAAAAAAAAAAAGTGATGATATCAGGAAAATAACATATGAACAAAATAATATAAACTAAAACAGAACCAAATTTTGAAGCTGGAGAGCACAATAATTTAATTGAAATAATTCACTAGAGTGGTTCAGCATTAGCTTTGATCACACAGAAGAATCAGTAAACTTGAAGACAAGTTATTTAAAACTATCAAATCAGAAGAGCAAAAAGAAAAGTGAAGACCATCTGGAGGACTTATGGGATGCTATCAAGTGGGTCAATGTTTGCCTTATGGGACTCTCAGGAGAAGAGAGGCAGATCAAGGTGTGAAGAGCTTACCTGAAGAAGTAATGGCCAAAAACCTCCCAGATCTGAGGAAGGAAATGGACATCCAAATTCAAGAAGCTCAAAGGATTCCAATTTGAATGACCAAAAGAGGAACACACAGAGACACACTATAATCAAACCATCAAAAGTCAGACAAAGATGAACGCTGCAAAGAAAAAGGAAGTTATCACACACAGGGCATTCCCAGAAGACTATCAGTGGCTTCTCAGCAGAAATATTACAGGCCAGAAGGGAGTGCTTGATATATTCAAAATGCTGAAAGGAAAAAAAAAAACAAACAAACAAAAAACTTGTCAACGAAGAATACTATCTCTGGCAAACCTGTGCTTCAAAAATTAAGGAGAAGCCCAAGCAATTTGAGACCAGCCTGGCCAACATGGTGAAACCCCATCTCTGCTTAAAATGCAAAAATTAGGGCCAGGCATGGTGGCTCATGCCTGTATTCCCAGCATTTTGGGAGGCTGAGGCGGGCGGGTCACCTGAGGTTCAGAGTTCGAGACCAGCCTGACCAATATGGTGAAACCCTGTCTTAAAAAATAATAATAATAAATAAATAAATAAAAGAAAATGCAAAAATTAGCTGGGCGTGGTGGTGGGCATCTGTAATCCCAGCTACTTGGAAGGCTGAGGCAGGAGAACCGCTTGAACCCAGGGAGGCAGAGCTTGCAGTGAGCTGAGATTGCACCACCACTGCACTCCAGCCTGGGTGACGATAGGAAAACTCTATCTCTTAAAAAAAAAAAAAAAGGCAGGGGTGGGGAGAAAGAAAGACCTTACTAGATAAACAACAACGAAAAACCTCATCACTCCTGGACCTGCCTTACAACTAATGCTGAAGGGAATCCTTAAGTTGAAATGAAAACATGCTAGTCAACAACACAAACGTATACAAAAATATAAAGCTTTCTGGCAAAGGTGGATATATAGCCATATACATAATACTGTAATGGGTGGTACATAAATCTTTTTTTTTTTTTTTTTTAAGGTGGAGTTTCGCTCTCATTGCCCAGGCTGAAGAGCAATGATGTGATCTCAGCTCACTACAACCTTCATCGTCCAGGTTTAAGAGATTCTCCTGCCTCAGCCTCCTGAGTAGCTGGGATTACAGGCATGCACCACCATACCTGGCTAATTTTGTATTTTCAGTAGAGGCGGGGTTTCTCCATATTGGTCAGGCTGGTCTTGAATTCCTGACCTCAGGTGATCTGCCTGCCTTGGCCTTCCAAAGTGCTGGGATTACAGGCATGAGCCACTGTGCCTGGCCCATAAATAATTTTTAATTGCGGTATAGGATTTAAAGATAAAAGCTGGTCAAGTGTGATGGCTCACACCTGTAATCCCAGCATTTAGGGAGGCCAAGGCAGGAGAATTGCTTGGGCTTAGGTGTTGGAGACCAGCCTGGGCAACATCTTTTTTTCTCTTAAAAAAAAATTGGCCAGGTGTGGTGGCTCACACCTGTAATCCCAGCTACTTGGGAGGCTGAGGCAGGAGAATCGCTTGAACCCAGGAGGCGGAGGTTGTGGTGAGCCGAGACAAAGCCATTGCACTCCAGCCTGGGCAACAAGAGCGAAACTCCATCTCAAAAAGAAAAAAAAAAAAGAAAAAAATTGGCCGGGCACAGAGGCTCATGCCTGTAATCCTAGCACTTTGGGAGACCGACGTGGATCAACCAAGTTCAGGATTTTGAGACCAGCCTGGCCAACATGGCGAAACCCCATCTCTACTAAAACAAAAAAATATAAAAATTAGCTGGGCGCAATAACAGTGCCTGTAGTCCCAGCTACTTGGGAGGCTGAGGCGGGATAATCGCTTGAACCTGAGAGGTGGACGTTGCAGTAAGCCGAGATCATGCCATTGCACTCCAGCCTGGGTGACAGAGCAAGACTCTCAAAAACAAAAGAATTAGCTGGGCGTACTGGCACACGAATATGATCTCAGGTACTTGGTATTCTGAGGTGGCAGGATTGCTTGAGTGTAGAAAGTTGAGGCTGCAGTGATCCATGATCATGCCACTGCACTCCAACCTGGGTGACAGAGCAAGACCCTATCTCATAAATAAATAAAATATATATATAAATGTAAATAATATAGAAATAAAATCTATAAAATAAAGTATCTGTAAGTATAAATATAAAATAATAAAAATTAAAAATAGGCATGGCATGGTGGCTCACACCTGAAATCCAGTGCTTTGGGAGGCTGAGGCAGGCGGATCGCTTGACTCCAGAAGTTCAACACCAACCTGACAACATGGTAAAACCTTGTCTCTACTAGAAATAAAAAAAGTTAGCCAAGTATGGTGGTATGTGCCTGTAGTCCTAGCCACCTGGGAGGCTGAGGCGGGAGGGTCACCTGAGCCTGGGAGATCAAAGCTGCAGTGAACTGTGTTCATGCTACCACATTCCAGTCTGGGCTGCAGAGTGAGACCCTGTCTCAAAAATAGAATTACTAAAAAAAAACCACTATTATTGGCTGGGTGCGGTGGCTCACACCTGTAATCCAAGCACTTTGGAGGCCAAGGCAGGCGGATCACCTGAGGTTGGGAGTTCAAGACCAGCCTGACCAACATGGTGAAACCCCATCTTTTTAAAAAAACAAAAAACACTATTATTATTATTATTTTTTTTCTTTGGGACAGAGTTTCACTCTTGTTACCCAGGCTGGAGTGCAATGGCATGATCTCGGCTCACCGCAACCTCCGCCTCCTGGGTTCAGGCAATTCTCCTGCCTCAGCCTCCTGAGTGGCTGGGATTACAGGCACGTGCCACCATGCCCAGCTAATTTTTTGTATTTTTAGTAGAGACGGGGTTTCACCGTGTTGACCAGGATGGTCTTGATCTCTTGACCTCGTGATCCACCCGCCTCGGCCTCCCAAAGTGCTGGGATTACAGGCTTGAGCCACAGTGCCCGGCCTAAAAAACACTATTATTATAAAACCATGCTAATGGATACAAAATACCCAAAGATATAATTCACGAGCTAAGTAACAAAAAGCAGGGGTAGGGGAAGATGAAGTTTGAGTTTTTGTGTATGATTGACATTATCATCTTAAAATGGGTTGTTACAACTATTTTTATGATTTTTATGCAATTTCCTATGGTAACTACAAATACCAACAAAAGGTAAAGAAAATAATGTCATTACAAAAAAAAATGAAGCACAAAAGAAGGCAGCAAGAGAGGAGGAACAAAGCTTCAAGACAGAGAAGAAAACAAAATGGCAGTTATGAGTCCTTCCCTATCAGTAATTATTTTAAATGTAAATGGATTAAACCCATCAATCAAAAGATACTGAGTGGCTGAATGGATTAAAAAGAACCAAAAACGCTGGGCGTGGTGGCTCATGCCTGTAATCCCAGCACTTTGAGAGGCTGAGGCAGGTGGATCATCTGAGGTCAGGAGTTCAAGAGCAGCCTGGCCAACATGGTAAAACCCCATCTCTACTAAAAATACAAAAATTAGCTGGGCATGGTGGCATGTGCCTGTAGTCCCAGCTACTTGGGAGTCTGAGGCAGGAGAATTGCTTTAACCTGGGAGGTGGAGGTTGCAGTGAACTGAGATCGTGCCACAGCACTCCAGCCTGGCGCCTGGCAACAGAGCAAGATTCTGTCTCAAAAAAAAAAAAAAAAGAACCAAAAACAATATCCAACCTGTAGCTTGTCTTCAAGAGACTCACTTTAGATGTTAGGTAGGATACACACAGGCTGAAAGTGAGAGCATAGAGAAAGATAATTCCACACAAATGGTGACCAAAAAATAACAGGAATGGTCATACTTGATAAAATAGACTTTAAGTCAAAAATTGTCACAAGAGACAAAGAATGACATGGTGATAAAAAGACCAATTCACTAGGGCGATACAATTATATATGTATCTAACATCAGGACATCCACATATATGAGGCAAGTATTCACAGAATTGAAGGTATACAATAATAATAGGAAATTTTAATACCCAACTTTCAATAATGGATAGAACAACCAGACCAAAAGGTTAGTAAGGAAACAGAAGACATGAACAACACAATACACCAGTTAGAACCTAGTAGACAAATGCACAACACTCCAGTCAACAGAAGTAGAATACACATTCTTTTCAAGTGCACATGGAACATCTTCCAGGATAGATCACGTTAAGTCACAAAGCAAGTCCTAACAAATTTAAGAAGATTCAAATCATACCATCTTTTTTTTTTTTTTTTTGACCATAATAGAGTGATACTAGAAATAGCAGAAGAAAAACTGGAAAATTCACAAATATGTGAAAGTTAACACAACTATTCAACAACCAATGGATCAAGCAAGAAATCACAAGGAAAATTTGAAATATCTTAAGTGAAAATGAAAACATACCAAAACTTATGGGTTGCAATAAAAGCAGTACTATGAGCAGACTTTATAGGGGTAAAGGCCTACGTTAAAAATAAGAAAGATTGGCTGGGCGCAGTGGTTCATGCCTGTAATCCCAGCACTTTGGGAGGCCAAGGTGGGCGGATCACAAGGTCGGGAGATCAAGACCATCCTGGCCAACATGGTGAAAACCTGTCTCTACTAAAATACAAAAAATTAGTTGGGCATGGTGGCACTCACCTGTAGTCCCAGCTACTCAGGAGGCTGAGGCAGGGGAATCCCTTGAACCTGGGAGATGGAAGTTGCAGTGAGCCGAGATTGTGCCACTGCACTCCAGTCTGGCAACAGAGCAAGACTCCATCTCAAAAAAAAAAAAAAAAAGAAAGATCTCAAATCAATAACCTAACTTCAAACTACTAGAAAAAGAACAAACTAAACCCAAAGTAAGCAAAAGGAAGGACATAATTAGAATAGAAATAAACAAAATAGAGACTATAAAAACAATGTTGGGGGAGAAGTCAACGAAACTAAGCTAACAGCCCTTTCCCAGACTAACTGGTAGAGAAGAGAGAAGAACCAAATAACAAAAATCAGAAATGAAAGAGGATACATTAAAACTGATACCACAGGGCAGGTGTGGTGGCTCAGCCTGTAATCCCAGCTTGGGAAACAAAGCAACCCCCTGTCTCTAAAAAAACAAACTGATGCCATAGAAGTAAAAAGGATCTTAAGAGTAAGAGAATACTAGGAACAATTATATGCCAACAAATTGGATAACTTCAAAGAAATAGAAAAACTCCTAGAAACATACAACCTACTAAGACTGAATCATAAAGAAATTAAAAAAATCTGAACAGAACTATAACTAGTAAGATTGAATCAATACTAATAATAATAACTCCTAAGAAAGGCCCCAGACCTGATGACTTGACTGGAAAATGCTACCAAACATTTATTTTTATTATTTTTATTTTTAATTACTTTTAGAGTCTCACTCTGTTGCCCAGGCCGGAGTGCAGTGGTGTGATCTTGGCTCACTCCCACCTCCACCTCCCAGGTTCAAGTGATTCTCCTGCCTTGGTCTCCCAAGTATCTGGGATTACATGTGCCTGCCACCATGACTGGCTAATTTTTGTATTTTTTGAAGAGATGGGGTTTCACCATTTTGGCCAGGGTGGTTTCTAACTCGTGACCTCAGGTGAACCACCTGCATTGGCCTCCCAAAGTGCTGGGATTACAGACATGAGCCACCACACCCAACCCTACCAAACATTTAAAGAAGAATGAATACCAATCTTTCTCAAATTCTTTCAAAAAACTGAAGATGAAGGAACACTTCTGAACTCATTTTATAGGGCCAGCATTACCCTGATACCAAAACCAGACAAAAATAATACAAGAGAACTACAGACCACTCTCTGTGATGAATACGGATGCAAAATTCCTCAATATAATACTACCAAACTGAGTCCAATAGCCTATATTAAAAGATTTATATGGTGGGTATGATGGTTCATGCCTGTTGAATTCCAGCACTTTGGGAGGGCAAGGTGGGAGAATCACTTGAGCCAAGGAGTTTGAGACCAGCCTGAGCAACAACATGGTGAGATTCTTTCTCTACAAAAAATTTTAAAAATTAGCTAGGCATGGTAGGGTACATCTGTACCCACTCCCAGCTACTTGGGAGGTTGAGATGGGTGAATTGCTTGATCCTGGGAGGTCAAGGCTGCAGTGAGCTGTGATTGTGCCACCACACTCCAGCCAAGTGAGACCCTGTCCCAGAAAAAAAGAGAAAAGATTATACACCATGACCAAGTGGGATTTATTTTTGGAATGCAACAAAGATTCAACATGTAAAATCAATATAATATATTACATTAACAAAATGGCCAGGCACAGTGGCTCACACCTGTAATCCTAGCACTTTGGGAGGCCAAGAGGGGTGGATCACGAGGTCAGGAGATAGAGACAATCCTGGCCAACATGGTGAAACCCTGTCTCTACTAAAAAATACAAAAGTTAGCTGAGCATGGTGGCACACACCTGTAATCCCAGCTACTCGGGAACCTGAGGCAGGAGAATCGCTTGAACCAGGGAATTGGAGGTTGCAGTGACCCGAGATCACACTGCTGCACTCCAGCCTGGTGACAGAGTGAAAATCTGTCTCAAAAAAAAAAAAAAAAAAAAAAAAAGTGAAGGACAGAAATCACATGATCATTTAAACTGATGCAGAAAAAGTGTTTGACAAAATTCAGTACCTTTTCATGATAAGAACACTCAGCAAACTAGGAATAGTAGGAAATTATCCCAACATAATAAAAGCTATATATGAAAGGCCCCACAGGTAACATCATACAGGTACTCAATGGTACAGAACTAAAAGCTTTTCCTCCAAGATCAGAAACAAGGCAAAGATGTCTACTCTTATCACTTCTATTTAACATAGTATTGGAAATCCTAGCCAGAGCAATTAGGCAGGAAAAATAAATAAAAGACATCCACATTGGAAAGCAAGAAATAAAATAGTCTCTGTTCACAGATGACATATTTTTCTTTCTTTCTTTTTTTTTTTTTTTTGAGACAGTTTCACTCTTGTTACCCAGGCTGGAGTGCAATGCCGCGATCTCAGCTCACTGCAACCTCCGCCTCCTGGGTTCAGGCAATTCTCCTGCCTCAGCCTCCTGAGTAGCTGGGATTACAGGCACGCGCCACCATGCCCAGCTAATTTTTTGTATTTTTAGTAGAGACGGGGTTTCACCATGTTGACCAGGATGGTCTCGATCTCTTGACCTCGTGATCCGCCCGCCTCGGCCTCCCAAAGTGTTGGGATTACAGGCGTGAGCCACCGCGCCCGGCTCATATTTTTCATTTTTTGAGACAAAGTCTTGCTTTGTCACCCAGGCTGGAATGCAGTGTCATGAGCATAGCCCACTACATATAACCTTGAACTTCTGGGCTCAAGTGACTCTCCTGCCTCAGCTTCCCAAGTAGCTAGGACTATAGGTGCACACCACTATGGCCAGCTAACTTTTAATGTTTTCGTAGAGACAGTATCCTGCCATTTTGCCCAGATTGATCTCTAACTCCTGCCTTCAAGCAGTTCTCCCACCATGGCTTCCCAAAGTGCTAGGATTGCAGGCATGACCCATTGAGCCCATGCTGATGTGATCTTATATGTAGAAAACCCTAAAGAGTCCATTAAGAAAAAACTGTTAGAAATAGTAAACAAATTCAGCAAAGTTGCAGGATACAAAATCAACATATCATAATTAGTTGCATTTCTGTACACTAATGAACAATCTGAAAAGGAAATTACCAAAATCACACTTAGAATAGAATAAATAGAATAAAATAAAATAGTATCTCCAATAGAATAAAATACTTAGTAATAAACTTAACAAGGGGATGAAAGATTTGTACACTGAAACTACAAAACATTGCCAAAAGAAATTAAGGGGCCGGGTATGGTGGCTCATGCCTGTAATCCTAGCACTTTGGGAGGCCGAGGTGGGTGGATCACCTGAGGTCAAGAGTTTAAGACCAGCCTGGCCATCATAGTGAAACCCCAACTTTTTTAAAAAAATAAAGAAAGAAATTAAGGAAGACACAAATAAATGGAGAGATATCCCATGTTTATGGATTGGAAGACTTGGTATTAAAATGTCCATACTACCTAAAGCAGTCTACAGATTCAATGCAATCCTTATCAAAATCCCAATGGCATTTTTCATGAAAATAGAAAATCCAAAAATTCATATGGATGAAACTTGAGGACATTATGCCAGCTGAAATTAGCCATTTACAAAAAGATAATACTGCATAATTCTACTTATGTGAGGTAGCTAAAGTAGTGAAACAGAAAGTAGAAGGGTAGTTTCCAGGGAAGAGAGAAAAATCATTGTATAGAGTTTGAGGTTGGGTGTGGTGGCTCGTGCCTGTAATCCCAGCACTTTGGGAGGCTGAGGTGGGTGGATCACTTGAGAGAGCACCTTGGTCAACATGGGGAAACCTCATCTCTACTAAAAATACAAAAATTAGCCAGGCATGGGATATGGTGAGATGCTGTAATCCCAGCTATTCAGTAGCCTGAGGCAGAGAATTGCTTGAATGTGGGAGGTGAAGGTTACAGTGAGTTGAGATTGTGCCACTGCACTCCAGCTAGGGCATTGGAGGGAGACTCTACCTTAAAAAAAAAAAAAAAAAAAGCCGGGCACGGTGGCTAAAGCCTGTAATCCCAGCACTTTGGGAGGCCGAGGCGGGTGGATCACGAGGTCAAGAGATCGAGACCATCCTGGTCAACAAGGTGAAACCCCGTCTCTACTAAAAATACAAAAATTAGCTGGGCATGATGGTACATGCCTGTAGTCCCAGCTACTCAGGAGGCTGAGGCTGGAGAATTGCTTGAACCCAGGAGGCGGAGGTTGCGGTGAGCCGAGATCACGCCATTGCACTCCAGCCTGGGCAACAACAGCAAAACTCCGTCTCAAAAAAAAAAAAAAAGTGTATAGAGTTCCAGTTTTGCAAGGTGGAAAGGTTCTA
The DNA here is from genome assembly GCF_009761245.1 of Sapajus apella. Classification (NCBI taxonomy): domain Eukaryota; kingdom Metazoa; phylum Chordata; class Mammalia; order Primates; family Cebidae; genus Sapajus; species Sapajus apella. The sequence continues at coordinate 25,505,748 of NW_022436960.1, forward strand.
AAGATCTGTTGTACAACAATGTGCATATATATATATATATATATATA
>NW_022436960.1:25505894-25655538 GCF_009761245.1 Sapajus apella
TAATTTTTTTTTTTTTTGAGATGGAGTCTTGCTCTGTTACCCAGGCTGGAGCTCGGCTCACTTCAACCCTCACCTCCTGGGTTCAAGAGATTCTCCTGCCTCAGCCTGCTGAGTAGCAGAAACTACAGATATACACTACCATGCTGGGCTAATTTTTATATTTTTAGTAGAGATGGGGTTTCACCATGTTGGCCAGACTAGTCTTGAACTTCTGACCTCAAATGATCCACCTGCCTTGGCCTCCCAAAGTGCTGGGATTACAGGCTGCCTAGCTACAATGTGCATATAATTAACACAACTGTACTGCACACTTTAAAAATGGTTATGATGGTAAAGTTTAGGGTGTGTGTGTGTGTGTGTGTGTGTGTGTGTGTTTTCCTGAGACAGGGTCTTGCTCTATCACTCAGGCTAGGGTGCAATGGCAGGAGCACAGCTCACTGCAACCTCAAAGTAGGTTCAAGCAATTCTCCCACCTCAGCCTCCTGGGTAGCTGGGACTACAGGTGTGTGCCACCACGCCCTGCTAATTTTTGTATTTTTTGTAGAGATGAGGTTTCACCATGTTGCCCAGACTCGTCTCAAACTCCTCAGCTCAAGTGATCTACCCACCTTAGTCTCCCAAAGTGCTGGGATTACAGATGTGAGCCACCATACCCAGCCTGTGTCTTTTAACCACTACATAAAAAAAATTGACAGCTGTCTGCACAGAAACAAACAAAACATGAGGGGACTGGCCCACAATGTGGTATGGACATTACAGTATGATGTATAATAATGACTGTTCACAATGGTGTCCTGAGTCAGTGAAATGACTAAATATTCAGACTGTTTAACCAGGCAAACATATAACAAAATATGTTCATTTAAAATTTTAAAATTTTGGTCCCTTGAAAAGGGTTATACTTTTGTTTCCGGAAAATTAACTCAGGAGGAACATTTCATTCCCTAGTGAGGCTGGATAAATGACACACAGGTGAAACGCCTTATCTCTGAAGTACTTAAGGTGTCCCCAAGCACCTTATATGACAAAGTGAAAGCAGAAAACGTCAGAGATTGACAGTTGAGAACTACAATGCGTGCATATATTTATGGATGTGTGTGTGTGTTCATTCTCCAGAGCATCTTTAAATGAGAATCAAAATTCCAGACAACTCTCAATTGTATCACTCAATGCAGCCACTACTGAAGAGTTAAAGGTGGGCATCATTGGAGGAGGCCACCTTGGGAAGCAGCTGGCTCACACACTGCTGCAGCTCGTCCCCATCCCTGCTGAAAGTCTGCGGATCTCCACTCGGAGGCCAGAGACTCTGGGTGAGGAGCAGTGTGCGGTAGAAAGGGGGCTTGGTTGTGCTGTGTAGGTGTGTAGGTGTCAACAAAGCCGTTCTGAAAGGGTCCTCCGAAGAGGAATCCTTGCATACAGCATGCGGAGTTCTCAGCTTGCTAGCCCTAAGCAAGGTTAGAAGCATGGCTTTCTCTCTTGTTCTTTAAAGCAACTTTTTTCTCCATGTGTATGTTTTATATCCATCTCTTTTCCCTATGCCCTTGGTGGTGAATTATCTTTCTGGGTCTTTGATACAGGGAAGCTTTCCATACAGAGTTCAGATCTTCTAACTGAATCAGTTAGGGTCTGGCTGGGTGTTGTACAGTCCCAGGCGTTTGCAGTTGGCCTTGTATTTTTTAAAAATGACATTTACCGAACTTTAAAAAATGTTTTGTGGCCAGGTGCGGTGGCTCATGCTTGTAATCCCAGCACTTTGGGAGGCCGAGGCAGCTAGATCACGAGACCAACCCAACCAGCATGGAAAAATACTGTCTATATTAAAAATACAAAAGTTAGGCCGGGCATGGTGGCTCATGCCTAGAATCCCAGCACTTTGGGAGGCTGAGGCAGGTCGATTACCTGAGGTCAGGAGTTTGAGACCAGCCTGACCAACACGGTGAAATCCCATCTCTTTAAAAAATAATAATAATAAATTAATTAATTTAAAAAAATACAAAAGTTAGCTGAGTGTGGTGGCATGTGCCTGTAGTCTCAGCTATTCAGGAGGCTGATATAGGAGAATCGCTTGAATCCGGGAGGCAGAGGTTGCAGTGAGCCAAGATCATGCCACTATACTGCAGCCTGGTGACAGAGCGAGATTCTGCCTCCAAAACCAAAACAAACAAACAAAAAAAAACCAAAACAAAATTTGTAGTGATTTATGTTGATAGAAATCAGAACAATGAATTCTTCTGGGGAGACAGACTGAGAAGGTCCCAAAGGAAATTTTTCTGGGAAGATGGAAATGTTCTGTATCTTAAGAGAGGTATGGGTTTAAATGGGTGTATGCTTTTGCCAAAATTGATCAAACTATACACTTCATATCTATGTGTTGCATTATATATAAATTATACTTCAATAATAAAAATATATAAAATAATATAATGCATATTGTAGAAAATTTCTCTATAAGGAAGGACATAACTACCTAAAATCTACCCTGGTTACCATTTCCTTCCTGTTTTTTTTTCTCTAAATTATACCAGTAATTAACACTGTATATAGTTTTTTATGTTCTGCTCACTGCAATCTCCAGCTCCTGGGTTCAAGTGACTCTCCTGCCTCAGCCTCCTGAGTAGCTGGGATTACAGGCATGCGCCACCACACCCAGCTAATTTTTGTATTTTTTTAAGTAGAGACGGGGTTTCTATGTCGGCCATGTTGGCCAGGATGGTCTGGATCTCCTGACCTCGTGATCTGCCTGCCTTGGCCTCCCAAAGTGCTGGGATTACAGGTGTGAAACACCGCACCCAGTCTGTATTCTGCTTTTTTTTACATAATGTATCATGAGCATATTCTCATATTGTTTAACATTTTTTGAAATAATGATTTGCCCACATCTGTAATCCCAGCACTTTGGGAGGCCAAGGTGGGCGGATCATCTGAGGTCAGGAGTTTGAGACCAGCCTAGCCATGATGAAACACAGTTTCTACTAAAAATACAAAAATTAGCTGGCTGTTATGGTGAGCACCTGTAGTCCCAGCTACTCAGAAGGCTGAGGCAGAAGAATCACTTGAACCCAGGAGGTAGAGGTTGTAGCTAGCCAAGATTGCACCACTGCACTTCAGCCTGGGCGACAGAGTGAGACTCCATCTAAATAAATAAGTAAATAGATAAATAAGAAATAATTATTTTAAGCCCCTCCAGTTTCCCACAAGAAGAAGGTTACCCAGCAGGCTCTGAGCACACTCCTTTGCATCTCCCTAGGAGGGTGTGCTTGCTGTACCCGGTGTTAGGGTGCACAGACTTTGTAGCTGTGCCCAGTGGTGGCTAAGACCACCAGACATCCTACACCATTCTTCCCTCTGGATTTAAAATTTTATTAGTAAGAGATTAATTTTAACATAAAAAAAGATTTTAAGGTTGTATAGTATCCCAAAATATGGATGTACCATAATTTATATAACTGTGCCTTATTTAGTTGAACTTCCTTATACATAATTTTTGAAATAAAGTTATTAGGTCAAAGAATTGGTACAGCTTTATTAAAAAAAAAATTTTTTTTTGAGACGGAGTTTTGCTCTGTCTCCCAGGCTGGAGTGCAATGGGGTGATCTCGGCTCACTGCAACCTCTGCCTCCCAGTTCAAGTGACTCTCTCGCTTCAGCCTTCCAAGTAGCTGGGATTACAGGTGCACACCACTATGCCCAGCTAATGTTTTTGTATTTTTAGCAGAGATGGGGTTTCACAATGTTGGCCAGTCTGGTCTTGAACTCCTAACCTCAAGTGATCTGCCTGCCTCAGCCTCCCAAAGGGCTGGGATTATAGCTGTGAGCCACCAAGCCCGACCCTAAAATATTATTTCTGTACAATAAATGGCCACAGTTAAAAGTGTACAGTTTGATGTTTTGACACGAATACACCTGTGAAATCATCACAAGATAATGAACGTATCCCACAACCCCCAAAAGTTGCCCCTTGTCCTTGGTGATTCCTTTTTCTCTACTTCCCTGAAGCTTTCCACCCATGAAACCAACAATCTGATTTCTGTCACCATAGAGTAGTTTTGCATTTTCTAGAATTTTATATAAATGGAATCATACAGTTTGTAGTGTTTTTTTAGTCTAACTTCTTTCACACTGCATAATTTGTTTGAAATATAACCACTTTTTTTTTTTTTTTTTTGAGATGGAGTCTCACTCTGTCACTCAGGCTGGAGTGCAATGGCACGATCTTGGCTCACTGCAACCTCCACTTCCCAGGTTCAAGCAATTTTCCTGCCTCAGCCTCCCGAGTAGCTGAGATTACAGATGCCTGCCACCATGCCCAGCTAATTTTTTGTATTTTTAATAGACGGGGTTTCATCATGTTGGCCAGGCTGGTCGTCTCGAACTCCTGACCCGAAGTACTGGGATTACAGGTGTGAGCCACCATGCCCAGCCAAAATATTTCCAAGTTTTTTTAATGTATCAATATCCTTTTTATTTCTGAGTAATATTTCCTTGCATGATTATTCCGCAATTTATTTATCTGATTGACCCAGGTTGTTTCCAGTTTTTCCAGTTTCTGGCTATTACAAATAAAGCTGTTACGAATACCTGTACATAAGTGTTCATGTGGGCAAATACTTTTAGTTTTCTTGGGTAAGTACTTGGCAGTGAAATGGCTGGTCATGTGGTAGGTATATCTTTAATATTTAAAGAAACCGGCCGGGCGCGGTGGCTCACGCCTGTAATCCCAGCACTTTGGGAGGCCAAGGCGGGTGGATCACGAGGTCAAGAGATCGAGACCATCCTGGTCAACATGGTGAAACACCGTCTCTACTAAAACTACAAAAAATTAGCTGGGCATGGTGGCGTGTGCCTGTCATCCCAGCTACTGAGGAGGCTGAGGCAGGAGAATTGCCTGAACCCAGGAGGCGGAGGTTGCGGTGAGCCGAGATCGCGCCATTGCACTCCAGCCCGGGTAACATGAGTGAAACTCCGTCTCAAAAAAAAAATATATATATATATATATTTAAAGAAACCTCTAATGTATTTTTAAAAATTGACCTCCTAAAAGGTTTTCAGATATAAAGTTTTACCAACATTGCATAAGAACACCCATTTTGAGCTGAGCGCGGTGGCTCACGCCTGTAATCCCAGCACTTTGGGAGGCTGAGGCGGGTGGATCACCTGAGGTCAGGAGTTCGAGACCAGCCTGACCAATATGGTGAAACCCCGTCTTTATAAAAATATTAAAAAAAAAACCAAAACACCCATTTTGGCCAGGCACGGTGGCTCATGCCTGTAATCCCAGCAATTTGGGAGACCGAGGTGGGGGGGATCACCTGAGGTCAGGAGTTCAAGACCAGCCTGGCCAACATGGAGAAACCCTGTCTCTACTAAAAATACAAAAATTAGCGGAGTGTGGTGGTGGGTGCCTGTAATCCCAGCTCCTTGGGAGTCTAAGGCAGGAGAATCGCTTGAACCTGGGAGGCAGAGTTTACAGTGAGCTGTGATTATACCACTGTACCACAGCCTGGGCGTCAGAGTGAGACTCTGTCTCAAAAAAAAAAAAAAAAAAAAAAAAGATGAATTATATTTCAAGTACTACTGCTGCTTTAGTGATAGAGTTAGGGCATTGCTGCATAGCTTTTAGAAGGAAGGAGTATCTTCTGATATATGGAGCAGCAAGACTTGGGTTGATTTACTGAGCTAAAATAATGATCATCTTCTCCCCATAGTTGATGTTCAGGTCAAACTCCTTAGTACTGTGCTCTTTCTGTCTTTCTTTATCCCTCCCAGGTGAGCTCCAGAAGCTGAAAATCAAGTGCTTTTACCAAAATGCTAATCTGGTGAGTTGGGCCGATGTGATATTCCTCTGCTGCTTGCCATCTCAGCTGCCTAATATCTGCTTAGAAATTCAAACCAGCCTTTCAAAGACCAGCATTGTGTACAGCTTTGTAGCTGCCATCCCGCTACCCAGGTATCTTGTTAGGGTGAGAACGGAACTGGCACAACTACTCTGTCTCTCCATCTCTGACTTATGCCTCCCACGTCCACTGTAGAGTCCCTACCTCTTAGAGTTGGTTATTTCCAGTAATAAGGAGGAAGCAGCTTTATCCGTAGAAGAACATAGGCTATCTTTCTAATTGTAACTTCCCTCCTTACCCACAAATAGTAGCCACAAACCATTTTTATTGCTGTACAAAGGTTAAGGTTTAAAATTGCAATAGAACATTTATTTCCATTATTTGAACACTGAAGTATTCTCCTTGTGTATCAATGAGAAGGGAAACCATCAGTCAATAACATGAAAAGTTACTGAAAGTGTGTGTCAAATATTATTTCTGCACATCTAGTTTCTAGTCCAGTGCCTGGCACATGATAACATTCAATAAGTAAGGATTTGTTAGGTGGATGAACAATCCAACTGATTAGTGAAAAATCCAACTAATCAGTACAGACCCAGGCCCGCATTTGTCTCTGAGTTGTGCGGGGGTCTGTTGATGGGGTTGGATATAAACACAGTAGGTTATGTGGTCATTTATTCCAGTCTTGGCATTGCACTCCCTTTCTTGGCTTTACTTCCAGGTTGAAACTACTGCTGAGCCACACCAATATCTTGCGGCCTCAGTATTGGTATGGGGAAGATTCTGTCAACATCTGGGGGGCCAATAAGGAAATCATCGCTGCTCTCCAAGATCCTACAATTCTTCAAGCTACCTGTCCCTTCAGTCCTGCTGGTCATGGCTCAATATATTTCTGGCATTCTTTTGAAATTCTTTCCTCTTGGCCCATTGCTGCTATCTTATTAAATCTGTGTGTGTGTGTGTGTGTGTGTGTGTGTGTGTGTGTGACAAGGTACTGCAGGAGAGCTACTTAGGAAGAGCTGAGAAGCCTGATTATTTCTACTTCTTAAGGACAAACTAAAAACCAAAAGAGGAGATAGCTTATTTCAACAGGAGGATGTAATATGGTACTAAAATGGCTTTTCCCTGCTTTAATCTTGCATTTTCCCCCAGTTCCTTCTCCTTATTAGCAACAACTATTCTAGAGACACCTTTGCCACTAGCAATGTCTATATTAGTCATATCTGTCCTCCTCTGAGATGCTCAACACGTGATGTGTTGTAAAGGGCACAAGTAGGGCTTGTGGCTCAGGAAGGAGTGTTTGCTCATCTTGTAGTTCGTATTACCAACCTGTCTTGGAAAAAAGGTGGCTATTTGATTAGCAGTAACCTCTAAAAAAAAAAAAAAAAGAAAAAAAAGAAAGAAAAAAGGTGGCTATTCACTGTCAGGGGTTTATTCTAGGTTCTCTGCAACTCGTTTTTGGTGGTGCTAACTGGTATTTACCTTCTCATTGGTGTGTAGGGGGAATAATCCTCAATATCAAGTGGTTGGAGGGAGTGTTCTATGCGGTCCTAAACATATGCACGGCAAGAAACATGGCCCACTCCCAAGTGCTGCAGCTTCTGAGTGACCTCTTTCTCTCCATGCACTTTGAAGACTGTGGGAAAGACGCAGCATCTTGCCCAAAGTTTCAATTAACCGATTTTGTCAGCAAAGCCTATGGCAAGAACTTGTCTCAGGAAAGGTAAGGGCATCAGACAGCTGGCCATTCTCATTTCTCCCAGACTCTTCTCTTAGTTAACGCTTTTTCTTTTTATCCCTTCATGTTCTCTTTAAACATTGATAAAAATCATACATTTTTGTGTAGAATTTTGACTAGCGGAAAAGTAAATGTCCTCCTTTCCCTTCCAAATCCCATTTCATAGAGTTTAACAGTTTTTCTATTCTTATCTATGCATTTACAAACATTTATATTGTCATTATATTATCATGTATATGCATATCTATTCCTATATGTACAGTGTTAGAAACATGGGAACTATGTATTTTGCTTTTTTACTTACTGTATCACAGCCTCTATTCTATGTGAGTACAATCATAGCTACCTCATTTATGAGCGGCTACTAGGTGTCCACCGGACACATTGATTTCATTACATTTATTCACCCTGTCTCCACTTGATAGAGATGTAATTCCTCCCCCTATCCTCCCCAATTTGCATTACGGGCTGCCTTGAACATTCTTTTTTTTTTTTTTTTTTTTTTTTTGACAGTCTTGCTTTTTCACCCAGGCTGGAGTGCAGTGGCATGATTTTGGCTCACTGCAATCTCTGCTTCCCGGGTTCAAGTGATTCCTCCTGCCTCAGCCTCCCGAAGAGCTGGGATTACAGGCACCCACCACTACACCCAGCTAATTTTTTGTATTTTTAGTACAGACAGGATTTCACTATGTTGGCCAGGCTGGTCTCAAACTTCTGATCTCGTGATTCACCTGTCTTGGCCTCCCAAAGTACTGGGATTACAGGTGTGAACCATCACGCCCTGATTTTTGTATTTTTAGTAGAGACGGGGTTTCGTCATGTAGGCCTGGCTGGCCTCTGACTCCTGACCTCAAGTGATCTGCCCACATTGGCCTCCCAAAATGCTGGGACTATAGGTGTGAGCCACTGCACCCGGCCTGCCTTGAACATTCTTGTACTTCGTGCACTTGTACCAGTATTTCAGTGGGATATTTGAAAGAATCTCTGTGTCAAAGGTTATACATATTTTATATTTGATAGGTGTTCCCAAATTGCCTATAAAAAATGTGGTACTTTTTACATTTCTACAAACAACATATGAGGGTGCCACTTCTCTATTTTTTTTTTTTTTTTTTTGAGACGGAGTTTCTCTCTTGTTACCCAGGCTGGAGTGCAATGGCGCGATCTCGGCTCACCGCAACCTCCGCCTCCTGGGTTCAGGCAATTCTCCTGCCTCAGCCTCCTCAGTAGCTGGGATTACAGGCATGCGCCACCATGCCCAGCTAAGTTTTTGTATTTTTAGTAGAGACGGGGTTTCACCGTGTTGACCAGGATGGTCTCGATCTCTTGACCTCGTGATCCACCCGCCTCGGCCTCCCAAAGTGTTGGGATTACAGGCTTGAGCCACCGCGCCCGGCCGCCACTTCTCTATTATCTGATAACTATCAAAAAAGTATTTTTGATCTTTGATAATCTAATATGCAAAGATTATTGCTCTTGTTACTAGTTACTTCCATGTCACTGGATCCACTGGATGCTTTAAACTCTTTTTCTTCCTTAATTATTGAACACGCTGTCTTTTATGAAGCAGTCTCTTCTTCTAGGCTGTCATGATCCCTTCTGTTCTCCTCGTTTTCTTCCTGACTCCCTGGCCCCTCTTTTGCTAGCTCCTCCTCTGCCTCACCCTTAAGTTTTCAGGGCTCTATCCTAGGCCCTTTTCTTTTCATCCTATACTTCTTTTCATTCTATACTTTGTTCCTGGTGATCTTTTCCACTTTGGGGACTTAGGTTGCCATATTTACACTCACAGCATGTAACTCGATATTTCTAGCCTAAATGTCTTTTTTATTTTTTATTTTTTTTTTCAGCCTAAATGTCAATGCTGTGCCTAGGTGTGTACTCATTATCTTCATTCAAACTTACGATGTCCACAAGCATACCTGCTCTTTTCCCTGCTCTTCTGATGTTTCTTACCTAATTACATGCTCCTTCACCAAGTTGTTCATGTCAGAACCCTGGAAGTAATCCTAGATTCTTCTTCCTCTCTCACCTTTTGATTCTAATCAGTCATCAATGGGCAGTTTATTCTCTGTGCCTGCGATACACTTTCGGTGTGGAGATTTTTCTTCTTAATTATCCTGGGGATTACCCTCACTTTTCTGTTGTATTAGATCTCATTTCCTGGATCCCTCTTCCTCTGCCATGAATTACTTCTTAATTTTGGGGAAACAAGTCCTGCAGTACCTTTCTGAGAAAAGGGTACATTGAAATAATTTTCAGAGACTGTCTGAGATGTTTTTATTCTAACCTACCATTTTATTGAGAACATAGCCAGGTATACAATTGTAGGTTGGAAATAATTTTCCATTAGAATTTTGAGGCATTGCATCTACAACCACATCACCCTGAACGTGCCTGATCTCGTCTGATCTTGGAAGCTAAGCAGGGTCAGGCCTGGTTACTACTTGGATGGGGGAATTTTGAGGCATTGCTTCATTATCTTTCAGCTTCTAGAGTTGCTACTGAGAGTTACGGTGCCTTTCTAGTTCTTAATCCTTTATCTGAAACCTGTTTCTTTCCTTTCTGGAAGCTTATGGGATCTTTTGACCTCAATAATCTTGAGATTTTATGATGTGCCATGATGTAGGTCTATTTTAATTCAATGTTGAGCACTTGGTGAGCCTTTTTTTCCCATTAGCTTTTTTGTTTTTATTTTTATTTTTTTGAGACATGGTCTTACTCTGTTGCCCAGGCTGGACTGCAGTGGTGTAATCTTGGCTCACTGCAACTCTACCTCCTGGGCTCAAGTTATCCTCCCACCTCTGCCTCCCAAGTAGCCAAGACTACAGGCACACACCACCACACACAGCTAATTTTTGTATTTTTAGTGGTAAATCTATCAAGTGATATTTTTGTATTTTTAGTGGTAAATGTATCAAGTGATACAGTGTCTGGGATTGCCTTCAAAAATAATCTAATAGATGGAGGTAAAGGAGTAGGGGTGGGGTTTTGGATGAGACAAGATTAGCTATAAATCAATAATTATTAAATCTGGGTGATAGGCACATGGAGTTCCATTATATTATTCTAGTTTTCGTTATATTCTTTATTACTATTCTATGTTTCATTGTATTTTTGATTATTTTTAAATTTCCATAATAAAAACAAAAAGTTTCCTTCTATTAGTTTGTCAGCCCTAATTTACTCATCCTAATTTTGCTGTTACCAAGTTTTAAGAAAATCTATTTCAAATTTTATCAGTTTTCCTCTTAAGCATTTAATAAGATTTTTGTCCTCTCCTTTAAGATTGTAATATTTAATGAATGTTGTAAACTGCATAAGTTTTCCTGTCAAATTTTCCTTGTATTCCTTTTTTTTTTTTTTTTTTGGGAGATGGAGTTTTGCTCTTGTTGCCCAAGCTGGAGTGCAATGGCATGATCGTGGCTCATTGCAAACTCCACCTCCCAGGTTCAAGCAATTCTCCTGCTTCAGCCTCCCCAGTAGCTGGGATAACAGGCTTGGGCCACCACGCCCGGCTAACTTTTTGTAGTTTTAGTAGAAATGGGTTTGACCATGTTAGCCAGTCTGGTCTTGAACTCCTGATCCCAGGTGATCCACCCGCCTTGGCCTCCCAAAGTGCTAGGATTACAGGTGTGAGCCATTGTGCCCAGCCCCTTGTATTCTTAAGATAAATCTTATTTAATATACTTCCAGATCTGTTTTCTTTGAATGGTATTTAAGGTATCTATATTCAAAAGTGAAACTGGTCTGTAGTTTTCAAATTTGGTGTCAAAGTTGTATTAACCTCATAGCAGTAGGAAGCCTTTGACATTACATTAAGTGGGCTTGCCACTTAATTTGAAAGGCAGACACTGATCTCTTGGGCTGATTGTGATTTCTCCAGAAACAATGGAAAACAAGTGAGGAGAGAATAACAGGTCCAGGTTACACTTCTTTGCAGGTCTTGAGTAATCCTGAGTTTCTGCTCTGCAATCTGGCACCATGACGGTTTTGTATCTTCTTTCCTCTGTTCCATATTTTCCTAGCATAGCTGCTAAATTCAGTGTACACAGAATTATTCCATGGGGTCTGCCCATTCTTGAGTTCTCAAGATCTTGATGAAAATGGGGATGATGAAAATTTTCACCCTGGCAAATTCAAAATCTATTACAAACTCATGCATGGCTTATATGTATTCTTTATTTCTTTGTTATTGTTAAGATTTTGCAAGCTCTATTTACATTCTAACATCCAGGTATGAGTATAGTCACCTGACCTAAGATTAGCCATCCAGGCTTTCCTGCTGGGACACTGAATAATTCAAGGACAGCCAAATGGAAGAGATGTATAGGACAAGGTATGGGGTAGGAAGGGGGTGCGAGGAGCTGCCATGCCCTCTCTGCATGTGCTACCCTCCTAGTATCTCCACGTGTTCACCAACCCAGAAACTCCTAGACAGAACTTAACTGTGGATCCATTTGGTCCAAATATCTTGGGAGGTGGGGAGGTTGCAATTTGACTATCTTTTTAATTTTTCTAGTTTATGATGTACTGGTTTATGATTTCTAGTTTATACTAGTTGATGATATAGTTTACTACTTCTTGGTCAATTTGGTAATTTATATTTTCTTTCTTTCTTCCTTTTTTTCTTTTTTTTCTTTTTGAGATGGAATCTTGCTCTGTTCCTCAGTCTGGAGTGCAGTGGCGTGACTGTGGCTCACTCCATTCTCTGCCTCCTAGGTTCAAGTGATTCTCCTGCCTCAGCCTCCCAAAGTACTGGGATTACAGGTGTGAGCCACTGCACCTGGCTGGTAATTAATATTTTCCTAGATTATTTATTTTTATCTGGATTTCAAGTTTGTTGTCATAAAGCTGTACTTTTATATTTTGTTTAAAAATAATCTCATAATATTTTATGTCATTTTGCATTTCTAAGATTATGTATGTGTTTTAAACTTTTTCCAAGGCCAGGCGCAGTGGCTCACGCCTGTAATCCCAGCACTTTGGGAGGACGAGGCAGGTGGATTGCTTGAGGTCAGGAGTTTGAGACCAGCCTGGCCAACATGGTAAAACCCCGTCTCTATAAAAAAAAAAAAAAAAAAAGTAAATAAAAAATTAACTTTTGCTTGGTTCAGTTTGTTAGAAGCTTATTTTAATGATCTTTTAAAATAACCAGGTCATGGTTTTAGTAATTCTATTGAGCTATTCTTTTTTATTTCAAGCATTTTCATTTTTGTCTTTAATAATTAATTCCTTCCTTTTGCTTTATTTTGTGGCTATTTTTCTTAGATTCTTGAATATTTGTGGCTTGATTTTAATTATAATAAAATACAATTATTTATTTATTTATTTTACAATTAGAGCCGAACATCAAAGACCAGAAAAAATTATATTTATAAAATTAGATTTTTATTATAATTAAAATTAAATGAGTCATACATATTCAAGCAGCATTATAATAAAATAATTAGAGCTAAGAAAGTTTTTATTTAACCTCTTCAGTTATATGCTATTGGCCTTTGAAATTATTATATTTTGGGGCACAAAGCCAGCATCCAGGAACATCATTTGGAAGCTTGCTTAGAAATGCAGAGCCGGGTGCAGTGGCGCGTGCCTGTAGTCCCAGCTACTCGGGAGGCTGAGGAGGGAGGATCGCTTGAGCCCAGGAGTTCTGGGCTGTAGTGCGCTACGCCCATTGGGTGTCCGCACTACGTTCGGCATCAACATGGTGACTTCCTGGGAGTTGGGGACCACCAGGTTGCCTAAGGAGGGATGAACCGGCCCAGGCCGGAAACGGAGCAGGTCCAAACTCCGGTGCTGATCAGTAGTGGGATCGCACCTGTGAAGAGCCACTGCACTCCAGCCTGGGCAACAAAGCGAGACCCTGCCTCTTAAAAAAAAAAAAAAAAAAAAGAAAGAAAAAAAAATGCAGATTCTGGTACCCCAGACCTATGGAATCACAATTTGCACTTTTACAAGGTCCGTGGTGATACTTACACACATTAAAGTTGGAGAAGTGATGTTCTACATTTGTCTTTGTCAGATGGTCTGTTAGAGAGAGAGACATGGCATGATATTTTCATTATGACTGTAGTTTCTCAGATTCTCTTAATATTTCTAATCATCTTTGCTTTATAAATTCTGAGCTGGACTCAGTGACTCACACCTGTAATCCCAGCACTTTGGGAGGCCACGGCGGGCAGAGTGCTTGAGCCCAGGAGTTTGAGACCAGCCTGGGCAACATGGCAAAACAACCCGTCTCTTAAAATATATACAAAAACTAGCTGGGCATGGCGGCATATACCTGTAGTCTCAGCTACTCAGGAGACTGTGAGGTGGGATGACTGCTTGAGCCAAGGGAGATTAAGGCTGCAGTGAGCCAAGACTGTGCCACTGCATTCCAGCCTGCGTAACAGAGTGAGACCTGGTCTCTAAATACATGAATAAATAAAGTCTGAAGCCATATCATCTGATGAACAAATAAAAGTTCACAATTTATGTATTCCTGGTGGGTTATACTTTTAAATTGTAGCCTCTTTTTCTGAGATAATTTTTTAAAGTAGACTTTATTTTTTAGAGCAGTTTTAGGTTCATAACAAAATTCAAAGTACAGAGATTTCCCTGTCCCCACACGTGTGGTGGCCTCCAACATTAACATCCCCCACCAGAGTAGCACATTTGTTAGAATTCCTGAACCCACACTGACATATCATTTATCACCCCGGGCCCATAGTCACATTAGAGTTGACTCTTGATGTACATTCTATGTTAAATGTATATTAACAAGTATCCATCATTATAGTATCATAAAGAATATTTTACAGGTGTAAGCCACTGTGCCTGGTCTCTTCCTCTTCTATGTATTTTAATTGCTTGATTATTCATTTCTTTTTTGCTCTAACATTCCATTGTCTGGATGTACCATAGTTTATTTACCTACTGAAGGACATCTTAGTTGCTTCCAAGTTTGGGCAATTATGAATAAAGTTACTATAAATATCTGCATGCAGGTTTTTCTGTATACCTAAGTTTCAGCTCCTTTGGGTAAATACTGAGGAGTGCAATTGCTGGATTGTATGGTAAGACGATATTTAGTTTTATAAGCAACTGACAAACTGTCTTCAAAGTAGCTATACCATTTGCATTCCTACCAGCAGTGAGTGAGAGTTCCTCTCGTTCCACATCCTCACTAGCATTTGGTGTTGTCAGTTTTCTAGGTTTTGGCTATTCTAATAGTTGTGTAGTAGTATTTCATTGTTGTTTTAATTTGCATTTTCCTGTTGACATCTGATGTGTCGCTCTGTCACCCAGGCTGGAGTGCAGTGGCACAATCTCGCCTCACTACAACCTCAGCCTCCCAGGTTCAAGAGATTCTCATGCCTCGGCCTCCTGAGTAGCTGGGTTTACAGGTGCCCATCACCATGCCTGGCTAATTTTTGTATTTTTAGTAGAGACGGGGTTTCACCATGTTGGGCAGGCTGGTCTTGAACTCCTAACGTCAGGTGATCCACCCACTTCAGCCTCCCAAAGTGCTGGGATTACAGGCATAAACCACAGTGCCCAGCCTGATGTGTAGCATCTTCTCATATGCTTACTGACCGTCTGTGTCTGTTAAGGTCTCTGGCCCATTTTAAAACTGAGTTGTGCTCCTATTGTTGAATTTTAAGAGTTCTTTGTATATTTTGGATAACAGTCCTTTATCTGTCTTCTGCAAATATTTTCTCTAGTCTGTGGCTTGTGTTTTCATTCTCTTGACAGTATCTTTCACAGAGCAGACTTTTAGTTTTAATGATTTATTTAATTTAATTATGTACAGCTTGTCAATTATTTTTTTCTTGGATCATGCCTTTGGAGTTACAACCATAAAGTCACTGCCAAACCCAAGGTCATCTAGATTTTCTCCTATGTTATCTTCCAGGAGTTTTACAGTTCTGCATGTGACACATTTTGGCTTAACTTCTGTGAAGGGTGTAAGGTTTGTGGTTAGATTTTTTCTTTTTTACCTGTGGATGTCCAAGTGCTTCAGCACCATTTGTGAAAAGACTGTCTTTATTATACTGCTTTTGCTTCTTTGTCAAAGATGAGTTAACTATGTTTCTGGGCTTTCTATTCTATTCTACTCTATTTGTCTTTCACCAATATCACACTGTCTTGATTATTGTAGCTTTAAAGTATGTCTTGAAGTTGGGTAGTGTTATCCTCTGACTTTGTTCTTCCCTTTCAATACTGAGTTGGCTATTCTGAGTTTTTTGTTTCTTTTCTTGCTCTGTGTCCCAGGCTGGAGTGCAGTGGCACAATCATGGCTCACTGTAGCCTCAACTTTCTGGGCTCAAGCAATCTTCCCACTTCAGCTTCCTGAGTAGCTGGAACTACAGAACTACATGTGCACATCACTGTGCCCAGCTAATTTTATATATAGTTTTTGTAGAGACTGGATCTTGCTCTGTTGCCCAGGCTGGTCTCAAGCTTCTGGCCTCAGGTGATCCTCCTGCCTCAGACTCCCAAAGTTCTAGAATTACAGGCATGAACCATCACACCCAGCCTGTTCTGAGTCCTTCCATTTAAACTTTTTTTTTTTTTTTTTTTTTGAGACAGTCTCACTTTGTTGCCCAGGGTGGAGTGAAGTGGCACCATCTCGGCTCACTGCAACCTCTGCCTCCTGGGTTCAAGCAATTTTCCTGCCTCAGCCTCCCTAGTAGCTGGGACTACAGGCGCCTGCCACCATGCCCAGCTAATTTTTGTATTTTAGTAGAGTTTCACTATGTTGGCCAGGATGGTCTCAAACTCCTGACCTCAATGATCCACCCACCTTGGCCTCCCAAAGTGTTGGGATTACAGGTGTGAGCCACCATACCTGGACCCATTTATAGAATCAATTTTTCAATACCCTTATAAAGTATTGAGTCTTCTTATCCGTAAACATGAAATTTCTGTATTTATTTTGTTGTTCTTTGACTTCTCTTATCAGTTTTGTCATTTTCCTTATATAGATCTTGCACATATTTTGTTAGATTTATATGTAAGTATTTCATGTTGAGGGGTGCTAATATAAATGGTAATGTGTTTTTAATTTCAAATTCCATTTCTTCATTGATGGTATATAGTAAAGAGACTGACTTTTGCATATTAATCTTGTATCCTACAACTTTGCAACGTACATTTAAACATTCACCCTGTTGTTTTACTAAGTCATTGTAACGCATAAATGACTATTACTATAAATTGTGTATCCAGTGAAAGGCTCATCAGAAACTCAAAAGAATAAAACTGTTCATCTCTTACCTGCCTATGACCTGGAGATCCCTGCTCCACTTCCATTTGTCCCACCTTTCCAGACCGAACCAACGTACATCTTACATATAGTGAATTGATGTCTCATGTCTCCCTAAAATGTATAAAACCAAGCTGTGCCCTGACTACCTGGGGCACATGTCATCAGGACCTCCTGAGGCTGTGTCATGGGTGCATAGCCTCAACCTTGGCAAAATAAACTTTCTAAATTGATCGAGACTTGTCTCAGATATTTCTGGTTTACAGTGTTATCTGTCAGATCAATTAGGAGTAAGAAAAACGAAAGTTTTAAAGTTTATTTTTCTTTTTCCACCTAACCAGTGTGCTATAAAGTTTTAAAGTTTATCTTCACTTGTTCCTTCTTCAGTCCTTTTCTTTATGTAGATCTGTGTTTCTGACCTATATCATTTCCCTCCTCTCTGAGGAACTTCTTTGAACATTTCTTGCAAGACAGGTCCACAAT
Source organism: Sapajus apella (assembly GCF_009761245.1). Classification (NCBI taxonomy): domain Eukaryota; kingdom Metazoa; phylum Chordata; class Mammalia; order Primates; family Cebidae; genus Sapajus; species Sapajus apella. The sequence continues at coordinate 25,523,199 of NW_022436960.1, forward strand.
TTCCCTCAATTTTTGTTTGGCAAAGTCTTTATTTCTCCTTCACTTTTGCAGGAAAACTTTGCACTGAGTTCTAGGTTAGTGATTTTTTTTTCCCTGCACTTTAAATATTTCACTGCACTCTCTCCTTGCTCGCATGATGTTAAGAAGTCAGCTTTCTTATCTTCGTTTTTCTCTAGGTACAGTGTTTTTTCCCCTCTGGCTTCTCTCAAGACTTTTTGTTTTTCTGTAGTCTCAGAATGATATGTTTAGGCATAGTTTTTTGTTTGTTTTTTGTTATTTATTCTGCTTGGTGTCTTCTCGAGCTTCCTGGATCTATGGCTTGGTGTCTGACATTAATTTGGGGAAATTCTCAGTCATTATTGTTTCAAATATTTCTTCTGTTCCTGTCCCTCCTCCTTCTGGTCTCATTATTTGCATGTTACATCTTTTGTAGTTGTGCCACAGTCCTTGGATGTTTTGTTCTGTATTTTTCAGTCTTTGTGTTCTTCGCTTGTCAGTTTTGGAGGTTTCTGTTAAAATATCCTCAAATTCAGAGATTATTTCTTCAGGCATGTATAGTCTACTAATAGGGCCCTCAAAGACATTCTTCATATCTGTCACAGTGTTTTTGATCGGTAGTATTTATTTTTGGTTCCTGTACTTCCATCTCTCTGCTTCCGTTGCCTGGCTGTTCTTGCTATCTACTTTATCCATTAGATCCTTTAGCATATTAGCCATAGTTATTTTATTTTATTTTATTTTTGGAGACAGGGTCTTGCTCTCTTAGCCAGGCTGGAGTGCAGTGGCATGATCACTGCTCACTGCAGCTACAATCTCCCAAGCTCAAGTGATCTTCCCACCTCTCCCAAATAGCTGGACCACAGGCGCATGCCACCTGGCTAGTTTTTTTTTTTTTTTTTTTTTTTTTAGACACTGGGTCTCACTTAGTTGCCCAAGCTTGAATTCCTGGGCTCAAGCATCAGCCTCCCAGATTGCTGGGATTACAGGAGTGAGTCACCTCGCCTGGCCTCGGTCATAGTTACTTTAAATTCCCAGTCTGTTATTCTAATATTTCTTCCCTATGTACTTCTGATGCTTGTTCTACCTTTTTTAATTGTCGGTTTTGGTGGTTTTTCATTTTTTTGGCTTTCAGTATGCCTGTTAACTTTTTCTTGATAGTCAGACATGATGTACCAGGTAAAAAGAACTGCTGTAAGTAGGTTTTTTGTTTTGTTTTGTTTTTTAATGGCATGATCTCGGCTCAATGATTCTCCAGCCTCAGCCTCCTGAGTAGCTGGGATTACAGGTGCCTGCCACCACACCCAGCTAATTTTTGTATTTTTAGTAGAGACGGGGTTTTACCATGTTAGCCAGGCTGGTCTCAAACTCCTGACCTCGTGATCCACCCGCCTCAGCCTCCCAAAGTGCTAGGATTACAGGCGTGAGCCATCGCACCTGGCCAGAAAATAGACCTTTAATGATGTAGGAAGGAGTTGGGGAGGGGAAGTGTTCTATGGTCCTATGAGTAGGTCTCAGTCTTTGAGTGAGCCTGTGCCCTGGACTGTGAACTTCACAAGTATTTCTCAGGTTTTTTCTCCTCCTTCAGTGGAACAGGATGGCTAAAGTGGGCTGGAGTTGAGGACTCCATTCCTCCTTCCACTGGAAGGGTAGACCTGACTGGAACTGGATATTTTTCTTCTCCCAGGTCAGTTACGTTCGAATAAAACCTCAGAAGGTTCAGCTCTGGTTAAATAGTTTCTCCCGAGGGCAGACCTTGCTAAGAACAGAATACCCTGGCATATTTCAAAGTGATTCCTTTTCCCCTCCCTCTAACGGAAGCACAGGGATTTTTCTCAGATATTCACTGAGAATCTGGTTAAGCTCCTAGAGGTAAAAAATCATAAGTGGGGGGCCCCCAGTGATTGGGTCCTTCTGACGTTTTTATTCGCAGACTTGTCCACTCTGAACCTCCAGCAATTTGTCAGTTACAGTTCTGGGTTCCCTATCTTGGCACTGGTTCCCATAAAGGTTTCTGCTCATGGGTTGCTGCTCTAGCAAGCTAATTCTGAGCATTTGCATTTTGATCCCTGCAATCTTAGGGATAGTAATTTGCCCTGTGATCCTACCTCTCTGACATATCTAAGAGGAGTTGTTGATTTTTCATTTCAGCTTTTTAATTATTGTTAGGATAGAGTGGCAACTTCTAGCTTCTTACATATCAGACCAGAAACTGGAAGTCAAGATAATTTTTTTTTTTTGAGATGGAATTTAGCTCTGTTGCTCAGACTGGAGTGAGTGGCACAATCTCGGCTCATTGTAGCCTCCGCTTCCTGGGTTCAAATGATTCTTCCACCTCAGCCTCGTGAGTAGCTGGGATTATAGCCAGTAAGCCTTGCTGATTTTTTTGTGTGTTTTTAGTAGACACAGGGTTTCACCATGTTGACCAGGCTGGTCTTGAACTCCTGACCTCCTCAAATGATCTGACTACATTGGCCTCCCAAAGTGCTGGGATTACAGATGTGAGCCATCGCACCTAGCCAAGATAACTTTTTTATTTTGAGATAAATACAGATTCACATGAAATTGTTAAGAAGTAATAGTGAAATCCCATGTACCCATGTACCCATTTTCCATCAATGGAAATGGATATTGCAAAACCATTGTACAATATCACAGCCAGGATATTGACATTGATACAGTTAAGATACAGAACAATTCTTTCACTAAATAATTTTTCATGTTGCTTCCTCACAGCTTCCAACCTGGCAACCACTAATGTGTTCTTCATTCCTATAATTCTGTCATTTCGAGAATGTTATATAAATGGAATCATATGTATGTGACCTTTCGGGACTGCCTTTTTTCATTTAGCATAAGTCTCTGGAGATTCATCCAAGTTGTTGTGTGTATGAATAGTTTGTTTTTATTGCTGAATAGTATTCCACAGCATGGCTGTATCACAATTTGTTTAACCATTCACCTGTTGAAGGACATCTGGGTTGATTCCAGTTTTTGGCTAATATGAATAAGGGTGTTATGAACATTCATGTACAGGTTTTTGTGTGAGCATAAGTGTTCACTTACCTGGAATGAATGCCCAGGAGTGTAAGTATTGTCATTTGGTAGTTGCATATTTATTTTTTTAAGAGACTGCCAAACTGTTTTTCACAGTAGTACCATTTTATCTTATCACTAGCAATGTATGATCCAGTTTCTCTGCATCCTCATCAGCAACTGGTATTGTCGATAATTTTTATTTTATGATTCTATAGATCAATTTTTGGAAGACTGACATCTTAATTTTGTTGAGTTTTCTCATTCATTAATATAGTATGTCTCTCTATCTAAATATTCTTTGATTTCATCAGCATTTTATAGTTTTCATTATGCAAGTCTTGTGTACATGTTTTATTGGATTTACATCTAAGTATGTCATTTTTTGGAGGGATAAATGAAATAGCATTTTAAATTTTGGTGTCCACATGTTTATCACTATTATACGTAAATACAATTGGTATGTTTATTTTGTATCCTGCAACCTTGCTGATTTCATTAGTTCTAGGAGGTTTTAAAAATAGATTCCTTGGGCTGGGTGTGGTGGCTCACGCCTGTAATCCCAGCACTTTGGGAGGCTGAGGTGGGCGGATCACAAGTTCAGGAGATTGAGAGCATCCTGGCTAACACGGTGAAACCCCATCTCCACTAAAAGTACAAAAAATTAGCTGGGCATGGTGGTAGGTGCCTGTAATCCCAGCTACTCGGGAGGCAGAGGCTGGAGAATCACTTGAAGCTAGGAGGCAGAGGTTGCAGTGAGCTGAGATCAGGCTACTGCACTCCAGCCTAGGCAACAGAGCAAGACTACGTCTCAAAAAAAAAAAAGATTCATTGGAGTTTTCTACATAGATAATAATGTCATCTGTAAATAGAGGCAATTTCATTTCTTCCTTTCCAACCTTCATGCCTTTTAAATTCCTTTTTTTGCCTTATTTCACTGCCTAGAACTTCCTAGTACTATGTTGTATAAGACTGGTGAGAGCAGATATTTTGCCTTCGCCTTACTCCTGATTTTTTTGTTTTTGTTTTTCTTTGAGATGGAGTTTCACTCTTGTTGCCCAGACTAGAGTGCAATGGCACGATCTCGGCTCACTGCAACCTCTGCCTCCTGGGTTCAAGTGATTCTCCTGCCTCAGCCTCCCGAGTAGTTGAGATTACAGGCATGAGCCACCACGCCCAGCTAATTTTTTGTATTTTTAGTAGAGATTGGGTTTCATCATATTGGCCAGGCTGGTCTCAAACCTCTGACCTTGTGATCTGCCCACCTCGGCCTAAGAAAGTGCTGGGATTGCAGGTGTGAGCCACCATGCCCGGCCTTGATTTTTCTTTTTTTTTCCACACGAAAGTTTTTAGTTTATTAAGCTTCTCGTGAAAAATCCACAACGGCCATAGAAAACATCATTGCAGCACCTTTACTCCTTCGGCTTTTTGCCAGCCCCGACGTTGGCCTATGCAGTCCCCCGACTTTCTTCATTCTGTTCTTGCGTTCCTCTCGCTGCTTTCTTGAGTCTTTTTCTTCTCATACAGACCATGTCTTGCAAGTCTATGTTTGGGTTCATTTTTCTTTGCATAATCCAGGGAATCATAAATCATGCCAAAGCCAGTTGTCTTGCCACCACCAAAATGAGTTCTGAATCCAAATACAAAGATGACATCCAGTGTGGTCTTGTACATTTTGGCTAGTTTTTCCCGAATTTCTGTCTTAGGCACTGTTGCCTTCCCAGGGTGAAGGACATCAATGACCATTTGTTTCCTCTGAAGTAGTCGGTTGGTCATGAACTTTCTAGTGCAGATAGTTACTGTGTAGTTCATGATGGCCGCCTATCCTTAGACAGCCGGGGAGGAAAACGATTTTTTTTTTTAAGAGACAGGGTCTCGCTATGTTGCCCAGGCTGACCTTGAACTCCTGGGCTTAAGCAATCCTCTTCTCTCAGCCTCCTGAGCAACTGGGACTACAGGTGCGCACCATCATGCCTGGCTCTGCTGATCATTTGAAAAATATGGAAATCCTATGTTTTCAGGCTTTTAAACTTGAATTACACTACAGACTAATACTTATCATTGTCCTGTTGGTATTCATTTGCATATTAACTTTCCTCCCTCTTTGTTTTTTTAGAGATGGGGGTCTCACTCTGTAGCCCATGCTAGAGTGCAGTGGTGTGATCACAGCTCACTGCAGCCTTGACCTGCTGGACTCAAGGAATCTCCCACCTCAGGCTCCTGAGTAGCTGGGACTACAGGTGTGCCCCACCATACCCAGCTAATTTTTTTTTTTAATTTGTAGAAATGGGGTGTCACTATGTTGTCCAGGCTGGTCTCAAGCTCCTGGCTTCAAGTGATCCTGCTGCCTTGGCCTCCCAAAGTGCTAGGATTATAGGCATGAGCCACCGCGCCCAGCCAGCTAAAGAGGGTATCTTAAAAGCAATTAGACTTCCTTCCTTGCTTAATTTATGTTCTTTCTAAATTCAAGAAAAATATTCTGCAAAGGGTGTCGACGTCAATATTATAATAATTCTCTAATTATGAATGCCTCTCCAAATGCACTTAGATAAGTGTACCTAAGTGTGAAAAATCACCATTAGGTATACTTAAATCTACACATTGAATAGTTCTAACTGAATTTCTAGTTTATGAAAAGGCATGAATATTTCTAGAATATGAAAAGGTTACGAGGAAAACTTTCTTTAAAAGATGTGTTTAGCAGCCAAATCAGATATACTGAACAGACATAAAAAAGTAACAATATTTTTTTTCACCTCAGGCCTTTCCCCTGGTTTGATCTGACCGCTGTGCAACTCAGGGAAACTCCCTTTAGCCAGCATCTCTCAAGCAATCCTCTTCTCCAGGACCACCTTACCCATCTATACTGTGATTCATTTGGCATCTCCCTAACCAACGAACAGCCAGTCATTTCCACAGGCCTTCCCTCCCAATGAGAGAACTCAGGAATCAGGATTTTCTCCCACTCCCAGATTTTCTCTACAATGGTTGTGCCCTGATTATCACAGTTGACAGTGGGAGTCTTGTGACTGTATTGTGTTTGCCACATGATAGAGATCAGGAATTATATAACTGTACTGATGACTCTTTCAAATGTAGAATAAAACAAGTACTCCTATCCATCAATATGTGTCTGGCTTTCAGAATCAACTACTGAAACTACACAACCTAACTTAAGTAAGCAGCTCCTACAGAAAAGACAAATTCTCTTCTAAAATTCAGGAAGTTATAATGTTATAAGTTTTAAGACAATTACATACAGCAGCTTCTTTTCCAATAAATCAAGTTCCAATCCATTTGCCAGCAATAGGCAGCTGGAAAAAGATAGTTTGATTTTCTGACAATTTTGGATAGACAAGTGAATGTAAACCATCTTAATTGAATTATGACTTACATCATGCTTCTTTTGACTGTATATGACTGTTCTGGCACTATCTTATTTACAGCTATTCCCATTTAAATCATCAAAAAAACTTGGTATTTAATGGGCTAAAACTCATTTTGCAAAATATAGATCTATACTGCAAATTTGTTGATTTCCTTTATGTTTTACAAATACTTTTTGTCAATTATAAGAGTTGAAAACAACAGGGCTATCACTGTTCTGTCATAGACCATAACCACTGTTTGCTAAATGCTAAAGGGTTTTGAACAAAACCATTCACTACACATGTAAATCACCATGGTCTCAGGTGAATCATTTACGTTTTGTTTTTTTTGCATAATGGTGAGCCAGGCAAATGCAATGGCATGGTGTTAGAATGGTTTCTGATGAAATTTTGTTAGTCCAATTTGGGAAAATATTAGGTTCATCATCAAATATTAACAAATATTGGCATGGATATTAATCTGAGGCACTCTTGCGTCTCTCAGTGGAAAAACAGAAAAAAATATCATTTACTATTCAGGTGTAGGGAGCTGGAGAAGGTCCATCCTGTCCTTCAGGACTGTGTTAGCCCCATGGTTGTTTTCAGGATTAAAGTGTGAGTTCAGAAAGAGAATGAGCTGTTAAATCTGTAATACTAGATGGGAACTTTAGCTATAAGGTAACAAGAAATATTTTATAATTCCTTCCTTCCTTCCTTTTCTTCCTTTCTTTCTTTTCTTCCTTTCATTTATTTATTTAAGGTGGAGTCTTGTTCTGTCGCCCAGGCTAGAGTTCAGTGGCGCAATCTCGGCTCACTGCAACCTCCACCTCCTGGGTTCAAGTGATTCTCCTGCCTCAGCCTCCCCAGTAGCTGGGATTACAGGTGCCAGCTACCATGCCTGTCTAATTTTTTGTATTTTTAGTACAGATGGGGTTTCACCATGTTGGCCAGGCTGGTTTCAAACTCCTGACCTCAAGTGATCTGCCTGGCGTGGCCAAAGTGCTGGGATTACAGGCGTGATCCACCGTGCCCAGCCTATAATTTCTTTTGAGAAGTCCAGTCGTGGGTAGACTCTAGCCTAAATTTTATGTTATAAAGATCTGGAGCCGGGCGCTGTGGCTCACGCCTGTAATCCCAGCTGTTAGGGAGGCAGAGGCAGGAGGATAGCTTGAGTCGAGGAGCTCGAGACCTGCCTGGGCAATATAGCAAGACCCCGTTCTCCACAAAAAGGAAAACAAAAAATTTGGGAAGTACCACATAAAAGAGCCTTGTAGATAAAACACAGAACCTATTTCATAGTGCTAAGCCATGTTTAGATATTTACATATTTAGATATACACATATCTAAAAAAAATTTTAAATTTAATTTTCCCTGATGCCAAAAGGAACAGAGAACTTACCCACTTTTTTTTTCTTAAAACGTTTCCTGGCTGGGTGCAGTGGCTCATGCCTGTAATCCAAGCACTTTGGAGGCCAAGGTGGGCGGATCACCTGAGGTCGGGAGTTCAAGATCAGCCTGACCAACATGGTGAAACCCCATCTTAAAATATGTATACATACATACATATATATATATATATAATTAAAAAAAAAAAACATTTCCTTTAGGGTGGGAGCAGTGGCTCAACCCCTGTAATCCCAATACTTTGGGAGGCCAAAGCAGGAGGATCTCTTGAGGCGGGGAGTTTGAGACCAGCCTGCCCAACATGGTGAAACCCTGTCTCTCCTAAAAATACAAAAAAATTAGCTGGTGTGATGGCTCATGCCTGTAATCCCAGTTACTCATGAGGCTGAGGGAGGAGAATCACTTGAACCCAGTAGGTGGAGGTTGCAGTCAGCCGAGATTGCACCATTGCACTTCAGCCTGGGCAACGGAGTAAGACTCTGTCTCAAAAAAATAAACAACAACAAAAACATTTTCTTTAGAGAAGCACTATAAATTCTTTTACTGTGTCCTTGAGATATATGTAAATCTTTTAAAAAGCTGAATAAATCTCTAGCCATTTTATACCCCATAACGGTCTCTTTTTTGGAGGCCTTGGAGACATCTCTTTAAAACGTGAGCGCTAAGGAGGTTGGTACCTTGCCTCCCTATCTCTGTGGGAGTTTAGCCTAAGTACCTGGCTCCAAGTAGTAACTTCTGTTTGTTGTCAGGACAGAAGTTTTATTTTTCTTTTGTATACAAATAATTAACATGTATGTCATGGATAGTATCTGCCCTGCCATCTAAAAGGGTGAGATTTGTCTTTGCAATCTCTTCAGCAGCTTGCCCGTGACGTGCATCATAATTTAATGCTTATTCAAGAATAACAATGGTTTCTTTTCTGCATTTGTGGAGAGAATTATTTCTCTGGAGTTGGTAGGCGATTTTATTTTTAATTATATTTCCCCAACATGTTCCTACTACCAGGTGCATTAGTAGAACTTTCCAGGAATTTTGTTTTGTTTGTTTGACACAGTGTCTTGCTCTGTCTCCCTGGCTGGAGTACAGTAGCCTCCCAAGTTCAAGTGATTCTCCTGCCTCAGCCTCCTGAGTAGCTGGGACTACAGGCATGAGCCAACACGCCCAGCTAATTTTTGTATTTTTAGTAGAGATGGGGTTTCGCCTTGTTGGCCAGGCTGGTCTTGAACTCCTGACCTCAGGTGATACGCCCGTCTCAGCCTCCCAAATTGCTAGAATTACAGGTGTAAGCCACCTTGCCCGGCTCAGGAATTCTTATAATTACCCAGAAAGATAAGCATTACTATCTTTGTTTTAACAAGGGGTTAAATTAAAAAACAAAGGGAAGGTGCCTAAGTCAGAGACACAACTAGAAATGGAGCCTGCAGTTCTAACTCTGATCCTTAATGAAAAGGAGAAAAAGGGCCGGGCGCGGTGGCCCATGCCTGTAATCTCAGCACTTTGAGAGGCTGAGGCAGGTGGATCAGCTGAGATCAGGAGTTCGAGACCAGCCTGGCCAACATGGTGAAACCTCATCTCTACTAAAAATACAAAAATTAGCTGGGCATGGTGGTGAGTGCCTGTAATCCCAGCTCTTCCAGAGGCTGAGGCAGGAGAACCCGGGAGGCAGAGGTTGCAGTGAGTTGAGATCGTGCTATTGTACTCTAGCCTGGGCAACAGAGTGAGGCTACATCTCAAGAAAAAAAAAAAAAAAGGAGAAAAAGAAAAACCAAAAAAGGCCATACCTCTTCCCTCAAGTAATTTAGTTTGATCTTTCAATCTATGTGAAGCAGCTTCCCACTATGGTTCAATGCAAGGTAATTCCTCTTCCTCTTCAGGGGCAGCTATTTCTGGAGCATAATCCTGTAATCCTGCTGCTTTGACAAATTCAGATAAAGTCAAAGAATCAGATTTTATCCCAGTATGACCTTTTTGCTCTAAATACAAGCCAACAATATCCCTATAGGGAAGGCTGATGGAGCGTTTGAATAATGGCTCTTCAATTTTCAGGAGCTCCCGCGTATGCTGAGAAATTGCCTGAAATGCAAGGATAATTTTTTAATCAGACTAACCTGAAAACACAACCAGATCAAAGAAGGTTTATTTAGTTTTCTAAGCCTCTTGAATGTTAACTCCTTATTTCTAAGGGGAAATAAAATAATGAAAGAAATGCATAGGCTTATTAGCCTAGCCTTACCAAAACCAAGTTCTTAAATGTCACGTGATTTATTGTCCTTTTTAAAGTACCATTTAAGATTTCTAGGCCGTTGCATCAGATGGCCACAGATGGGTTCATTTCTTTCTTGCTGCTGAGCAATTTGACCAAGAATAAGAGCAGATAATACATTCAGATTAGGAGCCATGACTATCTCTGGGAAGGTTATTAAATAACTTGTCTATAAGGCGCTCAGTTAACGTGCAGTTAGGAAAAAAAATTATAGGCCAGGTGCAGTGGCTCACACCTGTAATCCCAGCACTTTGGGAGGCCAAAGCAGGTGGATCATGAAGTCAGGAGTTCGAGACCAGCCTGGCCAATATGGTGATACCCCCGTCTCTACTAAAATTAGCCCGGCATGGTGGCACGCACCTAGTCCCACCTTGGGAGGCTGAGGCAGGAGTATCACTTGAACCCGGGAGGTAGAGGTTGCAGTGAGCCAAGATCACGCCACTGCACTCTAGCCTGAGCGACAGTGTCTCCATCTCAAAACAACAACAAAAAATTAGAGTCGATCAGGCTGGGTGAGGTGGCTTGTGCCTGTAATCCCAGCACTTTGGAAGGCCGAGGCGGGCAGATCATGAGGTCAGGAGTTTGAGACCAGCCTGGCCAACATAGTAAAACCCTGTATCTATTAAAAAAAAAAATTATAACTCAGGGCTGGGCATGGTGGCTCACGCCTGTAATCTCAGCACTTTGGGAAGCTGAGGTGGGTGGATTACCTGAGGTCAGGAGTTCGAGACCGGCCTGGCCAACACAGTGAAACTCCATCTCTACTAACAATATAAAAATTAGCCAGGAGTGGTGGCAGGCGCCTGTGATCCCAGCTACCCAGAAGGCTGAGGCAGAAGAATCACTTGAACCTGGGAGGCAGAGGATGCAATGAGCCAAGGTTTCACCATTGTACTCCAGCCTGGGCAACAAGAGTGAAACTCCATCTCAAAAAAAAAAAAATTGGCCGGGCGTGGTGGCTCAAGCCTGTAATCCCAGCACTTTGGGAGGCCAAGGTGGGTGGATCACGAGGTCAGGAGATTGAGACCATCCTGGCTAACACGGTGAAATGCTGTCTCTACTAAAAATACCAAAAATTACCTGGATGTGGTGACACATGCCTGTAGTCCCAGCTACTTGGGAGGCTGAAGTAGGAGGATCCCTTGAGCTTAGGAGTTTGAGGCTGCAATGAGAAGCCATGATTATGCCACTGCACTCCAGCCTGGATGACAGAGCAAATCCCTGTCTCCAAAAACAAACAAACAAAACACATGAGCAGGTGGCTTCTAAGAGTTCTTGTTTGTGATGCATGCTTCTACGTGTGTACCTTGTTTGGTAAGCACCTCACCCTGAATTCTCCTTTAGTATATGTGCTGCCAAGGCAAGCACCCTGATTCTCCTTTCCAATGCCCTGAATAGAAAACGTTATTTCATACATTCCCTGAAGTTCAGAGATGGTGTTCCCAGAAGGTACACTACAGTCATGTACACATTCACCATTAACAAAAAGAGCTATGTGCCTACTGTGGGCTGAGAGGATTCACTACTGTTTTGTACAATACTGTAATGCAGAAATTAAGTGTTCCCTACACATTCACGTGTATTTATTTATTTATTGAGACAGGTAGCGTCTTGCTCTGTCACGCAGGCTGGAGTGCAGTGGTGTGATCATAGCGCTCTCTGTAGCCTTGAACTCCTAGGCTCAAGCCATTCTCCTGCCTCAGCCTCCCAAGTAGCTAGGACTACAGGTGCATGACACCATACCCAGCTAATTTTTTGTTTTTTTTTGGTAGAGATGGGGTTTCGCCATGTTGCCCAGTTGGTCTCAAACTCTTGGATTCAAGTGATTCTCCTACCTCATACTCCAAAGTGTTAAGATTACAAGTGTGAGCCAGCTGCTCAGGCACACTCATGTGTTTTGGGGGCTTTTGTTTGTTTTTGAAAGGGAGTATATATATATATATATATAAAATCTACTCATACTCCCTTTTTTTGGGCTATAATAGCAAATAATACTTTTTTTTTCCTTTTTTTGTTTTTTCTTTTAACTCTTTTATTTTACTTTGGAAGACATTCTGAGAGAACTGTTTTTTTTTAATGACTCTTGGTGCTTAGAGAGAAAAGAGGGGTTCTTAATAAAAATAAAAATTTCATAAAAAAGAAATTAAAAGTGTTAGAAAGCTATTCATTGCACTTAGCACTGAAATCAATAAATATAATCTGACCATCCCTCCTCCTATTCAGTGGTTTTTAAAAATGTGTCTGAAGTTCATAATGAAACAAGAAGTTCCTCTGACAAGTGACAGATGGAACTAAAGCTGCAAGTTCTTTCTTCAGTTATTATTTTTTGAGACAGGGTCTCGCTCTCTCACTCAGGCCGGAGTGCAATGGCACGATCCTAGCTCACTGCAGCCTTGACCTCCTGGGCTCAAGTGATCCTCCCACCTCAGCCTGCCGAGTAGCTGGGACTACAAGCATGTGTCACCACGCCTGGCTAACTTAATTTTTTTTTTTTTGAGACGGGGTTTCATCGTGTTGGGCAGGCTGGTCTCAAACTCCTGACCTCAGGTGATCAGCCCGCCTTGGCCTCCCAAAGTGCTGGGATTACAGGTGTGCACCACACCTGGCCTAAAATATTTTTTATAGAGCTGGGGTCTCACTATATTGCCCAGGCTGGTCTCGAATTCCTAGGCTCAAGCAATCCTTCCACTTAAGCCCCCCAAAGTGCTGGGATAACAGGTGTGAGCTACTGTGCTCATCCTCTTTAGTTCTGATGAACAAACAAGCAATAGACTTTATTTTTGCCTGACTTAGAGCAACTTGCTAGTAAATTACTTGAGTTAGTAAAAATTATTGGAAATAGGTATTTGTGAGGATTATTCACTTTCTAAGGATTCTTAATTCTACATTCTAAGGTGGTAGCTTATACTCAGTGCTTGGTGTCACTGCAGAACACCTACTTCACATGGCCTCAACCAGTTACTTGAAATGCCTTTAGTTTTCAAGAAGATCATTATTACTATATTATCACTGTAATTGTATTGATCATTGTTTTCAAAGGCTGCTAGTTCTTTTGTGAACTACTGATGGTTTTGCTTCATTACCAATTTATTGTGTATTGTTTGTTACCTCATAGTATGTAATGATGCATATTTTGTAATTGGAACCTATAATTTATATGATCTAAACCTAAGGACAAAGTCATAATTGTTGTGGTTAAAATATGAACCATCTATGGTACTACTATTATTATTATTATTATTTCAGAGATGAGGTCTCCCTGTGTTGCCCAGGCTAGAGTGCAGTGACATGACCATAGCTCCCTGCAGCCTCAAACTCCTGAGCTCAGGCCTTCCTCCCACCTCAGTCTCTGGAATAGCTGAGATTACAGGTCTGAGCCACTGCAGCCAGCCTATACCAGCATTATTAAAGCACATCTATAGTCTCCTTAAAATCTCCTTGTTGAAGGCCGGGCGCGGTGGCTGAAGCCTGTAATCCCAGCACTGTGGGAGGCTGAGGCGGGTGGATCACGAGGTCAAGAGATCGAGACCATCCTGGTCAGCATGGTGAAACCCCGTCTCTACTAAAAATACAAAAAATTAGCTGGGCATGGTGGCGCATGCCTGTAATCCCAGCGACTCAGGAGGCTGGGGCAGGAGAATTGCCTGAACCCGGGAGGCGGAGGTTGCGGTGAGCCGAGATCGCGCCATTGCACTCCAGCCTGGGTAACAAGAGCGAAACTCCATCTCAAACAAAAAAAAAAAAAAAAAAAAAAAAAAAATCTCCTTGTTGGTTCATCTAACAACATGGATTAATCTTAAATGCATTTTGCTAAGGGAAGGAAGCCAGACCCAAAGAATATGTATTATTTTATTCCACTTATGTGATATCACAGATTAGGGATTAGGGTAAAGGGATGGGCTGAATACGAGGAAAATTCTAGAGTGACAGAATTGTTCTGTGTGGTTCTCTGGTGTTGGATACATGACGGCATGCATTTGTCAAAACCCACAGAACTATACACAACAAAGAATGGTTTTACTGCATGCAAACTTTTAAAAAGCCAGGAAGAGAGGCTGGGCGCAGTGGCTCATGCCTGTAATACCAGCACTTTGGGAGGCTAAGGTGGGTGGATTGCTTGAGCTCAGGAGTTAAAGACCTGCCTAGTCTTTCACATGGTGAAATCCCGACTTGACCCTGCTAAAAAAGTACAAAACATTAGACGGATGTAGTGGCATGTGGCTGTAATCCCAGCTTCCTGGGAGGCTGAAGTGGAAGGACTGTTTGAGCTTGGAAGGCAGAGGCTGCACTGAGCTGAGATTGCACCATTGCACTCCAGCCTGGGTTACAAGAACTTGCCTCAAAAAAAAAAAAAAAAAAAAATTCCAGAAGGTTGGGGTAATCCAGATAGAATAAAGGCTGTGGACAAATGAATCTAACTGTGTTATAGAGTAAGACATAATCTCACTGAAGTGGGTGGGGAGCTGACCTATAACTTTAAGAAAACGGTGATTTGTTTAGATACTATAAGGCTAAAGACAGAAACAGCTGTACACAAACATTGAATTCTATTTGGTAAATCTGTTTTTCATAGGGAAACATTTACATATGAGGAGAGTCAAGTTTCTCAATGTCAGAAAAAGTAGCTATTAACAGGCAAGGGGCATTGGGAATAGGAAGGATGGGAAGGCTAGAATGAACTCTGTGCTGTTAGACTAGAGTGATCAGAGAGATCAATTTTTTTTTTTTTTTGAGACAGAGTCTCACTCTGTCATCCAGGCTGGAGTGCAGTGGTACCATCTCAGCTCACAGACACCTCCACCTTCCAGGTTCAAGCAATTCTCCTGCCTCAGCCTCCCCAGTAGCTAGGATTACAGGTGTGCACCATAATGTCTGGCTAATTTTTTGTATTTTTAGTTGTGATGGCGTTTCACCATATTGGCCAGGCTCGTCTTGAACTCCCGACCTCAGGTGATCCAACCACCTCAGCCTCCCAAAGTGCTGGGATTAGAGGTGTGAACCACTGCCCCTGGCCAGAGAGATTAATATTAACTCATGCTTATTTTATTTTTTATTTTATGTATTTGAGACAGGGTCCCACTCTGCTGCCCAGGCTGGAATGCAGTGGCACCATCACAGCTCACTGCAGCCTTGGCCTCCTGAGCTCGAGCGATCCTCCCACCTCAGGCTATCAGGTAGCTGGGGCTGCGGGTGTGTACCACCATGCCCAGGTAATTTTTAACTTTTTTGTAGACATGGGTCTTATTATGTTGCCCAGGCTGAACCCATGCTTATTTTAATACATATGTATATACAGAGATGGATACAGAAATAAGAAAGATATTTGTGTAGACATGGGTTAGTAGATATACATTTATTTCCTAGATCTTTCTGTTAAGAGTGCATAGAAGCAGTGACACTCAGTAGCAACAAGCAAAACTAGTGCCCATGTCTTGGTTTCCAAATACCATTCTCAAAAAAAAAAAAAAATCAACCAGGGCTCCTTAGAGACACGGCTGATTGTAGGGCTGCATCAGGAAAAATACAAGATGAGCCTGAAGCAACTTATAGTGCCAGAAGGTAAGGAGATGCTTTAAAAAAAGGGGAGGACATGTCAAAAGGCCACTGGAGCCAATTTAAAAGAGCTCCCAGTGGTGAAAGATGGCACAATTTGAGCAACAAAATAAATAGCAATAGCACTGGGTTATAACCCCAAAAAATAAATATCCATAAGTCCATACTAATATCAATGGCTGAGTAGATTAAAAAACAGGAGAGGACAGTTAAATGTAGAAGAATTCCTTACAAAAGAGCTCCAATTAAACATAGAAGGACTGAGGGAAACAGTGGGCAAAACTCTAAGGAGAAACAGAATATTTTCACAGCTTCAAACTATCTTCATTAATATATATATATCACTGTGGTACTTCTACTGTATGTCCAGAAACTCTTTGATACTCCTCCCTCCAGAAGATGGAACTTGCTTTCCCTTTTCCTTAAATGTGGGCTGGACTTAGCAGCTCATTTTGAATGAGCGGAATTTGTAAAGGGAAACATGGTAACTTAGTGAAGAAACCTGACAGCACCTTAACCAAGTGATGAGGTTAATGTTTCCAGCAATAAATCATGTTGCTATCATGGACCTCCTGATATGATGAGATGAGAGGCTCTCATCACCTCTGTGACTGTTTTACCCCAAGTCCAGTCTAATAATGGGAAAGACAAGACAAACTAAAATTGAGGGAAATCTACAAAAATACCTGATCACTACTCTTCAAGAAAAGTGTCAAATCATCAAAGACAAAGATCAAAAAACTGTCATTTATTAGAGGAGACCCAGGAAACATGACAGGTAAGTGCAAATCCTGGATACTGGAACAAAAAATCATTTATCAGTGGGAAATCTTTGGAAATCTGAATAACGTCTGTAGTTTAATATACTGACGTTAATTTCTTAGTTTTGATAAATGCACTATTGTTGCCTAAGATGTTAACATAGGGTAGACTGGGTTAAGAGTACACCAGGATTCTCTGTACTAAATTTGTCACTCTTCTGTAACACTGAAATTATTTGAAAATTAAAAGGATTTTTAAAAAGAAAAATACTTTTGTCTAATGAAACTCAACTGCTGACAGGTTGTTATGAATCTGTGCTATTTAAATAGTTTGCAACAATGCAAGTGTAGTAAAACTGCTGAGATATTGTAAAGCATATAAAGCTATCCTTTATAAAATCATGCATATAACAGCAATAAGTACTCATCAAGTTTCTTCAAATATTTATCACACAATTCTTTTGTTCATCTGATACAGTGAATAAAAATATTTTAATAATTTTTTTTTTTTTGAGATAGAGTCTGGCTGTGTCACTCACACTGGAGTGCAGTGGTGCGATCTCGGCTCACTGCAACCTCTGCCTCCCAGGTTCAAGCGATTCTCCTGCCTCAGCCTCCCAAGTAGCTGGGACTACAGGTGCCTGCCACCACATCCGGCTAATTTTTTTTAATATATTTTTAGTAGAGATGGGGTTTAACTATGTTGTCCAGGCTGGTCTTGAACTACTAACCTCGTGATCCACCCACCTCAGCCTCCCAAAGTGCTGGGATTACAGGCGTGAGCCACTGTGCCCGGGCCTTAAGAATTATTTTCTAAGAGAAGAATGAAGCAAGTGTAATGCTAGCTTGTCTAGCTTGTCCTTAGAATAACTAAGATTGACTCTCTCTCTCCTTTTACCAAGCTAATGTATCACTGCAAATGGGATACAGGACAGTGGTTTGGAGCACTTCCTTGGCCAGTGGGGAAAGGAGAATGAGTGCTTCTTTTCTCCTGCACTCCTTACCAGTCTCACACACAGATTTTGCTCTTCTCTGGTCATCTTGGTATGCTGCACTAAGGACAAAGGGACAAGCAAGTTATTTCTGGAAGTGAAGCATGAGTAATTAAAAAATTAAGGAAGTGAAAGGGAGCTTTGAAGACAACAGAAAATGGCCATACATTAACTGCAAGGCTTTTGTAGGGGGTGCACAGTGGCAATGTTGTTCAAATTCTTAGCAGCATGTCTAGAATTCTGTACTCTCAAGCAGTCTGCTCTTCCTTTCTTCCTTCTCTCCTCCCAAAAGTCCATAAATGATGATATGGAAGACTTAGCATGAAAAAGATAACTATACTGTAGTTTAACGGTTGTTATGGGATAAATTGTAGGTGTACTAGGTACTATAAGTACAATGGAGAGATTTAAAAAGGTTCTTCTAGGCCAGTCATGGTGGCTCACACCTGCAATCCCAGCACTTTGGTAGGCTGAGGCAGGTAGATCGCCTGAGGTTAGGAGTTCGAGATCAGCCTGGCCAACATAGTGAAACCCTGTCACTACTAAAAATACAAAAAATTAGCCAGGTGTGGTGGTGGGCATCTTTAATCCCATCTACTCAGGAGGCTGAGGCAGGAGAACCACTTGAACCTGGGAGGTGGAGGTTGCAGTGAGCCAAGATCACGCCACTGCACTCTAGCCTCCAGCCTAGGCAACAAGAGCAAAACTCCGTCTCAAAAATGAGACTCAGTCTCAAAAAAAAGCTTTGTATGTCAGTAACGATGATAGCTACAGCATACTCGAGTTCACATACGATCACTTTGAAGTTAGCTGTGTCTTAGAGCATAATCAGCTTTGTTTTGTTTTTGTTGAGACTGAGTCTCACTCTGTCACCCAGGTTGGAGTGCAGATCGTGGAGAGCATGATCTTGGCTCACTGCCACCTCCTCGTCCTGGGTTCAAGTGATTCTCTTGCCTCAGCCTCCCAAGTAGCTGGGACTACAGGCATGCACCATGTCTGGCTAATTTTTGTATTTTGTATTTTTAGTAGCGAAGGAGTTTTGCCATGTTGGCCACGCGGACTCCTGACCTCAGGTGATCCACCTTCTTTGGCCTCCCAAAGTGCTGGGGTTTATAGGCATGAGCCACCAGGCCTGGCCATAATCAGCTTTTTAAAAATATGGGTCTAAGTGTTAAGCAAAGCTTATCTAACAAACCTTTGAATGTCTTGGTCTTTATGTTACTTTAGTGGCCTCAAGAGAAGGCCACATTTGTGTGAGGTGACTGTAATAATAAGTATCTCAAAGTTTGCTTATTCAAACTTCTTGGATATAAGGACAGATCACTTTTACTTTTTCACAAAACCATCATTTACTCTTGAGGATTTCAGAAGATTTTTAAAACCTCTTGTGTCTTGCATGATAAGAAAAAGCATAAATAGAATTTTTATTATTGCATGTTGATATTGTACTTTTGGAAATAGAACCAAGGGAGCTAAATGAATTGGCTCTGAAAAATGCCTTCTTATCATAAAAAACTGAAATTCTTGGTACATAAATGTTCCAGGTATTTGACAGGTTACTATTTGCTAATTCTGTTCCTTATTTTTTTTTTAAAGGGAAAGCAAGTTTATTAAGAAAGTCAAGGAATATGGCTGCTCCATGGGCAGAGTAACCTGCTCCTTATTTTTATTTAGAAAATTCATTATACCTTAAGTAGAAATTAGAGTTCATAAACACAGCTGTATCATCTTTGAACATAAAAAGAACAAGATATTTATCTGGCAGTACTTGGTAGCTAAGTGAAGGCATGGATGGAAATACAAATATATAATAAATGATCCAGGCCAGGCACAGAGGCTTATGCCTGTAATCCCAGCTACTTGGGAGGCTGAGGCAGGAGGATTATTTGAACCTGGGAGGTGTTGGTTGCCATGAGCTGAAATCATGCCGCTGCACTCCAGCCTGGGCAACAGAGAAAGACTCTCTCAAAAAATAAAAATAAAAAATAAACGATCCTTTCCACATCATAATGTTTATGGTAACAAATGTTACCATAATGTTTATAGTACATGGAAGTTTATGGTAACAAAAATGTTCCCTTAGAGAGGCAATACAGTATAGTGGTTTAAATAGAACATGGATTGGGAAGTCACACAAGAGGGATTTAAATACTGGCTTATTATCTGAAAACAGGTCAGGCGTAGTGGCTCAAGCCTGTAATTCCAGCACTTTGGGAGACTGAGGCTGGCAGATCAGCCTTAAGGTCAGGAGTTTGAGACCAGCCTGGCCAATAAAATGAAACCCTGTTTCTATTAAAAACACAAAAATTAGCCGGGCATGATTGTGTGCACCTGTAGTCCCAGCTCCTTGAGAGGCTTAGGCAGGAGAATCGCTTAAACTCAGGAGTAGGAGGTTGAAGTGAGCCAGGTTGCACTACTGCACTTCAGCCTGGGTGACAGAGTGAGACTTTGTCTCAAAAAACAAAAAAGCAGCATATTATCTGAATAGCTTGTTAAGTTGTTTCACCTTTCTGGGCCCCAGTTTTCTCTTCTATAAAATGAGGATTAGTGAAGTAATACATATCAGAGGCCCCAAACACAGTAAGCTCTCGGCAAAGGATAGCTATTAGCAGAATTCAAGAGATTAAATGTTCACTTAGAACTATGTATTTAATGATTTTAAAAATTTCCTTATAACTTGTTTCAGGTAAAAGGACTTGGGTATTAGCAAATGTATTTTTCTTACAGAAAATAAGAAACCATAAGACTTATGGAATTATAGAGTTATAAGGCCTGATGAAGAGTCACCTAGTAAAGTGATTCCAGGGCCTCCCCAGCCCTAATGATTCAAAATCTTTGGAGGATGAAGCCTAGAAATCTTTTTTTAAAAAAATCCCATTTGATTCTGAAGACGACCCAAGTTTGGAAACCACTGAGGTGGAGCATTTCTGGGCATGGGTGTGCTGAGCAAAATCATGATTATGCCAAGAACGATCTGTTCTTGGAGGGTTACTGGGGTGGGATGCTAAAGGAGAGGTTCCATATGAGATTATGTTTGTGATGCTTTATAAATTGCAAAGCACTACAAATGGAGGGTACCGTTATGCAAAGGAGTATAATCATGAACTCCTGGTGTTGGAGATCTTAGAAAATTGAGGCTTACAGTGGTTAATGCAGCTCGTTTCAAAGTTAGGCAGCAAAGCAGGCAAAATACACATGGTGTTAATGTAAGTGCCAACTGGGTGTCAGAGACATGAAATATCATGAGAACTTGGGATGGGGGCTACTGTGGGCTGGGAATGTTACAAAAGACTTCTTGGGGAGATGCAAATGAGGAATGGGTCTTGAAGGATGATTAAGACTCATATTAGTAATACAGAGGACGGGGCAACAGAAAAAGACATAGAGGGAGGAATGCACCAGCAGGTGTGCAAAGGTGTGAGCACAAAAATTCATATGGAGGAGTGGTAGGGGAGAGAACTTGTGGAGGTCCTTAAGTTCTAAACTAGGGAGCTGAGACTATCTTGGTGAGCAGAAGGGATCGAAAGAAGGTTTCTGAATAGTACATAAGTAGGTGGAAAGTGACAGCATAAAAGCAGGGCCCTTGAATCCAAAGGGCCCATGGAGAGAGTCTAAAATCGGGAGGCCACTGTAGTGTTGTCTAAACATGAGACCATACAGGTCTGAAAAGTGGGAATTAAGAAAGCCAGCGGGTGTAAGTGCCACAGGAGCAATGGACGGTTCTTGGAATATTTATGGGGATCAAAGGAGAAAGAGGAGGAAACCACTGTGAGCCTGAGGGATTGGAAGTATGATGACAGCTTTCACAGAAATGGGAGGCCAGGTTGGTGGAAGAAAAGGTTGGTTTGAGACAGATGGTGGCACTGTTACAGTGCTCTGTATGGAAACTTGGGACACAACTCACCTTCATGTCCTCAAAGTTTGTTATCCCCATCTGAGGGAGGTTTGAGCAGTTCACATGGATGAGTTTTCGGCCACTGATGAAGTTTGTGGTAAAACACTCCTGTCAATACAACAAGGACATCACTTAAAAAATGTACGGCAAATAGAAGGAAGAAAAGGAGGGAAGAGGAGGAAGACAAAAAATCAAGTTTGTTCTATCCTGAGGAAAAAAATTATTTTATTTTTTTTTTTTAGAGACAGGGTATCACTCTGTCATCCAGACTGGAGTGCAGTGCCACAGTCATAGCTCACTGCAGCCTCAAACTCCTGGGCTCAAGCAGTCCTCCAGCCACAGCCTCTTGAGTAGTTTAAATTTATTTTCTATCCCAATAATGGCACAATTTTTCCATGTAAGCTCTTCATTAAATTTTACACGGCTCTTTAATTGTTCTGGCATGGTGCAACCAGTGCTTCTTCATGTCTCAATTACATTTTTAAGTATAGCAGGTATTGCAGGGCACAGTGGCTCATGCCTATAATCCCAGGACTTTGAGAGGCCAACGCAGGTGGATCACCTGACGTTGGGATTTCGAGACCAGCCTGACCAACATGGAGAAACCTCATCTCTACTAAAAATACAAAATTAACCGGGCATGGTGGCACATGCTTGTAATCCCAGCTACTCGGGAGGCTGAGGCAGAAGAATTGCTTAAACCCGGGAGGCAGAGGTTGCAGTGAGCCAAGATCACGCCATTGCACTCCAGCCTGGGCAACAAAAGCAAAACTCTGTCTCAAAAAAAAAAAAAAAAGTATAGTAGGTACAAAAGGTTTCAGATTGTGTATTGTTTTGCGGTAGCCTTAAACCTAGTTGGCATCAGTGAAATAAGAGGCTTACACTATCTTTTTACTAAAACTATTTTTGGTTAACTGGATAACTTGAATTAATACACTTAAGTGCTCATGATACATGTGACATATTTGGGGCAGACACTTTAAAGAGTAATAGTACAAATTCAAAGTAAGGGAGCTGCCACAAAAACAACTTGACAAAGTACCAGAAAACCTACCCTGAACAAAATCTACTTAAAAACACAGTTTTCTATGAAAAGAGGTCTATATACTCTTCTTGGTCTTTTGTTCAAGGATTGCAGAGAAATGTAATCACTGGGAGGAAGAGGAAAAACAAACAGATGTGACCCTCCCTTCCTCTCCCAAAATACAAATATACATCAGTGACAAGGCCAAAATTAAAATCCAAGTTACCTCTACCACAGTCCAGGACTTTTTTGATCCTCCTTCTGGTAAAGAGATAAGAGATCAGGCCAGGTTAGAAGGAGTAAGAGGTAGAAGGACGAGAGCATGTGATTTCAAAAAACCTTATTTTTGTATACCTTGTATTGAGGGAAGCCTAGCTGGCTAATCCACTCTGCAACTTTCTCTGGATCCCAATTAAGATACTCAAATTGTAAGTCAGTCATTTTTTTTGGCTGGGTTTCTTCATCTTCAGAAACCAGTTCCTTTAACTCTTGGGACAAA
Source organism: Sapajus apella (assembly GCF_009761245.1). Taxonomy (NCBI): domain Eukaryota; kingdom Metazoa; phylum Chordata; class Mammalia; order Primates; family Cebidae; genus Sapajus; species Sapajus apella. Next base: position 25,545,992 of record NW_022436960.1, read on the forward strand.
TCTACAACTTTCTTTTCACTAACAAACTCACTTGATTCTGTCTGAGACTCTGAGGGATGTGAGTATGAGCATTCTTCACTGACATCAAGCAATGTTTGGCGTTGTTGTGAAAACTCATAATGTCTACCAATGGATTCTTCACTTACTCTGACAGATCCTAATGAGTCATGTTCTTTTTTAAATTCGTCACTTAGTGACAACTTTCCTCTTTTATGCTCATGGTGCTCTAGCTCAGCCTTTTCTACAGAATACCTAGACTTGATTGGTTCTGGACTGTCTTCCTTGGAAAATTCTACAGGTGTCTCTCTTGGTTTGGCTTCATCTGGTAACTCTAGATTTATCTCCTCAGTTGGCTTGATTTGTGTTTTCTCTTCAACTTCTGGGTTGATCTCCTGTGGCAGCACTAGACCAGTCTCCTCTGGTGGTTGTGGATTTTTGTCCTTATTTGACTTTCTCATCTCTTCCGGACCTTCTGGTTTCAGCATTTCTGATTGTTCTAGACTTGTTTTCTCACTTGGTTTTCTTGATTCTTCCCCAGGAAATTCTAATTTGATCTCTTCTAGTGGCTCAGGAACTTTCTCATCAGTAGACTTTCTTGGATTGTGGTCTGGAAAGTCTAGTTTAGTCTGCTCGGATAGTTCTGTCCCTTTCTCCTCAGTTGCTTTTCTTTGCATGTCTTCTGGAACTTCTGATTGAGTCTCTTGTGGAGGCTCTAGATTTGCCTCCTCACTAGACTTTCTTGATTTGTTCTCTGGAAATTCTGGTGTAGCCTGCTTGGATGGCTCTGTCCTTTTCTTCTCAGTTGACTTTATTTGTGTCTCCTCTGGAATCTCTGGTTTGGTCATCTTTGGTAGCTGAAGATCTGTTTCTTCAAGTGATTCTCCTGGTTTCTCATTTGAAAAATCTAGTTTGGTCTGCTCTGGAGGCTCTAGATCTGTCTCTTCGTGTTGCAATCTAAGTGATTCCTCTGGAACCCCCGGTTCAGTCTCCTCCTTTAGTAACTCTAAATTTCTCTCTCTGACTGTGGCCCCTGAAACCTCAGACATGGTTTCCGTTGGTCGCACTGGATCTGTTTCCATAGCTGACTCTAGGAACACATTCTCTGTAACATTTGGTTTAGCCTGTTCTGGTGGCTCTAGGTCTGACTCTTCATGCTTTTCATGCATAGGGGCCTCCAAATCTTTGAAAAACTCTTCCCTCGTCTCTCTGGACGTCTCTGACTTTACCTCTTGGGGAATCCCTGGTTCAGTTTTGCTTGGTACGTCTCTCTTGGACTCCTTGGCAACTCCTTCCTCAGACGTCCCGCTAGGTTTCAGCTGCACGTTCTTAGCACTCTCTGGCTCCTGCTCTTTGAAGTCCTCTTCCGCGGTCTCTGGCTGTGGCTCTTGGTAAATCTCTGCTGGTAGCTCCGGGCCTGCCTCTGCCATGGTTTCTGGCTCGGCATTTTCATGCAATTGATGAAGTCCAGGCAGTTCAGGTCTCTCAGGCTCCGGTTCTCCATCTTCATCTGGGCCAGAATTATAATCCTCCGGGACTTCAGCCATTTGCAGCTTAGCGGACGCGCCGCGGCTTCCTAGCAACCCTAACTTCCGATAGCGTCGCTATGGATACCACGATTTCCGGCAGTGTCTTCCTGACCCTTCCCCAGGTTTTATTTGTTCTTTCAAGCCCTGACTTTAAAAATCGGCGATAAGAAGCATGCAGTAACCCTCCCCGCGGCCACATCGCCAGCCTTCGCGGGCCGGAGGTCCTGCGGCTCTCCCTGGATCAGCTCGCTCTTCCAGCTGTGACCGCGCCACTTCTTCCGGCCTGCAGGCTGCGCTCGGCTGTGCCTGGCGCTCGCTCGGCTTTCGGCTGTTTCCGGAGCCACTCGCGTCTGGCGGCGGAGAGCTCCGGGCGCGGGCTACAGATGTCGGACCTGCAGGAGGCTGAGGGGCCTGGCTCCTGGAGCCCCACAGCCCACCAAGGGTCGGCGGGCGGCGTCGGGGACTGCCAGGGAGTGGAGGGGAGCCAGGCGACCGCCTCAGGTACGCAAGGCCGGGGCGCTGGCGGGTGGGTGCCGTCCGGCCTCAGGGCCCCGCACCTCGGCGCGAGCCTCCGCCGCGCTCTTCCCCGGGTTCCTCGGCGGAGCGGACCCATCTCGGCAGCTCCTTCGCGCGCAGGGCCCCTTCCCCGCTGATGCCACCACCTGGACCCTGGGCTCGAGGTTATTTTCTACTCCTGTTTCGAAATGCCTCGATTCCTGCCCCACTTCCTTTCTGAGATCTGCCCAAATGATAGTGACGGGTTGGTTGTCCCTGGCTCCTCTTCAGCTTCTGTTTCGGCTTCAGCCGGGTTCGGGTCCCACCTCCGTCTGCTGATCACATCCAGACTGCCGACCCGAACCCTACTGGCCTCGCCGCCGCCTGCTTCTGGCTCCCCACCTGATCCCCACCTCAGTCCCCTGCCCCAGCCTTCCCACGCGCCTCTCTGCCCCTATCCGGGTTGGCAGATTTGACTTCCTCTGCCAGAACCCCACTTCGCCCTAGCCTCCCTGCACATAGGTCCCCTGGCCTTGCCGCCATCCTCTCCATCGCTCAGAGTGGGAAAAATGAAAAGCAGAGTTGGAGTGGGTAGTCTCTGGGGTCTTTTGATTGAACACAGTAGCCAAAGCAACAGCAGGAATTAAAAACGTGAGCGACCTCCCTCATTCTCAAGACCCTCATCCTCTTCTTGTTCAGGACGATGTCTCCATTTCTACCCACGCGAGTTCCTCCGTGTGGATTATTTAAGTGTCCAAAGACAAAAGAGCCCATCCACTTTCATTTTTCAGCCTCCTGAACACCAGTCACGATGCAACTGAAAGGATTCTCTTTTGAAATACAAACGGTAGAGGGGAAAGAGCTGGTCTTATTAAGAAGCAAATATAAATTAATTTTCTACGTCTGAAATTAAAGTAGACACCATAAAATATAATGGTTGAGACACTACTGTGGAGTCAGAGTGCCTGGATTGGAGTCTGAAACCTCAGTTTCCTCATCTGTAAAATGTGATTACTAAAAATACCTGCCTCATAGGATTATTGTGAAGATTACTTGAGCTGCTTTGTCTAAGACATTTGTTGTGTAGTCCATGGTACACACTATATTCGTCTCATCCGTTGTGACAGTAAGGTCTCTTTTTGTTCAGTTGAACTTCCTGTGCTTCCAGAGGTGTTCTTGGATGTATCGTTTCCAACATCGTGCCTTTTTCTCTCTTCTACTTCGTCCCAAGTATCTTCCCTCTCATAATGCTGCTTTACTCAAACACACACACAACTCACTCAGTTCTTTCTGTTGACTTTATATCCTCTTACTTTAAAACACCTAGCAAATTTTGCCTTTTTTTTTAACGAACTTTTCTATGCTTTGTATTAAATTCAAAATCATTGGCATGTATTTAACATTGTAGCAATAGAAATTCTAAGCATAATTTCTAAAAGACTAAGGAAGTAAACACAAAAAGGTATATAAGTCTTATAACACTTGTCCCTTGCATGCACCAGTATTTATAAATTAAGCGTGTTTTTACTTCCCCTTTAGGTTCTCATGTGTTTACTGCAAACATCCCCAAGCGTTTTAGATAGACGAGTGCTTCAAGAATATATTGGAAGATAGTGGGTTTGTCTCTGAGTGTTCCTTCCCCCTACCCCCACCATCTTATTCGTTCCTGCATTCACTTCCTCCTAGGACATTGGTAGAAATGCTTACTTTCCTTCCTCTTACCCTCAAAATGCAGGGTGGTAGTTTTTTTTTTTTAATGTCATGTAGGGGTTTATTATAGTAGCCCAGGGCAAGCTCTTCCTCTTGAGGTAGGATTTGTTGCTAATAAAATAATAGTAATAATAACCTACAGGTATTGAATGCTTTTTCTGTGCCAGAGGTGGAAAGAGATTTGCGTATATTTTCTTACTTAGTCATGTCCACAATCATTTTCTTCCCATTTTACAGAGGAACAAACTATAGCTGAGAAAGGTTAACTTACTTGTTCAAGTTAGTGCAAGCTTCACTGTCTATATGAATTTGTCATCTTATTATGATGAAGTCTATAATTGTTTGTTTTTATTGACCATGAACCAAGTATTGGTACTCGTGGACAGGTTATTGTCTTTGTCCTCAAGGTGTTTTCAGTTTGATGAGGTGAGAGATCCGTTTCAGGGGGAAACAATTAACAATTCAAAACATTATATAATTGGGTACCTTTTCTCACAATTCTTTATCCACTAAGAAACCTGCTTAAAGGTAGGAATGGAATCTCTCTTGCTTATTTATCTAGAACCCTTGATGTTGTGTCTTAGAGGTTTTGCAAGTATTTGCCGAGTTCGATGGTGAGAGAAAGTATGAATGCAGAGATTTGGATGAGCAGCTAATGAATGTGAAGAATTAGGGTTGAGATAACCAGGAGTGTTCCTTGGGTTAGAGCAATGGTTCTCAACCAGGTACAGTCTTGTACCCCAGGGCATGGCAATGTCTGGAAACATTTTTGCTTGTCACAACTGGTGGCAGCTATTGCTGACATCTAGTGAGGATAGGCTAGGGATGTTTTCTAAACATCCTGCAATGCACAAGGCAATCCCCATAATGAACAGGTATCTGGCTTCAGGTGTCAGTAGTGCTGCTTTTGGGAACCCTGTGTTAGAGTTAATTAAGCTGAGCTTCCAAAGCAGTGTGGAAATATTACATTTGGCTTGGATCAGAGGCTTAGGAGTAAACCCCAAAAAACTGCTTTAAACTCAGGATTTGTTTGATTGGCTCCTTGTGCCATCTTCCTCTAGAAAATGATATAATGAGGGCTGGGCACGGTGTCTCATGCCTGTAATCCCAGCACTTTGGGAGGCCCAGGCGGGCAGATCAGAAGGTCAAGAGATTGAGACTATCCTGGCCAACATGGTGAAACCCTATCTCTACTAAAAAACACAAAAATTAGCTGGGCATGGTGGTGGGTGCCTGTAGTCCCAGCTACTCGGGAGGCTGAGGCAGGAGAATTGCTTGAACCTGGGAGGTGGAGGTTGCAGTGAGCTGAGATTGAGCCACTGTACTCCAGCCTGGATGACACTCTGTCTCATCCCCCAACAACAACAAAGAAAGATACAATAAGTAAGCAATAGAGCTCTAAGAAAGAATGAAATTGAATATCTCTTACCCTCTCAGAAAACAGCAGTGAGAAATGAAATTGGATATTCAGGTGTTCTGTTAATCCATTTGGAATACCTGAGACTGGGCAATTTATAAGAAAAGGGTTTTAATTGGCTCATGGTATTGCAGGGTGTACAGGAAGTGTAGTGTTGGTATCTGCTTCTGGTGAGGGCCTCAGGAAGCTTACAATCATGCTGTAAGGGGGAACAGGTACGTCACATGGGGAGAGTTGGGAATGAGAGAGAGAGAGAGACGGGGAAGTCTCAAACTCTTTTAAACAACCAGGTCTCAGGTGAACTAACTAAGCGAGAACTTACTTATCATCAAGAGGATGATGCCAAACCATTCATGAGTTGTTCATCACCATGATCCAGTCACCTCCCACCAGACCCCACCTCTAACACTGGAAATCATATTTTAGCAAGAAATTTGAGGGGCCAAACATCCAAGCCATATCAGGTATTATTGAATTAAGGGTTTTGGTTTTTCGGTGTATCTTATTCCTTCAGAGCAACAATGTGTCATTATCCAGAATAAGCATAACTTGTTTTTGAAAAGTGTTCTCTGTGGAGAATACCTATTGAATGTCTTCATGTTTATCAGCTGAGGTTTTGGCAAAAAGGAAGAAAAGGATTTATGTTCTTATGAACTAAGTTCTCCAGTGGTCATGGTGTTCTTTTTTTTTTTTTTTTTTTTTTGCATTGTAATTGTTTTTAATAGTCTTTTATTTGAGGCACCTGGGTTCATCAGTTCCCAAGAGGACAGATAAATCATTCTTTAATCAGGAAACTCTCTGAGGCATACTTATTGCATCACTTAAAGGCAGTTGTTTTTTTTTTTGTTTTTTGTTTTAAGTTAGCTTTAAAATAAAATAAATAAAGCTCTATTGTGATCCTGAAGTCAGCAGTAGAGCTTTGGTGTGTATGACCCCCAGAGCTACCAATACATTTAGATGTTGAGGACTGGAAACGGGTCATGTAAACTTGTCCATGGTTCTGAAGTAGGACTTAGAGTATTACAATAAGTGTTTTTGCAGTGGTGAAAATATTTTATATCTGTCCCAGCTACTTAGGAGGCTGAGGCAGGAGAATCGCTTGAAACTGGGAGGCAGAGGTTGTAGTGAACTGAGATCACACCACTGCACTCCAGCCTGGGTGACAGAGGGAGACTCTGTCTCCAAAAAAAAAAAAAAATGTGTGTGTGTATATATATATATATATATGTATACATATATATATGTGTATATATATATATATATCTAATATATGTGGTTATTCAGTTTACATGAATTAAAATTCAAAATTTGGTGGCTACCATGTTGAATGGTAAGAATAATAGGGAATCTATGACAAACAGCCTTGATGTTTTTTAGTTTTCTCTTGTGGTTTTATGTCAAAACATTAACATTTTGTCTGCCTGTGGCTTTCTTTTTCTTACAGTGGTTGTGTTTTTAGTGTCCAGAGAGTCGATCAGTCAGATAGTTGATTAATCATGTCGTGATTCAGTCTGAACAGCATAACCAAAGGTGTATAATCTGAGTGACCACTCAGGAGCATGTCCCACTTAAGGGCTGAGGAGAAATCGGATCACATGGTCGCTAGATTTGGTTGGAACATAAACTCAGTTAATTTGTTTTGGTTTAAGCCTCTTGAGTCTATAACCACATAGCCTGCTTTTAGTTCCTCTGCACTGGAATCTAAAATGACAGGCTAATTATCTCTTTGCAGCCTGTTTACTGAGGGGGAAATCCTCTGAGGCCTGTTCTAAAGAACCCTGACCTGATATTCAAATGCTTTTTAAAAAAACCTGCTTTTTGGTTCCCCTTGTAGGGAAGTATGAATCTCTAGCATGGTCAGACTACCTGAAACCAGACCCTTTGGTAACATAGAAAGAAAATGCACATTTAAGAAGTTGTCAAATATAAAGTAAGTTATTTGAAGGAAGTTCCTTTTTTCTCTCTTGCCTTTGCTTTAGTGGCCATCAATGATAAATTATTGTTAAGCTTTCATTTTTCCTCCTCTGTTCATTGTTTCTGAGATTTTGGCCATTTAGGAACTATGGTAATAACTTTGCTACACTAGAGAATACTGTTACAATATTAGACATTTACTATTTTTTCTTTAAATTGACATTTAAAAATTTCATTCCAAATAATACCTATGATATCACTAGTTTGATGTATCAATTTTTCTTAATATATACTAGAATACATTGTTATTATTTTGAGACAGAGTCTCACTCTGTCGCCCAGGCTAGAGTGTAGTGCTGCGATCTTGGCTCACTGTAACCGCCATCTCCTGGGTTCAAGCGATTCTTCTGCCTCAGCCTCCCAAGTAGCTGGAACTACAGGCATGTGCCACCATGCCTGGCTAATTTTTGTATTTTTAGTAGAGATGGGGTTTCACCATTTTGACCAGGCTGGTCTCGAACTCCTGACCTTGTCATCCTACTGCCTTGGCCTCCCAAAGTGTAGCGATTACAGGCATGAGTCACAGCGCCCAGCCATATTTAAAAAAAAAAACATTTCCCCACATACCATCTAAATTTGCAAAGCCTGGCCTGATTTCTGTGATCTGTTGTAGGAATACTTTCAGAATTGGCTTATATTTGGCTAATAAAATAAAAACTATAGTACAGGAAAATTGGCTTTTTCTTCTTTGTAGTGGCTTAAATTTCACTAAATAACTTCAGGAAACCTAAAAGGCTGTGCTCATAATTGTTTTCTCTCTCACTGAAACGGGGTTGCATCTCCCACACTTTATGCTTCTAGAAATAAAGTTATGTTTTTCTTTCTCCTTTTCTTACTTCCTGCCCCTCTGAATCCAATTATAAGTTGTTTTACCAGTAGTTCTTATATAATTTAGTGCATTCCTTTAAAATTAAAAATTAAAAGCTCAACTCCTTAGGGGATGGAAAGAAAAAAATCAAAAGCATGTTTTTTTTTTTTTTTTTTTTTCCAGTATACATTAAGCTGTGAGAAATGGTGCTTACTATGTGCAAAATGCTAAACCTAACTCATAATAAGGGAATTGGAAATCCTAAGTACGCTTGGTAGTTTGCTAACTCACTTTGTTGGTCAGTGTGCAGAAACAGACACTCTCATGCATTGCTGATGAGATTATAAATTGGTACAGATTCTATGGAAGGCAATTTGTCAGTATCCATCAGAATTACAATATATGCCCCGTTGACTCATTTCTTCCAGGAATCTATCCTGTAGATTTATTTATTCCCCTGTTTACTGACATGGGTACAAGGTTATTATGGCATTGTTTGTAATGGTAAAAGATTAGAAAGAACATGAATGTCTATCAATAGGAAACTGGGTAAATAAATTATAGAATATTCACCCAATGAAATATTAATCGACTGCAGAAAAGAATGAGGAAGCTTTTCATGTGCAGTTATGGAAAAGTCTTTGAGATATAAGTGGAAAGAACAAAGTACACAGTAGTATGTCCAGCATGCCCATTTTTTGTGTAAAAAAATGAAAAAGGATATATATGTGTATACACGCACACACACACACACACTTTTTTTATATGCATAAAATATCTTTGGAAGACTGCACAAAACTGAGTAACATTGATTGCTTTTGGAGGTAGGGACTGACCTGGGAGGAAATTTTTACCATATTATTTTATGCTTTTTGAATTTTGAATAATTTGGATAAATTAACTATTCAGAAATAGTTAATAAAATAGTTTTTTTCTTTATCTTTTTTCTTTATTTATTTATTTTTATTTTATTTATTTATTTTTTTTGAGACGGAGTTTTGCTCTTGTTACCCAGGCTGGAGTGCAATGGCACAATCTCGGCTCACCGCAACCTCCGCCTCCTGGGTTCAGGCAATTCTTCTGCCTCAGCCTCCTGAGTAGCTGGGATTACAGGCACGTGCCACCATGCCCAGCTAAGTTTTTGTATTTTTAGTAGAGACGGGGTTTCACCATGTTGACCAGGATGGTCTCGATCTCTTGACCTCGTGATCCACCCGCCTCGGCCTCCCAAAGTGCTGGGATTACAGGCGTGAGCCACCGCGCCCGGCCTCTTTATTTATTTTTTTAATTTGAGGTGTCAGTGAACTTGCTTCAGAAAATAGTTTTTAAAATATACAAATATATGTGTATATAGATAGACAAGTTTTGCATGAGACTCTTCACTATGTTTATATACTAAATAAGAACCTTTCTATAGGTCTGTATTTTGTTTCTACTTATCAGGAACTGACATTTTCTAGATCTTTTTCTCTCAGATGAATTTTTTTTTTTTTTTTGAGACAGAGTCTCTCTCCGTCACCAGGTTCCAGGCCGGAGTGCAGTGGTGCAATCTCGGTTCACTGCAACCTCCGCCTCCCGGGTTCAAGCAATTCTCCTGCCTCAGCCTCCCGAGTAGCTGGGACTACAGGCGCGCACCACCATGCCCAGCTAATTTTTGTATTTTTAGTAGAGACAGGGTTTCACCATGTTGGCCAGATGGTCTTTATCTCTTGACCTTGTGATCCGCCCACCTCGGCCTCCCAAAGTGCTGGGATTACAGGCGTGAGCCACCGCGCCCGGCCCAGATGAATTTTTTAATGAAATAAAGGTTATAAATCTCCTTAGAGATTAATTTTGTGTTATTATTCTGTAAATCCACTACTGTCTTTCATTATTTTTGTGCATTTCATTTCTGTCTAAAAATTTAATCTTTTTAAAGTCTTCATTATGATCGAAAGGACAGGGTAAACCAAAGGGGGTAGACATACAACTTAGATAAACTGGTATTATTAATCAATGACAGAGAGACGGCACAACTTTGAAACTTCTGTTTTTGTTTCTATTTTATTCACTAAGGTATATTCACATTGATACGGGTAAATAGGTAATATGGATTTCTGTTTTCAGTAATGGCAGACTAGGTAGTTATGTCTCACTGGGGACAATTAGAAAATATGGATGAAATATAAACATCTGCCGGAAGATACTGGAGAGATGGCAAGATAATGAAGAATTACCTGGCTGTGATCCATGTGAGAGCTATAAAGATAGAGGTCCAGGGACAAGAGTCTATTGTGGGGGTTCTTTTGTCCCCTGAGGGTACATGCCAGATTCCTGAGTAGGGAAGTTGAGTGACAAGGTCATGAAAAGTGACTCTTTGAACTAAAGTAACAGGAAATGGATTAGTGTTCAGGACCCATCAAGTAAGAGGGAACCTGGTGAACAGCATGAAGGGTTTGCAATGGTTTACAAGTAGGTGGTTGCAGGGAGTGCAACTCAGCTTCAGAAACATCTAAGTTCACGAATTGGGATTTTTGGGTGGATTTGACAAGCTGGTTCTAAAATACATATAGAAATGGAAGGCTACAAATAGCAAAGGCACTCTTGAATAAGAACAACAACATGAGAAGATTTGTTCCATCCAACATCAAGACTTATTTTAAAGTTTTTAAAGAGAAGTCAGGCCCTAGGAATAGAATCAAAAGCTTAGAAACATGTTTATATGGACACTCACTTTGCAACAAAGATTGTTAATATAGAGCAGTGGGTAAGGGAAGGTAAATATTTCTGGACAATTGAATATCCTAAGAGAAAGGAAAGTAAAGAAACTTGATCTTTACCTCACACATCATACACAAAAAATCAACTCGGATTATAGATCAGTATGTGAAAGGCAGTATATAAGCACCTATAAGATATAGGAGAATATTTTTGGATCTCAATATAGTGAAAGACATCTTAGACAGGACATACAAAGACTAAGGTAGGAAGATTTGATGGATTTTGACTACATGGAAGTACTTTGGTTCATCAAAGGACACCATTAAAAGAGTGAAAAGACATGTCACAGAGTGGAAGGAGGTAATCGTAATACATATACCTGACAAAAGGTTTGTATCTAAATAATAAAAAGGACAATCCAGTAATAAAATTGGCAGAGACTTGGACAGGCACTTCACAAAAGAAGATTTAAATGGCTAAGAAATACAAGCCATCAGTGAAATGCAAACTAAATGAGCATACATCTACCAGAATGGCCCAAATAAAAATTTTTAACATGACCAAATGTTAGAGAAGGTCCGGAGTAATGAAAATGACCAGGAATTTTGGTCAGAGGTCTTGTTACAAGCGATATATATAAGTTAATTATTGGCTTCCTTAAGCAGACAGAGGATTTATTAGAAGGATAATGGAGGTTCACCAAATTGTTAGAAGGCTGGAGAACTCTAGGGGCTAAGCAGCAAGAACAACTTGGCTCTTTGGCTGCCGCTAGATGAATTCTGTCTCTCCTTTGTGCCACTCCTGTTTCACCTGCTCCAGCTGGGAATATTTTAGGTTATGTGCTTGTTCCCTGACTTCCTGGTACTGAGTAGAGAAGGATCTTCCATTTTGACTTCCACTGAGTACTATTGTCAGTGACAGTTCTCCCCAAGGAGGAGAAAAGGTTGAGTATTTTTGAAAGCCAGAAGATTGACAGATGACAGCTACGTCTGGGATCCTGAGATAACCTGCAAATATAATTGTGCACCATCTTTGAGGGATGTCGGGGACTAGAAATGGACATGTATACTAGTTATCCTGAAGGGAAAGAGAGTATAATCCAGAATCTGGAGACCATAAAACTTGATACAGATTTTCAGTAGAGTATGTCCTGTGAATGTAAAGAAAATAAGCGTTGCTAGGAGCCAGCATGGGCAAACTAAAAACACATTTGACTGCCTAATTATTTTCTAATTGTGCCCTCTCTAGTCTATCATTACTAGTTAGGTCCTTTCTATCTCTTGTACACTTCTGCAGAGGCCTCCCAGCTGATCTCTTAAAATCCATCCTACCTATGGCTGCCATAGAATTGTACCAAAAAATACAGATTTGACCATGTCCTAGCTTAAAATTATTCACCACCTTTGGGATAAAAGGCCTTCACACAGTTTTTCCTGCTAGATCGAAAGTTTCATGAGAGCCAGAACTATGTCTGCTTTGGATATTCTCTCAAGTACCTAGGATGTGGCCAGGCACTTATTAGAATACTTAACTCTGATGAGTATCAAGTTAAGTCACTGGGACCTGTGTCTCTCAGTTCATCTCTCTGCATTTGTACAATGGCTTCCAGCTACAGTGAACTGCCATGGTGGCATTTTTTGTGTCCTTAGGTTAGTTCATTCAGACTCCTCTGCCTGCAGTCCTTTTCCACTTGACTTGGCCAAGTCCTGGTCATTTTTTTTTTTTTTTTTTTTTTTGAGGCAGAATCTCGCTCTGTTACCCAAGCTGGAGTGCAGTGGCATGATCTCAGCTCACTGCAACCTCCGCCTGCCTGGGTTCAAGTGATTCTCCTGCCTCAGCTTCCCCATGTAGCTGAGATTACAGGCGCCTGCCACCACACCCAGCTAATTTTTGTGTTTTTAGTAGAAATGGGGTTTCACCATGTTGGCCAGTTTGGTCTCCAACTCCCGACCTCAGGTAATCCACCCGCCTCGGCCTCCCAAAGTGCTGGGGGCATGAGCCACCACACCTGGCCACTCTTGGTCATTCTTGAAGACAGTGCAATTGTCATCTCTTTTAGGAAACCTCCTTTGATACCTTTATTCCCTAAATTAGTTAAGTATATGTGTATCTGTGACATCTAGTGCATAATTCTATCCTAACGGATACCACACTTATATTACAACAGTCTGTTTATGAGTTTATCTTCCTCACTAGTTCCTTGAGGGTACAAATCGTGTTTAATTTAACTGTATATTCCCAGCATGGAATATACTGCCTGACATATAGCAGGAGTCCAGTAAAGTTCTGTTGAATTTAGGCAAAGCCATTAACTCAAATTTCCCTTTTTCATGTGGTTGCTGTATACATAGTATATTTTGATTTTGGCAAAATATTTGACAGAGTGACATCTGAAGGAGATTCAGTGGGCTGCTTTAAATGGATAAACATCATTGTTGAGTGGAAAAGGTAGGTTAATGGTATGTGTGGTCAGAGTTCATTTATTAAACAAAAAAGGCAATTGATTTTTTATGCACAAAAGTTATTTTTCAGCCATATGAATTATTAAGGGCCTACAAATTAAAACAGTAGTGTTTCATCATGTTCTATCTATAGAATGGCAGCAAGTATAAGAAATGATTATACCTAATGTTAGTGTGAATGTGGGGAAATGGTTACACTCATTTACTCCTAGTAGAAGTGAAATTTGGGGAGAAATTGGGCAATATTTATAAAAATGTTAATGTGTAGACCTTGACAAGGTTTTTCAGCTCTGGGGAGTTGTCCTATAGAAAAGAAGTAAAAGGCCGGGTATAGTGGCTCACGCCTGTAATCCTGGCACTTTGGGAGGCTGAGGCCGGCAGATCATGAGGTCAGGAGATGGAGACCATCCTAGCTAACACAGTGAAACCCTGCCTCTACTAAAAATACAACAAATTAATCAAGTGTGGTGGCACGCACCTGTAATCCCAGCTACGTGGGAGGCTGAGGGAGGAGAATTGCTTGAACCCTGGAGGTAGAGGTTGCAGTGAGCTGAGATCACGCCACTGCATTACAGCCTGAGCACTGGAGTGAGACTCCGTCTCAAAAAAAAAAAAAAAAAGAAAGAAATGAAGTAAAAAAATGCTTAAATAACAAAATGCAAGCCAGGGGTGGCGAGGGTGCCTATATTCTCAGCTACTTGGGAGGCTGAGGCCAGAGGATCATTTGAGCCCAAGAGTTTGAGGCTGCAGTGAGCTATGATTGTGCTATCAGACTCCAGCCTGGGCAACACAGTGAGACCCTATCTTTAAAATAAGATAATCGGCTGGGCGCGATAGCTCATGCCTGTAATCCCAGCACTTTGGGAGGTGGAGGCAGGCGGATCACGAAGTCAGGAGTTTGAGACCGGCCTGGCCAATATGGTGAAACCCTGTCTCTACTAAAAATACAAAAATTAGCTGGGTGTAGTGGTGGGCACCTGTAGGCCCAGCTACTCAGAAGGCTGAGGCAGGAGAGAGAATCACTTGAACCCAGGAGGCGGTAGTTGCAGTAAGCAGAAGATCGCGCCATTGCACTCCAGCCTGGGTGACAGAGCAAGACTCCAAATGCAAAAAAAAAAAAAAAAAAGAAAAAAAAATCGTGGCTTATGCCTGTAATCCTAACACTTTGGAAGGCCTGGGTGGGAGGATTGCTTGAGCTGAGCAGTTTGAGACCAGCCTGGGCATCATAGGGAAACACTGTCTCTACAAAAAGCTTTAAAAATTAGCCAGATGTGGTGATGCATGCCTGTGGTCCTAGCTACTCAGGAGGCTGAGGCTAGGACCTTGAGCTTGAGACGTCAAGGCTGCAGTGATCTCTGATCACAGAGCTACACTTGAGCCCTAGAGATCAAGGCTGCAGTGAGCAGTGATTGCAACACTACACTCCACCCTGGGTGAGATACTGTCTCACAAAAAAAGAAGGAAGGAGGCCGGGCGTGGTGGCTCACGCCTGTAATCCCAGCACTTTGGGAGGCTGAGGCGGGTGGATCACGAGGTCAAGAGATCGAGACCATCCTGGTCAACACGGTGAAACCCCGTCTCTACTAAAACTACAAAAAATTAGCTGGGCATGGTGGCGCGTGCCTGTAATCCCAGCTACTCAGGAGGCTGAGGCAGGAGAATTGCCTGAACCCAGGAGGCGGAGGTTGCGGTGAGCCGAGATCGCGCCATCGCACTCCAGCCTGGGTAACAAGAGCGAAACACCGTCTCCTCAAAAAAAAAAAAAAAAAAAAAAGAAGGAAGGGAGAAAGGGAGGGAGGGAAGGGAAGGAAATGCTCTAATGCATTAAAAAAATAAGAGAAGTGCAAATTAAAATTAATATGCCATTCTTCATATATCAAGTTCTTTCAATTTTCCAACAGTTTGACAACATAGTCTGATGTGACAGGTGTGGAGAAACAGGCACTCAGGTATTGATGCGGTGAATGTAAAATAGATGATCCTTGTGGAGAATTTGGTTCAGAAATTCCACTCCCAGGAAACTATCCTAAAGATACACTGGCAAAAATGTGAAATATGCACAAGGCATTGTAGCACACTTGGCAATATTAATAGATTGGAAATAATACTAATGTCTATCATAGGGACATGAGGATGGTGTACGTCCACACAGTCAAGTATGCCAGTTTAAAAAGTAATGAGCTAGCTGTGGTGGCATGCACCTGAATCCTAGCAACTCAGGAGGCTGAGACAGGAGGAATGCTTGAGAAAAAAAGAGGAAGAATGTTAGGCTATTTATTTGAGATCTGTTTATTATTATTATTTGAGATCTTTTTTTATTATTTAGAGACAGGGTCTGACTCTGTGACCCACGCTGGAGTGCAGTGGTGTGATTATGGCTCACTGCAGCCTGGAACTCAAGTGATCCTCCTGTCTCAGACTCCCAAAGTACTAGGATTACGGGCCTGAGCCACCATGCCTGGCCTCTTCTTTTTTAATGCAGGAATTTATTGCTATAAATATCTTTCTTATAATTGCTTTTGCTTTTGCTGTATTCCATAGGTTTTAGTATGTTATGTTTCCATTCTCTTTTGTCTCAAGATATGTTTTCTCTTTTGATTTCTTCTCTAATATATTGGTAGTTCAGAAGTAGGTTGTTCAATTTCCACATCTTTGTGAATTTCCCTGAATTCCTTCTGTTACTGATTTCTAGCTTTTTACCATTGTGGTTGGAAATAATACTTGTTATGATTTCAGTTATAAATTTGTTAAGCCTTGTTTTGTGGCCTAACATATGATCTAGTCTGGAGAATGTTACCTATGCAATAGAGAAGAATGTGTATTCTGCTACTGTTGTATGGAGAGTTCTGTGTATGTCTGTTGGGCCTATTTGGTCCCAAGTGTAGTTCAAGTCTAGTATTTCCTTATTAATTTTCTGTCTAGTTGATATATCCATTTTTGAAAGTGGGATATTGAAATCCCCTACTATTCTTACATTGCTGTCTCTTTCCCCCTTCATATCTATTAAAATTTGGTTTATACCTGTAGGTGCTCTGATGTTGAGTGCATTTGTAGTTATTATAATTGTTATTTCCTCTTGATGACTTGATGACACCTTTATCATCAAATAATGGCCTTCTTTGTTTCTTGTGACAGTTTTTAGACTTTGTCTAAGTATAGCCACCTCTGCTCTTTCTTGGCTACTGTTTACATGGAATATATTTTTCAGTTCTTTCACTTTCAGCCTGTATGTTTCTTTGTTTGTTTTTGTTTTGTTTTGTTTTGTTTTTGAGACCGAGTTTTGCTCTCGTTGCCCAGGCTGGGGTGCACTGGTGAGATCTCAGCTCACCGTAACCTCCGCCTCCCATGTTCAAGTGATCCTCCTGCCTCAGCCTCCTGAGTAGCTGGGATTATAGGCGCCTGCCACCATGCCTGGCTAATTTTTTTGTATTTTTAGTATAGACAGGGTTTCATCATCTTAGCCAGACTGGCCTTGAACTCCTGACTTCAGGTGATCCACCTGCCTCAGCCTTCCAAAGTACAGGGATTACGGGCGTGAGCCACTGCGCCTGGCCTGTCTGTATTCTTAAAGCTAAAATGAGTCTATTGTGGGCAGCATAAAGGTTGTATCTTAGTTTTTTCTTAATCCATTCACCCACTCTGTGTCTTCTGATTGCAGAACTTAATCCATTTACATTCAAGCTTATTATTGATAGGTAAGGATTTACTGCTGGTATTTTGTTCATTGTTTTCTGGTTGTTTTGTAGAGCCTTTGTTCCTTTCGTTCTCTGTTGTCTTCCTTTGTGATTTGGTGATTTTCTATAATGCTGAGCTTTGATTCCTTTCTCTTTATTATTTATCTGGCATGATTTTTTGCTTTGTGGTTACCATGAGGCTTATATAGAAGATCTTATAGTTAGAATAGCTTATTTTAAACTGGCAACAACTTTAGATATAGAAGGAAATTTACTCAACCTAATAAAGACTACTTATGAAAAACCCAAAGCCAGTGTCTTAATGCAGAAAAATGAAAACTTTTTTTCTATGATCTGGCACAAGGCAAGGATGACCACTCTCACCACTTCTATTCAACATAGTGTTGGAAGTGCTAGCAAGAGCAAGCAGACAAAAAAAAAAAAGGCATACAGTTAGCTGAATGGTAGAGGTAAAGTTATGTCCATTTGCAGATGACATTATTCCACATGTAAATAACCTCAAAGACTCTACACAAAAACTTAGAGTTAATAAATGACATCAATAAAGTTGCAGGATACAAAATCAGTGTACAAAATTCAGTTGCATTTCTATACATAGTAACAACCTATCCAAAAAAGAAATCAAGAAAATAATCCCGCCGGACGCGGTGGCTCAAGCCTGTAATCCCAGCACTTTGGGAGGCCGA
Organism: Sapajus apella; assembly: GCF_009761245.1. Classification (NCBI taxonomy): domain Eukaryota; kingdom Metazoa; phylum Chordata; class Mammalia; order Primates; family Cebidae; genus Sapajus; species Sapajus apella. The sequence continues at coordinate 25,563,465 of NW_022436960.1, forward strand.
GGCGGGTGGATCACGAGGTCAAGAGATCGAGACCATCCTGGTCAACATGGTGAAACCCCGTCTCTACTAAAAAAATACAAAAAATTAGCTAGGCATGGTGGCACGTGCCTGTAATCCCAGCTACTAAGGAGGCTGAGGCAGGCCAATTGCCTGAAGCCAGGAGGCGGAGGTTGCAGTGAGCCGAGATCGCGCCATTGCACTCCAGCCTGGGTAACAAGAGCGAAACTCCCGTCTCAAAAAAAAAAAAAAAGAAAATAATCCCATTTGCAATAGCATAAAAAGTACAGAATAAAGTAGCCTAGCGTAGTGGCCCATGCCTGTTGTCCCAACTACTCAGGAGGCTGAGGTGGGAGGACTGCTTGAACCCTGGAGCTTGAGGCCGCAGTGAGCTGTAATTGTACCCCTATACTCCAGCATGGGTTACAGAGACCCTGTCTCAAGAAAAAAAAAGTTAAGAATAAACTTAACCAGAAATATCTGGACACTTAAGACTATAAAGCACTGATGAAAGAAATTAAGAAGCCACAAACAAATAGGAAGACATCGTATGTTTTGGAAAAATTAATGTTGTTCAAATATCCATACTACCCAAAGCAATATGCAGACTTAACATAACCCCAGTCCAAATTCTAATGACATTCTTCACAGAAATAGAAAAAACGATTCTAAAACTTGTGTGTAACCACAAATACCCTGAATAAACAAGGAATTCTGAGAAAGAAAATGTAGGAGGCATCACACTTTCTGATTTCAAATTCTATTACAAGCTGTAGTAATCAAAACAGTATGGTGCTGGTATAAAAATAGACACACAGACCAGTGGATCAGAATAGAAATAAACCCACGCACATATGACCAACTAATTTTTGACAAAGATACTAAGAGGACACTGTGGGGAAAAGATAGTCTCTTCAATAAACGGTTCTGGGAAAACTGGATTTTCACATGCAAAAGAATGAAATTAGGCCAGGTGTGGTGGCTCACGCCTGTAATCCCAGCACTTTGGGAGGCCAAGGTGGGTGGATCCCTTGAAGTCAGAAGTTTGAGACCAGCCTGATCAATATGGTGAAACCCCGTCTCTACCAAAAATACAAAAAAATTAGCTGGGCATGGTGGTATGCACCTGTAATCCCAGCTACTTGGGAGGCTGAGGCAGGAGAATCACTTGAACCTAAGAGACACAGGTTGCAGTGAGCTGAGGTTGTGTCACTGCACTCCAGCCTGTCTGACAGAGCAAGACTCCGTTGGAAAAAAAAAAAAAAAAAAAAAAAAAAAAGGCAAAGGACCTGTATGGATGTTTTTCCAAAGAAGACATAAAAACAGCCAACAGGTACATGAAAAGATGTTCAACATCAGTAATCACAAGGGAAATGCAAATTAAAACCACAGTAAGATATCACCTCATGCCTGTTAAGATGACTAATCTTTGATGAGAGATAACAACTGTTGGTACAAATGTAGATGGATGCAGTCATTGTGAAAAATAGTATGGAAATTCCTAAATAAATTAAAAGTAGAACTCCCACACAACCCATTAATCCCTTTTCTGACTATATGCCCAAAGGAAGTGAAATCACCACCTCATAAAGGTATCTGTTCATCGTAGCATTATTCACAATAGCCAAGACATGAAAACAATCTATGGGTCTGTTGACAGACGAATGAATAAAGAAGCAGTGGTGTGCATATACATACACGCATGCACACACACGAATATTTTTTAGCCTTATAAAAGAGATCCTAGGACCAGGCACAGTGGCTCATGCCTGTAATCCCAGTACTTTGAGAGGCTGAGGTGGGTGGATCACAAGGTCAGGAGTTCGTGACCAGCCTGGCCAGTATGGTGAAACTCCATCTCTACCAAAAAATACAAAAATTAGCCAGGCATGGTGGCATGTGCCTATAGTCTCAGCTACTTAGGAGGCTGAGGCAGAAGAATCGCTTGAACCTGAGAGGCGGAGGTTGCAGTGAGCCGAGATCGCGCCACTGCACTCCAGCCTGGGCAACAGAGCGAGACTCCATCTCAAAAACAAAAACAAAAACAACAACAAAAAGAAAGAGATCCTACCATTTGCCACACATGGATGAGCCTGGATGACATTATGTTAAGTAAAATATGTATTTTACTTAATATATATATTTACTTAATATATATGTTAGCTGGGCATGGTGGCATGCTATTTGCCACATATGGATGAGCCTGGATGACATTAAGCACAATTTTACTTGTGTGTGTGTGTGTATACTTTATATATTAATAGATATATTTTACTTCATATATATATATGTGTGTATATATATAAGCTGGGCATGGTGGCATGCACCTGTAATCTCAGCTACTCAATGCTGAGGCAGGGGAATCGCTTGAACCTGGGAGACAAAGGTTGCAGTGAACTAAGGTTGTGCACAAAAAGAAAAATACTGCATGATCTCACTTATATATGTAATCTAAAAAAAATCAAGTACACAGAAACAGAATAAAATAGTGGTTACTAGACGTGGTGGTAGTGATAGTAGAGGAAAGCGGGAGGTGTAGGTCAAAGGATACAAAGTAGAGATATATAGGATGAACAAGTTTAGAGATTTAATGTACAATATGAGAACTATAGTTGATAATATTGTGCTTGGGATTTTTGCTGAAAGTAAATTTTAGGTGCTCACCACACAATGGCCAACAGGCGTATAAAAAGATGTTCAACATCCCAAAAAAAGAGGGTAGCTGTGGGATGATGGATTTATTGATTTGCTTGATATGGTAACCATTTCACCATCTCTATATATATATCAAAACATGTATAACTTAAACATATATAATACAAAATTTAAAATAGTGAGGAAGATCTGTATAATCTTTTCCAGACACACCATGAATGGAGTTCCAATCTTGGAATGCTACTTTTTCTGGACCTAACTCTTGAATGACCATATTAATTTGTTCTTTTTTTTTGAGATGGAGTTTCACTTTTGTTGACCAGGCTGGAGTGCAATGGCATGATCTCGGTTCACTGTAACCTCCACCTCCTGGGTTCAAGTGATTCTCCTGCTTCAGCCTCTCAAGTAGCTGGGATTACAGGTACCCGCCACCATGCCTGGCTAATTTTTATATTTTTAGTAGAGATGGGGTTTCTCAATGTAGGTCAGGCTGGTCTCAAACTCCCAACTAGGAGACATCAGGTGATCCACCCACCTCAGCCTCCCAAAGTGCTGGGATTACAGGCATGAGCCACTGCGCCCAGCCAATTAATTCATTTTTTTCCCCTGTTTTTGTCATAGTTGTTGGAAGCCAAAGAGCTGCTGAGAACCGTAAATTTTCTCTCAATGTCAGGGTGCCCATTATGATATCATCCTGTACCACAGAACCTGAATTACATTTGAAATTGGCAGATTGAGGTACTCCATTTATCAAAACGTCTCAATATAATCCTGTGGATCTTTTCTTTGCAGCTCAGACATCTAACAACAAAGATTTGCCTCCACTTGTATGTACTAGAATGGCATTAAGGCCAGGTTTCATGATCCCTTTGATATTCATTAATATTTCTTTTTTTTTTTTTGGAGACAGAGTCTTGCTTTGTAACCCAGGCTGGAATGCAATGGCTCCATCTCAGCTCACTGCAACCTCCACCTCCTGGGTTCAAGTGATTCTCTTGCCTCAATGTCGTGAGCAGGTGGGACTACAGGTACATGCCACCACACCCAGCTAATTTTTGTATTTTTAGTAGAGACAGGGTTTCACGATGTTGGCCAGGCTGGTCTTGAACTCCTGATCTCGTGATCTGCCCACCTCGGCCTCCAAAAGTGCTGGGATTACAGGCATCATGAGACACTGCTTCCTGCCAATATTTCTTTTTAAATTGTTTTTTGATCAAGTAGAAAGCTACTCTTCACTTTTCCTTGATAGGAGATGCTATGAAAACTTAACACAGCTCCTGAGTAAATGTCTTCAGGTCATTGGAGGTTTTCCTGGGTAGGTCATGTTGTTTCTTCATTGATACTTCTTTGTGACACTGGGATAAAAACTTGGACATTACTAGGAGACATCTGGAGAATTTCTGCCTGTGTTGACTGGTTTATTATAACGGATAAACAGCCAGATGAAGAGATACATAGGGCGAGGCCTGGAAGGGTCCTGAGTGCAGGAGCTTCCGACTGCATGGAGTTGGGCTGTGCCACCGTTCTGGAATGTGGATAAATTGACCAACTTGAAAGCTCTTGTAGGCTATGTTGTTAAGTGATAAAACAAGTTGCAGCCAGGCGCAATGGCTCATGCCTATAATCCTAGCACTTTGGGAGTCTGAGGTGGGCATATTGCTTGAGCTCAGGAGTTCGAGAACAGCCTATGCTACATGGCAAAACCCCATCTCTACAAAAAATATAAAAAATTAGTTGGGTGCGGTGGCGTGGGACTGTGGTTCCAGCTACTCGGGATGCTGAGGCGGGAGAATCGCTTAAGCCTGGGAGGTTGAGAGTGCAGTGAGCTGTGATCACACTACTGCACTCCAGCCTGGTGACACTGCAAGACCCTGACTCAAAAAAAAAAAAAAAAGTTGCAGAAGAAGAATGTGTATTTTTTTCTAAGATGGGGGCAACATACAACTATATGTATATATATTTCCTTATGTTTTCAAAAACAAATAACAGAAGATTAGAAGCTAAGGAGAAGGCCAGGTGCAGTGGCTCACACCTATAATCCCAGCACTTTGGGAGGCCGAGGCAGACAGATCACGAGGTCAGGAGTTCATGACTAGGCCAACATGGTGAAACCCTGTCTCTATTAAAAATACAAAAAGTTAGCTGGGCATGGTGGTGGGCACCTGTAATCCCAGCTACTTGGGAGGCTGAGGCAGGAGAATCGCCTGAACCCGGGAAATGGAGGTTGCAGTGAGCTGAGATTGAGCCGTTACTCTCCAGCCTGGGCAACAGAGCAAAATTCTGTCTCAAAAAAAAAAGTGTTTAGTGCATGTCCTTTCAGAAATACATATACACACACAATATATATACATATGTATTTGTATGTGTATATGTATGAATATATTTTTCAAGGGATATACATAACAATGTTAACAGTTGGTGTCATGCTGTAATCCCAGCACTTTGGGAGGGGGAGGTAGGAGGATCACTTGAGCCCAAAAGGTTGAGACTAGCTTGGGCAACACAGAGAGACCTCGTGTCTTTTTTTTTTTTTTTTTTGAGATGGAGTCTTGCTCTGTTGCCCAAGCTGGAGTGCAGTGGTGCAGTCTTGGCTCATTGTAACCTCTTCCTCTCAGGTTTAAGTGATTCTCCTGCCTCAACCTCCCGAGTAGCTGGGATTACAGTACCCACCACTATGCCCAGCTAATTTTGGTATTTTTTAGTAGGACAGCGTTTTGCCATGTTGGCCAGGCTGGTCTTGAACCCCTGACCTCAGGTGATCCACTCACCTTGGTCCCCCAAAGTGCTGGGATTACAGGAGTGAGCCACCATGCCCAGTGAATCTTGTGTCTTAAAACAAAGTTAACAGTGGTAATCTTTGGTTAGTAGGGTTATGGTTAGTTTGTTGTTGTTTGCTTATCTGTATTTCCTGATTTTTTTTTTTTTACAGTGAACAATGGATTATCTGTATATTAAAAAATATTTAAAGGATATAAAGTCTGGAAGGGTAGATGCAAAATGTTTTCTTATCTGTACTTACTTTTTTCTACAATGAACAAAGCATTAGAGTGATTTCAAAAGTTAATTTCAAATCAATAATAGGTTATATAAAGTCCCGGTTTTAAGTTAAAAAGTCAATTATTTTCCAAAAGTCAATTTTAAAAGTAGAGCATAAGAGAGAGTGGGCTTGGAAAAAGTTTATTTTTATAAGCCCTGGAGATCTTGATTGACTTATTTAGGCCAACAGAGTAAGTTTGCAGTTAAGAAATCTAGTGCCTGGTTAGGGTATTATGTCAAGAAATATTGTGTCCTCTTCAAGAGGTTATTGTCAGTGTAGTCTGCACCTATTGGAACACATCTGGAGAAGTTCATTTTGGCTCCTTTCTTTAAATGGAACAAACTAAGTGAAGCAGCTGAAGGAGGCCAGTATGGTTACAGATTGTGTGGTGTGAAAGTGACCAACCTGAGGAGAAGGAACTTGTGGAAATGTGACAGCCAGCTGTCAATATGTGAAAGAATACTGTGGGGATTGGTGGTCAAAGAGGAGAATTTATGAGACAGCGCATTTCACTTAGGTCAACAATGGGGAGAACTTTGTATTTGCATTTTCCCTCAGTGAATGGGCCTCTTTACAGAGTGGCAGAGATGTCTTAGACTCAGTTTCTTTGTTGGGAGAAAAATTGGGTGGTAGGAGCTCTAAGTTCTTTCTGCCTATGAGACTGAATTGACCAAAAGAAAAATAGATCTTGGCTGGGTGGGCACCGTGGCTTACACCTGTAATCTCAGCACTTGGGGAGGCTGAGGTGGGAGGATCACTTGAGCCCAGGAATTCAAGACCAGTCTGCCTGGGCAACATATTAAGACCCTCATCTCTACAAAAAATAAAAAAATTAGTCTGGCTTGGTGGGGTGTGCCTGTGGTCCTAGCTACTCAGGAGGCTGAGGTGAGAGGATTGCTTGAACCCAGAAGGCTGAGGTTGCCAAGAGTCATAATTGTGTCACTGCACTCCAGCCTGGGTGATAGTGGGAAACTCTGTCCCCCATCCCCACCCCCCAAAAAAAGAAAAGAAAAATAGATTTTGTTCACATATAAAAACTGAGACTAGATTAAGCTTGGATTAAGAATTTTGCCTTTTATTTTCACTTTGACTTTGCTTCCAAACTCTGAAACTTTCAATGTTTGAAGTTGACTTCATTAAGTTGCATTTTGTATTGAGAAGTAAACTCCGGTCTTCAGTGTCTTGCTGTCTTACACAGAGGGAGTTAAATGAGGGGCTGTCTAAATGAACTAAGCCATATGCTATCTGAGTATTCAAGGAAAAACTAAATGAATAACCCACAAAACTAAGCAGCATCTGATGGTTAAGAGCACAACTGCCTGGGTTTGATTCCTGTCCCTATGCCTTAGGTTCCTTACCTGCAAAAATGGCTGTGACAGTGCCAGCCATATGCTTGTTGTGAGCTTGAGAACATGGCCTTCATTATGCATTTCACCTATATACTCCTTGAGGGCACCTAGTTATTCAATAAATCATTACTAAATGAGTGACTGAATAAATAAATGAAATTACAAAAGTCCTTTACCTGACCTTGGGTGCATTGACCTGAACTCACTGAATGTAGAAGTGACACTTTATACTTTGAGACTAAATTCAGTTTATCTTACATCCCACTCTACCCTCTATGTTCTGCCTTATTGGACCATCTACTTTCTGAGAAATATGATTCCTTCCTTCCTTCCTTCCTTTCTTTTCTTTCTTTTTAAATTTTAAAATTTATTTTTATTATTTTTTATTGACACAAAGTCTCACTCTGTTGCCTAGGCTAGAGTGCAGTGGCACGATCTTGGCTTACATCAACCTCTGCCTCCTGGGTTCAAGCAATTCTGCAGCCTCCTGAGTAGCTGGGATTACAGGTGCCTACCACCAGGCCTGGCCAATTTTTGTATGTTTAGTGAAGACAGGGTTTCACCATGTTGGCCAGGCTGGTCTTGAACTTCTGACCTCAAGTGATCCACCCACCCGCCTTGGCCTCCCAAAGTGCTGAGATTCTAGGCATGAGCCACCACGCCAGTCCTATTTTTTTTAATTATATTTTTTGAGATGGAGTTTCACTTATGTTGCCCAGAGTGCAATGGTGTGATCTCGGCTCACTGCAACCTCCACCTCCCAGGTTCAAGTGATTCTTCTGCCTTAGCTTACCAAGTAGCTAGGATTACAGGTACGCACCATGATGCCTGGCTAATTTTGTATTTTTAGTAGAGATGGGGTTTCACCATGTTGGTCAGGCAGGTCACGAACTCCTGACCTCAGGTGATCCACTCACCTCAGCCTCCCAAAGTGCTGGGATTACAGGCGTGAACCACCGCACCTGGCCTTAATGTTTTTTTAGAGATAGAATCTTGCTCTGTTGCCCAGGCTGGTCTTGAACTCCTGGCCTCAAGCAATCCTCCTGCTTTGGCCTCCCAAATGTTGGGATTATAGGGTTAGCTTTTTGGAGACTTGTTTTGGAAATGACTCATTTTTTATGAATGAGTTATGACTGTCTGAGAATACTTGGATGCCTCCCAGCATGCAAAGTTCAGACCAGAATATTTTGGGGAAGAATTTGATTGAAATTGCCAGATTTTTTTAAAGGTACAAGAGAATTATGATTGTGTTCCCTCTCAGATATTAAATTCTTTCTTTCTATGATTTTCTAGAGAATGAAGATCTAGAAAACAACAAGGATACCTCTTCATTGGCTTCTGCCACTGATCCAGAACCCCGTTCCTCACCCCACAGGTAACCACTTGGGATAAAACGTTGTCAGAGGCTTTATTGTTTGAGATGAGGAATTGGTGAAAGAAATTTGGGTAGTGACTTTAAGGGGGAAGACAAGTTGAAGTAAAGAATATGGATGGTTTTGTCATCAACCCTCAAGTGTGTTTAGGGGCAATGTCAGATCTATTTCAGGTTATACACTTTTCTTTTACTCTCAGAGAATAAACTATAACAAATAGTCTAGTGTAGTGTCCTCATTTATCTTCTAGTGTCCTCATTTATCTTCTCCTGAAGATCGTGTTCAAATGTTAAAATATTTGAAGGAGACTCCAGGTGGCCTTGCAAGAGAATGCATGTTTGGTTTTTACCCATAAAATGCATACACACATACACATGCTCTCACTAAAACAATTGGAATTTTTTTATTCTATAATTTTCAGATTAAACCATTATGATGGCCTTTAGGTTTTCTTTCTTAATTTCCTTCTCTGCCATCTCATCCAACCACCATCATTTTTTTTTTTTTTGAGATGGAGTCTTGCTCTGTTGCCAAGCTGGATTGCAGTGGTGTGATCTCAGCTCACTGCAACCTCTGCCTCCCAGGTTAAAGTGACTCTTCTGCGTCAGCCTCCTGAGTAACTGGGCCTACAGGCATGCACCACCACGCTTGGCTAATTTTTGTATTTTTAATAGGGATGGGGTTTTACCATGTTGGCCAGGATGGTCTCCATCTCCTGACGTCATGATCCGCCCACGTCGGCCTCCCAAAGTGATGGGAATACAAGTGTGAGCCACTGTGCCCTGCCCCAACCACCATCTTTGATATTAGAATATATAACAGAAAGGGAAGAGGTACTGAGCCCTGGAAAGAGTAGAAACCATGAAGCACTAATAGAATAACTAATGAAATCCTGTATTTTGGAAAAACCCTGAGGTATTGAGTATCATAGTCTTACTCTGTCACCCAGGCTGGAGTGCAGTGGTGCAACCTCCATCTCCCGGGTTCAAATGAGTCTTCTGCCTTAGCCTCCCTACTAGCTGGGACTACAGGCACGTGTCATCACACCCTTCTAATTTTTGTATTTTTTAGTAGAGATGGGGTTTCACCATATTTGTGAGGCTGGTCTTGAACTCCTGACCTCATGATCTTCCGGCCTCAGCCTTCCAAAGTGCTGGGATTACAGGTGTGAGCCACCGCATCCAGGGATTTAATTTTTCACTATTGTTTCTAACGTCTACTGAGTGAAGATAAGAATCCAGTGAGTGTGATGCCTGAGGCTCAGTGCTTATGCTTATGTGTCTATTGGAAGTGGAAGCGGCACAACTTTCTGTCTTTTCTAGTGAGGCTGGCTGGCCGGCCAGGCTTTCCCCTCCCTTTGAGATGACCTCCCTGTACACACCAGAAGCTTAAAGTGAAGGCTTTTCCTTTACGTGGCTTATCACCAGCATCGAGTGATTTGAAATTCATCTTTCCCCACATGCCCTTTTCTAATTCTCCAGAGCATAAAATGCTAATGTGAATATTAAATTTATGTGACTGGCACATATCCTTCTTAACATAATTTTATTATTATTTATTGAGACAGAGTCTCACTCTGTTGCCCAGCCTGGAGCATGGTGAGTAGTCATAACTCCCTGCAGCCTCAAGCTTCTGGACTCATGCAACCCTCCCACCTCAGCCTTGTAGCTAGGACCACAGGCATGAGCCACCATACCCAGCCTTAAAATATGTTTTATTTTTTATTTTTATTTTTTTATTTTTTTGAGACAGAATCTTGCTCTGTCACCAGGCTGGAGTGCAGTGGCATGATCTTGGCTCACTGCAACCTCCGCCTCCCCGATTCAAGCGATTCCCCTGCCTCAGCTTCTGGAGTAGCTGAGACTACAGGCGCACACCACCATGCCCAGCTAATTTTTGTATTTTTAGTAGAGACAGGGTTTCACCATGTTGTCCAGGATGATCTTGATCTCCTGACCTTGTGATCTGCCTACCTTCCAAGGTGCTGGGATTACAGGTTTGAGCCACCACACCAGGCCCAAAATATTTTTTTAATAAGCAGAACCATGTTTTTTCAAGGTAGCATGCACAAAGGCAAAGAGACTAAATTTTAGATGTCACACACAGTAAAATCAGGCTAATGATTCAAATAACCTGTTGTAGTCTCACCTTCCCAATATTATAAATGATAGTCTGATCCAGAATTTGTTTTATTCCCAAGCAAAAATTAACTTATTCATTGTTTTATTCAACAAATATTTGGGGGCTAATATTTATTCAACAGATGTTTGTTGGGAGCCTACCACGTACCTGATACTGTTCTAGGTACTCAAGATACCACAAATGTGCAAAATAGTCCATCCTGCTCTCATGGAGGTTATGTTCTAGTGGCAGAAGTGGACAGAAAACAAGTGCACATCATATTTCATAGACTCTTAAGTTGCCATCAACTGTAAGATGTACTTTTATGTACGTATCACCAAGAGAGGAAGAAATGCTTAAGATGGATTGTCTAATAGACCCCCCCATATGGAGCTGGGACCCCAAAAGCCTTGCACCTTCATGAAAGGATAAAGAGAAAAATCTCCCCCTCCTCCCAGAAAAGGACAGCAAGGAAACTCGATTGTCTCAAACTTGACACTGTGTCATGGGAAAAAAAAATATCTTCCCTGTGAACAGGAATAAGTTGGTATTAGCCAGTGTCTTTTCTAAATTCATTCTGCCATGATGATCTAAACAAGACCCTAAACAGATAACTTAATTTCTTTTTTTTTTTTTTTTTGAGACAGAGTCTTGCTCTGTCGCCAGCCAGGCTGAAGTGCAGTAGTGTGATCTTGGCTCGCTGCAACCTCTGCCTCCCAGGTTCGAGCAATTCTCCTGCCTCAGCCTCTCAAGTAGCTGGGACTACAGGCACACGCCACCATGCCCAGCTGATTTTTTTTTTTTTTTTTTTTTGTATTTTTAGTAGAGGCAGAGTTTCACCATGTTGGCCAGGATGATCTCGAGCTCCTGACCTCTTGATCCACCCTCCTTGGCCTTCCGAAGTGCTGGGATTACAGGTATAAGCCACTGCGCCCAGCCTAGATAACTTAATTTCAAGGCATCTCATATTGGTAGCATTCCTAAGTACTGGCAGAAGCAAATGCAGATCTCTTTCGGAAAGACTTGATGTCAATCCAGGGCCATGCAGTTTTAAGACATCATCAATTTTTAAGACATCCTATCTTTCAGTTGTGTTAAAATCTAAAAACCAGTGTGCATCTTGCAATCAACAACATATGGCCATATCATTGTCAGGCAGTAATAGATGCAGTGAAGAAAAATGAAGCCGGGTAAGGGCAGGAACAGTGACAAGGCCAGGGAGGGGTAGCCATTTTATATACAGACCTCTGGGAAACATCGCAGCAGAAAAACTACCAGAAGTCTTCAGTTAGCTAAAGAAGAGTTAATATCCTAGCAGAGTATTCTAGGTAGAGGCTACAGCAAATGCAAAAACTCTCAAGTGGGAGAGTACTTGGGGTGTTTGAGGACTCTCAAGGATTGAAGAAGCTTTTGTGGGTGGAGGGACCAGGGCAGAGTGAGGATTCTGAGAGGTAAAGTCAGAGTACAAAGGGCCTTAGGGTTCCAGGTGGCAGGCTTGGTTCCTGGTGCTGTGCATACAGAGGCAGTGAGACCCCAGTGCCTGCCACCAAGCTTACTTTCTAGTAGAGGAGGCAGATGATACACAGTGTCAGGAAACAGAAATGGACTATAATTTCTTGGTTGAAGAGCATTAAAATAGGCCCACAGCCTAGGCCAATTTACAGCTTAGCACTGAATTACTCAAGTGAACCTATAAAGATCAACAGAATCCCACAGCTCTGATTCTCAGAGTGACCACCTCTTATCTGTCCTGAGATAGGTTGGAGTAATTTTAGATATTCCAAAAGATGGCTCTGTTTTATCTGAAGAGGTAACTTATAAAATAGGATTGCTTTTTCTTGTTTATGTTTAAAAAGGAAAGAAACAAACTAATAAACTCCAAAATAAAGCCTCCTTCTGTTTCCCCCATGAGGTGTATAGTACCATTTTCCTGTCGTTTACTCAGCCTCTCCGAGGAAATGATGCCCTCCTGCAGGGATTCTCAGACCTTTATGCTCTTAAAAATTATTGAAGACCCAAAGAACTTTTGTTGGTGTGGGTTATATCTATCAATATTTACTGTATTAGAAACTAAAACTGAAAAATTAGAATATGATTATTCATGCATTTAAAAATAATAAATCATTACATGCTGTATAAAAAACATGTTTTTACTTAAAAACAACTAATTTTCAAAGCAAAGAATGTAGTACAAAGAGAGACACTGTACATCTCTTTAATGTTTGGCTTAATAAAAAATAGCTGGATTCTCCTCTCTGGTTCCGAGTTCATTCCATTGCAATATCACATGTCAAATAATCTCTGGAAAATTCCACTGTACACTCTTGAGAAAATGAGAAAGAAAAAAGGGAAATAACATTTTCGTATTATTATTATGAAACAGTTTGAACTTCACAGACTCCTCTGAAGGGTCCTGAGGACCCCAAGGATTCCCAGACCATACTTTGATAACTGCCATTCAAAAAAATCCATGTCACCAAAAGGATTTGGTGATTTCCAGAAGGCCTGGGTTATTTTGCTACAGCCCTGTCACTAATATTCTAGTTTCTCTGAAGCCAGGGGAAATGGAAGAGAACATAAATCATTCCCTTGCGTCTTTAAAATCAACTATTCACCTAGCTGTGTTTGAAGTCATTGGGATTGTTGATTAATGTGCTTAAAAAAGGAGAGAAACTGAACACTGAATGGGGACAGGGTATGAAATGGAACTGCTGAAAGACTCTGCTTCAGGGATAACTGCGGAGAGAGTTGCCTTGATAATCAGTTTGTACTTCCTTCGTTTTGTTACTCAGTCTCCCTTAGGCAGGGCTCCTCCTTTTGCTTCTAGCCAGTGCTTTTGATGTAGAACTGAACTCAGATCCTTTTTTTTTTTTTTTAAAGACAGGGTTTCACCAGGTTGGCCAGGCTGGTCTTGAACTCCTGACCTCAGGTGATCTGCCCCCCTCTGCCTCCCAAAGTGCTGAGATTGCAGGCATGAGCCACCATGCCCGGCCCACTGAACTCAGATTCTAACAATTCTTTTTTTTTTTTTTGAGACGGAGTTTCGCTCTTGTTGCCCAGGCTGGAGTGCAATGGCGCGATCTCGGCTCACCGCAACCTCCGCCTCCTGGGTTCAGGCAATTCTCCTGCCTCAGCCTCCTGAGTAGTTGGGATTACAGGCACGCGCCACCATGCCCAGCTAATTTTTTGTATTTTTTAGTAGAGACGGGGTTTCACCATGTTGACCAGGATGGTCTCGATCTCTTGACCTCGTGATCCACCCATCTCGGCCTCCCAAAGTGCTGGGATTACAGGCTTGAGCCACCGCGCCCGGCCCTAACAATTCTTCTTCTTCTTTTTTTTTTTTTTTGTTGTTGTGAGGGAGTTTTGCTCTTGTTGCCCAGGCTGGAGTGCAATGGCATGATCTTGGCTCACCACAACCTCCACCTCCTGGGTTCAAGCGATTCTCCTGCCTCAGCCTCCTGAGTAGCTGGGACTACAGGCGCATGCTACCATGCCTGGCTAATATTTGTATTTTTAGTAGAGATGGGTTTTCTCCATGTTGGTCAGGCTGGTCTCAAACTCCTGACCTAAGGTGATCTGCCTGCCTTGGCCTCCTAAAGTGCTGGGATTATAGGTGCGAGCCACTGTGCCTGGCCTCTAACAATTCTTCGGTTAAAATTCTGTGGGTCTCAGAGTGAGGAATAACATTAGAACTCACAGAAGCAGAGGGCAGAATGGTGGTTAATAGGGGTTGGGGCCTGCGGGTGGGCTGGGGAAATGTTGGTCAAGTGGTCTAAGGTGTCAGGAGGAACAAGTTCTGGAGATCTTTGTACAGCATGGTGACTATAGTTAATAATAATGTATACTTAAAAATTGCTAAGACAGTGGATTTTAAATGTTCTCGCCACGGCTGGGCGCAGTGGCTCATGCCTGTAATCCCAGCACTTTGGGAGGCCAAGGCGGGTGGATCACGAGGTCAAGAGATCAAGACCATCCTGGTCAACGTGGTGAAATCCCATCTCTACTAAAAATACAAAAAATTAGCTGGGCATGGTGGCGCGTGCCTGTAATCCCAGCTACTCAGGAGGCTGAGGCAGGAGAATTGCCTGAACCCAGGGGCGGAGGTTGCGGTGAGCTGAGATCGCGCCATTGCACTCCAGCCTGGGTAACAAGAGTGAAACTCCTGTCTCAAAAAAAAAAAAAAAAAAAAAAAAAAAAAAAGTTCTCGCCACAAAAAAAGAGTATGTGAGGAGATGAATATGTTAATTAGCTCAATTTAATCATTTTACAATGTATCTATACATCAAAAACACATTATATACCATACATATATGCTGCACTTTGTCAACTAAAATAAATAAATAAAAGAAACAACGACAAAGCAAACTAGACTGGCAGTCCATCTCAGATGACTGAGCTATGTGTTCAACATGGCTCTCCTAGCCTTTGGGCTGGCTTTGTTAGTCTTTGTTTTCACACTGCCAACACTTTACTGTGGACCAATTCAGCCCTGGGCAGTGGTCAGCTAAAGTGACAGTAGACCGAAATGTCAGGGGCAGGTGGGGTTGGGCTGTTTCGAATGTTGTTTTATTTCAGAGTTTCTCTAGGATAATTGTGTCTTTTCAAAGAGCCCTTGAATTGACATGCTCTCTTCCTCTGAGAGGCCACAGATGGTATCTCCAGTGAGTAAGGATGCCACGGAAGATCTGAGGAAAGCAACTGGTGCCTTGGACACTCAGGCTGTGGTGAAACAGGATTTGCTGCCTACAGACCAAGCCCAGGTCCTCAATGAGGTAGGGGGCAGATTCTGGCTCTTTCTTATGAAAGGAGGCACCAGAATGTGGACACATGATGGATGGGTTGGAATTAGAAAGTACTGCGAGGATGGCTCCCAGAATTCTCTCTTTGCCCTTGAATTTGGGGCATCTTGGTTTTAATTATTATTTGGAGAATGATTATTTGTATCTTCCACAGGGCCCATCATTATACTGGCACCCAGTAGGCACCTATTCAGAAAATGAAGTGCTAGAATGAATGTTTATGTGTTCTCTAAAATCCTGTTCATGTGAGGAGCCTGAAGTCATTGGACTCTTGCTCTTGCTTTGCTTGTGGTAGATCTATTTAGTATTTATGACAGAAGTTTTTTTTGTTGTTGTTTGTTTGTTTTTTGAGACAGGGTCTCCCTCTGTCACCCAGGCTAGAGTGCAGTGGCACAATCTCAGCTCACTGCAACCTTCACCTCCTGGGATGAAGCGATTCTCCCACCTCAGCTTCCTGAGTAGCTGGGATTACAAGTTTGCACCACCATACCCAGCTAATATTTGTATTTTTCATAGAGACCAGGTTTCACCATATTGGTCAGACTGGTCTGGAACTCCCTACCTGAGGTAATCCATCCGCCTTGGCCTCCTAAAGTGCTGGGATTATAGACATAAGCCATCATGCCCAGCCTTTTTTATTTATTTATTTATTTTTGAGACAAAAGTTTCACTCTGTCACCCAGGCTTCAGTGCAGTGGTGCAGTCATGACTCACTGCAGTCTCAAACTCCTGGGCTCAAGTGATCCTCCCACCTCAGGCTTCTAAGTAGCTGTATAGAGCTATTTGGGAGGCTGAGGTGGGAGGATCACAAGGTCAAGAGTTCGAGACCAGCCTGGCCAATATGGTGAAACCTGGTCTCTACTAAGAATACAAAAATTAGCTGGGCATGGTGGTGCATGCCTGTAATGCCAGCTACTTGGGAGACTAAGGCAGGAGAATTGCTTGAACCTGGGAGGCAGAGGTTGCAGTGAGCCGAGATCGCACGACTGCGCTCCAGCCTAGGCAACAGAGCAAGACTAAGACTCTGTCACTAAATAAATAAATAAAATAAATAAATAAATAAATAAAGTAGTGGTACCCCTGCCAGAGAGGTATGGGGGTGGGGTTGTTTGTAACATTTATTAGCATATGTATTAATGATTGGTATTAGTGTCAGTGAAGACAACACCAGACATTATAATTAGATTTGTGTAATACTTTACAGCTTACAAGCATTTGTATCTGTAACACTTCATTTACTCCTGAGAACAGCCCTTGTGAGATAGGTGCAATTGTGTCTCCATTTAAGAAATAAGGAAACTGAGGCTAAGGGCTGTTAGAGACTTTACTAAGATGTTGCAACCTAATCCTTTATTTAGCATTTTAGAAACGGAAGGATTTATTTAAGCACACTAGCCAAAGTCTGATTTACTTCCGGTAGCAAAGGAGATGAGAACTGGAGGGATTGTTCTCCAGAAACAGATATGAGAATACAGCTTGGGAGGATTACAAACTTGATTTATATATTTCTCACAAATACAATTCCAGCCTCTTAACTGGATTACTGACTCACTGATGTGCTCTCCCCTGTGGGCAATCAGTATAGATTTCTTGTTGAGTTGCCTGCCAACTGTTTGGAGAAGGGGCAGGAAATTAAGGTATAATAGCATGAAACCAGGAACACGAATCTGAGTGATTGAAGGGAAACTCACCAGGGAGACATTGTAAGCTCCTGCATGGGTTAGTGAGGGCTTTGAGTATCAAATGCCATTTGCATTCTTCTATGTAAGTCAGACATGTGGCAGCAAATGTACTGTTTAAATGCAGGTTCTGGGGGCTGGTATAAGGTGAAATTGTAACTGTTGATAGAACACTGTTAGGGACTTCAAGACTGAGACCACCTGTAGCCCAAGGTGGGATGTGGATGAGAGAGCGAGAACGACTATAAACCAGATTCTCTCTCTGCGGTGCTTTGGAGAGCTGATTGACAGTAATGTAGAAGTAACCCTTGAGTGGGAATTGTAGCAGGAGGATGTGTGGCAGAGTGAGAGTCAAACTAAACCCTAGGAGCAAGAGCTATTAATGAGAGGAGCCACAAGGAGGTACTGTGCAGGTGAAGTAAGACCAAGGCATGGCCCGGAATCACCGTCAATGCAAATACTGTCAGCAACCTGCGAGAGTGTTCGTGAGCAAGAACCTTATAAAGCGTTTGGTGCAGAAAAGCTGCAAAAGGTAGGAAACAGTCTTTAAACAATGGAACATTTTGGTGGCTTAAAAAAATTAGTAGAATGTATTAACAACTCCTACTTGGAAGAAAGAGAAGTAACATTGACTAGTACATTGAGCTTTGAGTGGAGATGGTGGAGATAATAGAGCAGGGGTGGGGCAGCCTTCATGCAAAAAGAGATTAATTAGAATCTGCCACTCTACTATGTCCTTTAACCAGAGTTCTGTTGTGCAGATGGCCAAGTATCAAGTTCCACAGAGGTCTGGGGACATCGTTATGATCCAATCTGAGCATACAGGAGCTATAGATGTTCTTTCAGCTGATTTGGAATCTGCAGATCTTCTGGGGGACCACAGGAAAGGTGAGACCTTTGGGAGTAAAGGAGGTGGTTTTTTTTTGTTTTCAATAGATACTTAAACAAAGGCAGGCAGACAAATGGAAGGAAAGAAAATGACTTGTGAAAGGAAGTCCAAGAAGCCAGTAGAAAGAATGTCTGACTGTGCCAACCTCTCTTAGCAAAATGCCAGGGGTACTCATGTTTCCTCATAGTTTCTCAGTGGTAAGCTGCCTGTCCTTTCAGTCTCCCCACCTCTGATGGCTCCTCCATGCATCTGGACATTTGCCAAGGTGAAGGAATTCAAAAGCAAGCTGGGCAAAGAGAAGAACAGCCGACTGGTGGTGAAGCGTGGTGAAGTGGTGACCATCAGGGTACCTACTCATCCAGAGGGGAAGCGTGTCTGCTGGGAGTTTGCGACCGATGACTATGACATTGGCTTTGGAGTTTATTTTGACTGGACCCCTGTAACCAGCACGGACATAACTGTGCAGGTCAGTGATTCCAGTGACGACGAAGATGAAGAAGAGGAAGAGGAGGAGGAGATTGAAGGTAAATTTAATTTTAGCATGATTTGCAGTTTTCTGGCTTAACCTAATTTCTGGTGACCATTTCCTGGGTTGTACCAGTCTTCCTCTTCCTTCGCATGCAGTTGAGGAACTCAGCGTTACAAACTGAGCTGAGTGGTACAGGCCAAAGAGAATGCTCTGATGGGGCTGATACTGCTGCCTTAGTTGAAAAAGCTTCTTTCCCTTTAATCAGTACCTTGCTATTTTCCCAACACCTTCCTGAGGGCAGGAGCAGAGAGAGGGTGAGTCATACTGCAGTTTAGAGGGATGGTCTTTCAGGTCGCATATAAGCCAGAGATGATTTTACATCTCTCTCTTAGTTCGGAGATATTTATTCTTGGCCTGGAACCGAAGTGAGTGATTCCAGTTTGCTAAAGGTATCCATTCTCTCCCTACCCCAAACTCTCATAGCTGGCTATTGGTTACTTCTTTACTTCATGCCCAGAGAAGTTTTTTTTGTTTGTTTTTGTTTTTGTTTTTTTGAGATGGAGTCTTGCTCTGTCGCCTAGGCTGGAGTGCAGTGGTGTGATCTTGACTCACTGCAACCTCCACTTCCCGATTTCAAGCGATTCTCCTGCCTCAGCCTCCTGAGAAGCTGGGATTACAGGCCTGCACCACCATGCCCGGCTCATTTTCGTATTTTTAGTAGAGACGGGGTTTCTCCATGTTGGTCAGACTGGTCTCAAACTCCTGACCTCGTGATCTGCCTGCCTCAGCCTCCCAAAGTGCTGGGATTACAGGTGTGAGCCACCACGCCCGGCCCCCAGAGAAATTTTGAAAGGGTCTCTGGGCTCCATTCCAGTTGTTATTCGTAGTGTCTACTAAGGATGGCCCAGAGGCATTTTTTTCAGGTAATGTAAGAGTAGGTTCTAAGCATTAGTCTTATTCCTTGATTTTCTTATATAATCTTAAAATCAATCCCTTAACGTGCCTCTTCATAGAAAAGCAAGCCTGTAGGAAAATCTACAAGTATTTGGGAAACAGGTGAACCTTGTATCTTATTTGCTGCTTTTCAGGAAGCCAAGTAAAAGTGCTAGGGTCATTTTATAACATGTTTATCTGCAATTCCTATCTCCATTAGCTAGTCCTTTCACCTATTAAAGAATGTCAGAATTTTTCCTTCTAAATATCTTTCTCCCTCTTAGAAATGTCCAGACACTTCTGAAGCTAGGAAGGCTCTTATCAGGCTAAACCGTTGTTTCTCAGTGGAGACATTATTGGCATTTAGAATGGGACACTCCTTTGTTGTGTAGGTACTATCCTGATTTTAGTACTCCTGGACCCTTGGGTACTAAATGCAGGTATCACCTAGTAGTCATTGTGATGACGAAAAGATTACCAGACATTTCCAAATGTCTGTAGAAGGACAATCACTTCCCCCCTCTGTGAAAGCCACTGGGTTACCAGGTCCTTCTGCTCACTTTGAGGTAGGACTTATGCAGTCTTTGAACACATATCCAAACACTGCCATTTTGCTCATGCAGAACCCGTTCCAGCTGGAGATGTGGAGAGAGGCTCCAGGAGCTCCTTGCGGGGTCGCTATGGGGAGGTGATGCCTGTGTACCGGCGGGACAGCCACCGAGACGTGCAGGCTGGCAGCCATGACTACCCTGGGGAGGGCATCTACCTGCTCAAGTTTGACAACTCTTACTCCCTGCTGCGCAACAAGACTCTCTACTTCCACATCTACTACACGAGCTGAAGGACCGCTGGGACGGGCAGGCTGTATTTGCTGGCTGAAGCAGGCTGCCAGCTGGTGCCTCTTGTTTGGGATAGGCAAGAGCTAAAGGCTCACGTGGGGCTCCCGAGCCTCACACCCTGTCTGGCATGTCTGACTGTTGACCCACGTAGCTTTTCCCCTTCTTGGCTTCTGCAGGTGGTGATGTAGTGCCCCTGTTCTGTGGTCCCTGACTCATACTCTTCTTGCTTCAGACTCCAGCAAATTCCCTCTTGAAGGCACCTATCGGGCACAAGCCTAAAAGGAAGCAGGGCGTTGTTTTTTGAAAAATAGATTTATCTTGGCACAGGTTTATCATTCAGATTGCTGCCCTCTCCTCTCCCAGAGCCTTTATTGCCAATGCATTTGGTGGCACCCACTCTCTTTACCTTTTGAGGTGCCAGAAGAGGGAAAAGCACGTTGTCCATGAAGGAGCCCAATCTTTTGGTTGGAGAAAGCTCTGTCCAGCCTGTCACCACTGCCATATTCCTGCCTGCTGGTTATTCTTGGTCTCTGCATAGCTGAGAGACCACACTGCCTTTGGAGGGCTGTTACTATTCCTGATGGTAGATGCCCCCTCCTTTCCTTTCCTAAGTCTACGTTTTTGCCATTACAGCAAGAACTTCCATGCAATCTAAAATGATGATCAACATAACGTAAGATCTTGTGGGAAGAAAAACTGCCTCCATTACTTCCTGTTCCAAGGGCACTGGCAGTCAAAGTGGATAGAGTGGAAATTAGGTACTGAATTGATGGCAGAACCCACATATTTGAAGGTCAAGTGTTACTATTTTTTTTTTTTTTGGTATAATCCAAGAAGGAATGGTATCATCTGAGAGAGAAGATGAAAAACAAAAAAACTACTCCAGAGTCCCCACTTTTTTTTTTTGTCTTTAGAGTAGGAGTGCTATTTAGAAATGTTGCTTTGGAATCAAATGCACTGAAACCCAATCAGGTTTCCAAAGTTTCTGCATTTAGGTTTCTTGCATTGAGGGCTTAAAGCTTTTGGTGTTCAGAGTCCCTTAGTTAAGGTGATGATGAAGCTTCACTATTGCTGCTGATTCTATTTGTTCTTTACCTGACCAAAGCTTGCATTTCCCTGGTGACAGCATTTCCTCCTCTGTCACCCCTGAGGCTCAGGAGTGCCACAGAGTGCAGGTGGTGCTACAGCCAGTGGTCACCAGAGCACCAGATGCTGGGCCCCCAGGCAGAGAAGGAGACAGTGAGATGGGACCTCAGCAGTCTCTGTGTTTGTACTTCTCTGTCTCTTACTCCTCGTGTTACGTCTGTTACTGCCTACGAATTCTGAAGAATAATTAGATTTATTTATTACTGTATTTATTTTTTTAGCACATTTCATTTTGCCTTTGAAACAGTTTCCATCTGTTTCTCAGAAGGCTTCCCATCTGTTCTGAGCCATGGAGGCCCCCTCTTTTATGGAGTTAGAGAAGATATTTTTAGAGAGTTTGGGAAGCGATCATGTTTTATTTCTGCAGGTCAGTCCTGTAATGGCTTTGTGAAGAGTATGGCCCTTCAGAGATGGATGATGCCACCTTACTCCATGTTTAGGGTATAGTTCGGCACTTCCTGTGAAGAATTATAAGTTGTGAGGGAATCTGCCCATTTGCTGGGGATTGAATGCAGAGGAATTGCCCATCAGAGATATCCTGTGATTCCAGGATTTCGGAGTCCTTTGTCTTCTCAGAGGAGTCACCTTCTTCGTGATGTTTCCTTTGCCTCACTCCTTCATTGTTGGATTCCTCACACCAAGGGTCTATCCCTGCAGTAGCATAACTCAAGGAGCAGGACTCTTCCCAGTAGGTCCTGAGTAGCATCTACATCACATCAAATGCAATACATCCTGCGCCTTCTCTTCCCCTTGGAGCAAAGCCCCAAGCGGGATAGGATGTTGGGGATTGCCAGAGCATTCCCATCCTCTGAGCTGTATCATACCTCCATTATTTTATATTTGCAAATGTGTTTTGTAGAGGATGACACTGGCCAAAATTTATATACCTTTAAAGAAATTATTTTAGTGACTGTCTGTTGAGGCAGTGAAGACCAGATTTGCAGTGTGTCATCCCATTGGGTAGCTGAGTGACTGCTCTTGCATCCTTGAAGTCAAATCATGCCTTAGCTAATTGAATATAATCTTTGTAAAATAATTTTCTACTGAGCTGTTTTCTAGTCAGCTAAAGCCTTGCTTATTTTTCCTGTTTATTATTAACTTCTGCCTTCCTCTCAAAATGAAACTGTCAGGCCATACGTAGCAAGCTCCCAAGGATAACACTTGTTATTGATGATTTCTTTTCACCATGAGATTCTCTGCTTATTTTCTTTGGAATGCTAGTTCTGTTGCATCAGGGAAGCCTGAGGGACTTGTTCTCCTTGCCTCTGTGTGCCTGTTAGCATCTGGTCACTTTGGAAGTCCTGGGCACGGTGACATTTCATTCCATACTGGTTTTTCACTGACAGTCAGGGTTTCTGTGTTCCAAAATAGCTAAAAGAAGATATTTTCACTGATTCACTATCCTCTCATTACATTTCTGAAACAATTGAACTTGTTTTTTGTAAGGCAAGATATTATTTATTGAAGCACAGGTAATTACTGAGAACGCGCAGCTCAGCAAATTCTAAGAGATGGTCATTTCCTTGGCCCCTCCCAGTCCAAATTTATAGACCCAAACAACGGAATGAAAATTGTTTGCTTTGATCCTCACCCTGTTCTCTAGAGCACAAATAAATATTAACAAGCAATTGAAAGAAAGTGCTTCATAGTAGGAGAGATTGGAGTTCTTAAATTTATTTAGTTTTAGTTTTGCCGCTTTGTTGAGACATGGGGCTTTTAAAAAGGAAGACTAAGTATTGATTTTTCCGCCAGTGTTATATTGTGAAAAAATTTTAGCAAACAGCTTAAAAGAAATATAAATATACTGTAAACCAAAAAGTATCTGAGACAGGTCTGAATAAATTTAGAGGTTTATTTTGCCAAGGTTAAGAACCCATGACACAGCCTCAGGAGGCTCTGAGAACACATCCCCAAGGTAGGGATTACAAGGTAGTTGGTTACAGCTTTATACACTTTAGGGAGACAGAAGTTCCAGGCAAAGACATCAATCAATACATGTAAAGTATACATGGGTTTGGCCTGGGAAGGCAGGACATCTCGAAGATGGGTGTTTCTAGATCAGAGGTAGATCAAAGAGTTCCTGACTGGCAATTGGTTGAAAAAGTTAAGATCTACCTGAAAAGATGAAGTCAGCTTAAGTTAAAGTAAGGGGGGCTTGTGGAAGCTGAGGTTCTTGTCATGTAGATGAAGCCTCCAGGTAGCAGGCTTCAGAGAGAGTAGATGATGAATATTTCTTATTAGACCTTAAAAGGTGTCAGACTCTCCAGAAAAGACCTAATAAGAGAAGGAGATTTTCTTGATTTGCAGTAGCTTTGAAGGTTTCT
Organism: Sapajus apella; assembly: GCF_009761245.1. Classification (NCBI taxonomy): domain Eukaryota; kingdom Metazoa; phylum Chordata; class Mammalia; order Primates; family Cebidae; genus Sapajus; species Sapajus apella. Next base: position 25,587,078 of record NW_022436960.1, read on the forward strand.
TTAAAAAAAAAAATGGCCGGGTGCGGTGGCTCACGCCTGTAATCCCAGCACTTTGAGAGGCTGAGGTGGGTAGATCACTAGGTCAGAAGTTGAAGGCCAGCCTGGCCAAGATGGCGAAACCCTGTCTCTTTAAATAAAAAAAAAAGAAGGAAAAAAAAAAAAGGGAGATTTTCTACAGAATGCAAATTTCCCCCAGAAGAAACAGCTTTGTAGGGCCATTTCAAAATATGTTAAATAAATATATTGGGGAGTAAAATACTTTGATTTCCTTTGGGGCCTGCTATCTGTCATGTGATGCTATATCAGAGTCAGGTTGGGATTTGGTATTTTATTGCCACAAAGAGTCTGTTGGGTTAGTCTTAAGATCTCTGTATTAATGTTAATGCTGGTCAGTTGTATTTAAATTCCAAAGTGAAGAGGGTAAAATGAGGCATGTCCGACCCTCTTCTTTCTATCATGGACTAGTTTTTCAGGTTCCTTTCGGATCCCCTAGGCCAAGAGGGGGGTACACTCAGCCAGTTGGGGGGTTTGGGATTTTATTTTTGGTTTACTGTATATATATATATATGTACCATACACCCCCCCATGTAAGTTAAAAAATTTTAAACTACCAATTCTTAAGCAAAGATGATTCTAACATTCTGTTCCTTTTGACAAGTTCCAGTTAGAGAATGCTGAGAATGTCCCCTGCACAGACAACATCAGCTCTGTCAGGGAGCCCCTGATTTTTAGCAGACCTGTTTCATTCAACATGAGTTATCCAGGAGGTGGTCTTCATAAAATGTTTCTTGGAGCCAGGCACGATGGCTTACTCCTGTAGTTCCAGCACTTTGGGAGGCCAAGGTGGGCAGATCACCTGAGGTCAGGAGTTTGAGACCAACCTGGCCAACGTGGTAAAACCCCATCTCTACTAAAAATACAAAACTTTGCTGGGCCTGGTGGCGGGTGCCTATAATCCCAGCTACTCTGGAGGCTGAGGCAGGGAGAATCGCTTGAGCCCAGGAGGTGGAGGTTGCAGTGAGCCAAGATTGTGCCATTGCACTCCAGCCTGGGAAACAGAGCAAAACTCCATCTCAAAAAAAAAAAAATTGTTTCTTGGTCTCCATCTTTCAAAACCTGTGCTGTATTTCCCTTTTCCCTCAGGCCATGATCTCTGCTGTTTTCCTTACTAACTGGCATTTCCGTACAGGAGTGATTGTGAAGCTGCTCCAGAAGGGCTAATCTCTGTTGCTTGATGACATGACCTCAGGATCCTGATACCAAAACTCAATCCTCAGAGAACAGGTAGCTTTATCATGGAAGTAGGTAGCAATTTGGAATTGACCATTCTTATTTTTTTTCTTAATGAATTGATATGTGCACTTTAAAAAATATTTTTGTTATTTTGGGAAGAAAAACTCAGACTTTTAAAGAAGTGGATATTGTCCCATTATAATATGTACATGGAAGAGTGAAATCTGAACGCTGCCTTATATTAAGCAGTGGGATTAGGTATTATCATAAAATGTCTTTATCTATAAAAAATAATGTTTATGTTTATGATGAGCCCTGCTCAGTCCCTCTTGAAGAGAATTAGTTGAAACCCAAACTCTAAAGTCTGTACTTTTATATTTTTTTGTTAAGAACGCTTATCTGCAAAAGGTTGCCTTTTAACCCTAGTGTCCGTGGTTCTAAGGTGTGGAGTTGAGTGACCCTAATATTTACATAAAAGACTTGTTTTAGTGGAGCATAAGGGAGGGGCATAAGTTAAACCATTTCGTGCAGCTTGAGAACTGACTTTTAAAATTGACCACCAGGAGCGAAAACAAAATAAAATGAGGTTGCAAGGGGTAGGAGTATGCGGGCAGGGGAGAGCAAAGCTATCAAATAGATCTTAGAATTTTGCTCAGAAATCACTGCTCCCTCTCAATTGTTATCCCTGCCTAAACCAAGAAGGCCAAACAAAGCCCCTCCTGTTTGAATTCTTAAGCTAAGAAAACACTGTTGCCTAAAGCCTGTGGTAGTGGAACTCATTTACAAATAGGCATGCCTCACACATGGAGTCCAAAGGCAAGACACTGGCTTTGAAATCAGGCTCATGATCTGATTCCTATTATATGTACCTTGACTTCTTTTAGGCCTCAGGTATGTGGACCAGAGTTAATGTCATGGCTCTTCATTCTAAGAGAGGATGAAAAGTTGCCCTAGAAATCTAGAGATGCATGTTTATTTAATTCCATAGTTTTTAAAAAAATCATTTTAAGCAGGTAGTTGTAGCTTATCTGGGGGTAAAATAATATATGTGAAATGACTTCCAGAGGACAAAGTATATTTTCTAAAGTTGTGATATAGGATCATGAACCATTCTGAAGTTTTGGTTTGAAATATTATAGTATATGATCTTACCAAAGAGCCCTTAATTCAGAGTTTAAGGGGCTCTCTTCCTGAATGAACTCTCTTCATCACTCAGGGTTGAATGTGTAATGTTCCTTGCTATTGATTGTTATTGTTGATTCTTAGGATTGGGCCAAGAGTCATCTGGAAAACATTATCTTAATTCCTTCTTTCATATCCTAAACAGTACATGTTACTAAGGAACTCCATATGAAAAACCTCACTCATGTCTCCTGAGATTATCCCGTAAGTGAAGTAGCTTTCATTTAATCCAGCTAAATTATTTCCACTTAGCCACGTTAAAGAGAAGTCAGGTCTGGAGAAAGCGATTCTGTAACCCATGACTCTGGTGTACCCATTTTCCCTTAACATAATGGGAAGTGTTTTGAAATTCCCAGAAGAGAGCTGTTTTGTAATCCAAGGGATGGATTATAAGAAAGCCAGACTTTGGATAAGGGTAATTGGAAAAAAGGGAGGTGCTTGAAGATTTTCTAAACTACTTTATGCCATTTAACTTGTTTCTGAAGGGCCTTCTTTGGTGCCATGTACTCAGATCAATCAGTGGACTGAAACATGATCATGTTTTCTTCGTCAAGATTTAAGCAATTGGCAACCACAAAGACGTTATTTCCTTACTGTTCTATATCATGTACTGTTGCTGACATTATAAAAAGGGGTCTGGAAGAGAAACTGTCACTCTTTTATCTTTTTTCTTTAAAATACAAAAGCATCCCAACTAATCATTAATTACGGTCAACTTGTTTCACATGTCCCCTATCCTGAGCAATGCTATTAACATCTCCTGTGATTTCTAAGAGCTCTTACCAAATTGTTACTTACTTCTGTGTGCTGCTGAGTGGTTTTTCTCTTAAAATACCATTTTTATCATCCTGTGGCACTGAGTGTGTTACTGCGATTACACTGATGATTCTGAGCTGTGGTTCTTTAAATAGCTCAGTTCTTGTGTTTTATGTTATGTAACAGTTTTGTGATGCTTCTGTGCATTCTTTGTCATCTCTTCTGAGTTTTGAAATCTGTCATAAATAAACTTTTTCACTATGCACCTGGGAACATCTGAGTTATATTTTAATGAACCTGATTTACATTTTAAATTCTTTGTCTTTTATTTATCTTTCTTAAGAAAGGTATTCTATAAACCCATATGCATTATTTCATAATATATTAAGATTATAAAAGTTAAGTAAAACTAAAAAGAAAAAAAATTGAGAATAAGGTTAATAATAGATCTTTCATCTGCATTTTAATTCATGGCAGAGTATCATGAACTGGGAACTGGGATTGGAAAAACTGGGTTTACAGTGATGATTAATAAATAGAACATATAGAACATTGAGTTTTATATCAGTATTTGGTCCCAGTGAGCCTCATTTCCCCATAAACATATTCTGTTCAAATTTGGAACCTGTACTTTGGACACCAGGCCAATCATTAATGTAATCTGGGTGATATGAATTCAGCCTATTTTCATTAACAAAAGTGACACCATAACATATCTCTGATATCTTTTAAAACCACATCTCTGGTGTCTGTTACAGAATAAGGACTCACACTGGAGCAGGGAAGGGTTGCATGTAAGTATTTCCTTCAGTGATATCTTGATTCTAAAATGAACCTGTTAGATCATTCTCTGCTTTCTGTTGCAACATATTTTAGACGTTGAAGCATAAAAGAGGAAGGGATCTGAAACAATTGAGTTAAATGAATGTAATCACCAAACTACCCTACAACTAACCAAAAGCCCAGGCAGATTCCATGCAGCTGGGGATCATTAATGACTCATGTTTGGGTATGCTGGATGTAATATGTCACTGCTAACACATAATATATTTAAGATCTTTTTTAACTTTTAAAAGCATATGTGTCATATCATTGACCTTGACATAGCTCAGGATTACATAAGGCAGCTCACACATTACAGCTCTTGACATTCAGCCTTAATGTTCTTTAACCTGTGCAGTTCTGGCTTAAACTTGGCAGCTATCCTTAGTTCAAGGTATTCTCCAAAAGTAGAATGATGCTTGCCTGTGACCTTGGAAGCAAGAGCTAAATAAGTTATGTTTAGAAGTAAGAGCCAGCCCAGCTACACAGGAGGCTGAGGCAGAAGAATCAAGATCAGCCTGGGCAACACAGTGAGACTCCATCTCTAAAAAAACTTTTTTTAAATAAAAAAATCTAAAAGGAAGAGCCAATCTTGGCTGGGCACAGTGGCTCATGCCTATAATCCCAGCTCTTTGGGAGGCTGAGGTGGGCGGATCACCTGAGGTCAGGAGTTCGAAACCAGCCTGACCAACATGGGGAAATCCTGTCTCTACCAAAAATACAAAAAATTAGCCAGGCGTGGTGCGAGGCCCCTGCAGTCCCAGCTACCTGAGAGGCTGAGGCAGGAGAATCACTTGAACCCAGGAGGCAGAGGTTACAGTGGGCCAAAATCTCGCCACTGCACTCCAGCCTGGGTGCCACAGTGAGACTCCATCTCAAAAAAAAAAAAAAATTAGTATCTTATAAATATGTGTATCACCTGTTTATCCAGTGAGTTTGCCACTTTCCTTAATGGATATGTAAAATTTCTGAGGAACACAAGCCTATAATTTTTGCTGTGTTCTCAGGTGTTTCCTGACAGCACCTCCTTACTGCTTTCCTCCTTCTGAAGTATTTCTGGGGAGTTGTTACTTCCATGTAGTTGGAATTACCAGTATCAGGCCACTCCATCATTGTTCATCCTTCACAGTGGCCACTCCCACTCTGGGAAGTCCGTGTGTCAGGTCTCCCTGCGGCCTCTAGCATATCAGGACCAGGTGTCTGATGAGTGTGCACGGAACTGAGAGCTGATATGGAAAGGAGGGACTTGACTTAAGTCCCTACTGGAAAATGTCCTGTAAAAAGCGATGGTCTTTGCTATGATTTAAATGTTCTCTCCCTTTTTTTTTTTTTTTGAGACGGAGTCTTGCTCTGTTGCCCAAACTGGAGTGCAGTGGCACAATCTCGGCTCACTGCAACCTCCACCTCCTAGGTTCAAGCAATTCTCCTGCCTCAACCTCCTAAGCAGCTGGAACTACAGGCATGCGCCACCACACCTGGCTAATTTTTTTTTGTATTTTTAGTAGAGATGGGGTTTCACTATGTTGGCCAGACTGGTCTCGAACTCCTGACCTTGTGATCTACCTGCCTTGGCCTCCCAAAGTGCTAGGATTACAGGGGTGAGCCACTGCGCCTGGCCTGGATTTAAATGTTTATGTCCCCTCCAAAATTCATGTTGAAACTTAATCTCCAATCCAACAGTATTAAGAGGTGGGGCCTTTAGGAGGTATAGGTCCTAAAAAGTCATCTCATTTCATCCCCAGAAGCTACCCCAATCTCCCTATGCCATCTCTGCCCAGAGGTGGTTGGTTCTGGTTCTGCCTGCACACTACCAAGCATGGGAACTTGCTCCCTCCAGGGCAGCCCATGGTACATTGTACCTGCTTGATCTTCTGAGCTGGCCTGGTCAGTAGCTGCTCACACTGTCCATGGGGGAGTCTGCCTCCCATTCCCAGGAACACTCAGGAGTGGATTTACCTGGAGTGCCTAATCCTGGGACTGGTCTGGAGAACGCTGGCCCTGAAGACAAGGAACTGGGTTGAGACGACCAACTCGCCTCTCAGAGCTGGAGTAGAATTTTTTTTTTTTAAATTTTGAAACAGAATCTGTCACTCAGTCTGACATGCACTGGCATGATATCGGCTCACTGCAACCTCTACCTCGCGAGTTTAGGTGATTCTCCTACCTCAGCTTCCTGAGTAGCTGGGACTCCAGGCACGTGCCACCACACTGGCTAATTTTTTTTCTTTTCTTTTGAGACAGAGTTTTGCTCATTGCCCAGGCTGGAGTGCAATGGTGCCATCTCGGTTCACTGCAACCTCTGCCTACCGGGTTCTGGCGATTCTCCTACCTCAGCCTCCTGAGTAGCTGGGATTACAGGCTCACACCACCACACCTGGCTAATTTTGTATATTTAGTAGATACGGGGTTTCTCCATGTTGGTCAGGCTGGCCTTGAACTCCTGACCTCAAGTGATCCACCTGTCTCAGCCTCCCAAAGTGCTGGGATTATAGGCATGAGCCACTGCACCCAGCCCGGAGTGGAACATTTAACAACGGTACCATTCTAGCCCTGGGAACTCAGCCAGTCACTAGATGCTTTCCTGCTTCTATCTGTTATCTCCCTGGATCTTGTCTGATTCTTTCAGGCAGGCTTTTGGGCATATTTCTCTTCATTGCCCTTAGGTCCCATGGGCCAGGCCTGCCACAGGGTAGGCAAGCGGCTGACTGACTTCTTCTATTGGTTCAGACACAGGGGATTCCAGCTAGGGACAGTGTTCATCTTCTGGGAACCAGCTCAGTCTCAGACAAACAAGGTAGAGCCCTGGCCTTCAGTTTAATTCAGGCCAGATTTCAGTGTGGGCATTCTTTGGAATCAGACACAACAAAAGGGGATGAGAAAACACACTCAGGCTTCCCTGTGGTCCTATGGTAAACATGCCAGGCATTTTAATCCACATTCTCATCTCAGCTTCACGACGCCCCGCCGTCACATAGATAGCAGGTAATATTTCTGTCCACCCTGCTCCCAGTATCTCCCTGCCCCACCCCACATGCATTTGACAGATGAGGGGACTGAGGTGGAACTGGGTTCAGCAGGAAGGCAGATCCAGGGCTAGACTTCGAGTCTCCCGTCTTCTCAATGAAGACTCACTTGTTTCCAGGCCTCTTCAGTTCACCCAGCTTCTGCCCCTGTGCCCCTGTGCTAATGGGGCAGGATTTGGGAGCTAGGCCCTCAGCTCGGTGGGTGTATCTGGCTGCCGGCAAGGGTGAGACACCTGGAAGGCCTCCAAGGCCAGCAGCCTCTTGTTGATACAGCTGATGGTGGGGTAGGGTGTGAAATCCACCTTGAATCTGTAGTAGAGAAACACCCGCTAAGCCAAGCTTTTCAGGGACACAGGGAGACTGCCCTGGGGGCAGTGAGGGAGCAGAGAGGCAGGGCAGGATGAGGTCCCAGGAGCTGTCCAGGAAAGGACAATGGGGCAGCCCTTACTCATAGAGGATGGGTAGATCTTGGGCAGTATCATTTAGCATCTGTTACCTACTGTTCCTATTTCTTTTTTTCTTTCTTTCTTTTTTTTTTTTTTTTTTGAAACAGTGTCTCGCTCTGTTGCCCAGGCCGTAGTGCAGTGGTGCGATCACAGCTCACTGTAACCTCCGCCTCCCAGGTTCAAGTGATTCTCCTGCCTCAGCCTCCCGAGTAGCTGGGATTACAGGTGTGTGCCACCACACCTGGCTACTTTTTTTTGGTATTTTTAGTAGAGATGGGGTTTCACCATGTTAGCCAGGATCATCTCAATCTCCTGACCTTGTGATCTTCCCACCTTGGCCTCCCAAAGTGCTGGGATTACAGGCATGAATGACGGTGCCCGGCCCTACTGTTCCTATTTCTTTGAGAACCTACTATGTGTAAGGCCCAGTGCTAGGCATTTATATGTAGAGTCTTTCTTCCCCCATTAGAGATAGGGATATGGAAACTTCTTGGGGGCAGGGAATGTGCCATGTTTCCATATCCCTAATGCCTAGCAAGATGCTTTCCAGATAGGGCTCACCGGAATTAAACTGAAGGCCAGGGCTCTACCTTGTTTAAGACTGAGCTGGGTTCCATGCTTTCAATAGGGCTCATTCGTGCCCTATTGAAGGGTTGATGGAGGGAAGCAGAGGTAGAGCTCACTGCTGGGCACAGACACATCACATCTGAGGACATCAGGCTCTTGGGGGTCCACCAGGTGAGCCAGCTCCTCCCAGGAGCAGGAGCTATCCATACAGGATCTGGGCTTCAGTGGGCATGGTGGGAACGCTGCCCCAATTTCTTTTGCCCTCTTCCAGGCCAAAGTGGCTGAGTGGCCTGGCATGGTAGGCTCCTTGGCTGGTTGTGGAAGAGTCCGAATGAGATGCCACCTCACCAGCTGAGTGGGGGCCTGACTGTGGGCAGAGCCAGGAGAAGGGAGGTTGGCGGGGCTCTCTTACCTCTCAGCATTTGCCACCTGAGGCACCAAGCACAGATCAGCCATGGTCACCTGAAAGAGGGTCAGGTGGGTTCTCATCAGGGTGAGTACCCTAGACTCACTGGCTAGACTGGGTGTGTCCACTGTGATTCTACCAGGGGGTGCCAAAAGTCTGCTTTGGCTCTTTCACCCATGCTGCCCCCCATTCTTGTCTGCCACAAGCCTGCCTGGGTGTTTCCCAGAGCTGAAATGCCCTCCCAGGCCATGCCCCAGTTGCATTGACGACCAGCTCTGTGGGTTGAGAAGGCCAGAAAAGATGGATTGCCTTGATTGCACAGACATCATCTAGCACAATCCCTCCACTGATGCCTGGGCTGCCTCATCCTCTCACAGCGCAGTCTTCTACCTTGAATAACTGCCTCTTGAGATGGTTTAGTGGGACTGAGCTGAGGAGTGCCCCATGGCACAGAGCTCCCCCCTGCAGAAAGCTCCCCGCTCAGGAAGTTCTGAGCCCCACCTGCCTCAGGGTGGGGAAGACGGCTAAGTCCCAGTGGAAGAGAGTCCCAGCATGAGGGAGGTGGCCCCTGTGGCTGGGCCTGGGGACAGCTTACCTCATCTCCTACACAGTATTTGCCTGCTGTGCTCTGCAGGATCTGCTCCAGGGCTGTGGGGAGGCCACAAGGACATCTTATTCTGGGCAGAGGAAGGGGACATGAAGCTTTCTGGGCCTTGGCCTCCATAGTTATGAAATGGGTGCCCATCTGAATGATAGACTGGGCACGGCTGCTGGAGAGAATGTGGCAGCTGGGTCTGGAGAGAGCTGCTAGGAACAAGCTTCTGTTTCCTAAGGCTCCACACATCCAGCCACCATTTCCCCCACTTGAGTGCACAAACCCAGCCACTGGCTGTAGTGGCAGCTCTCACTCTGATGGCTGGCGCTGTGCTGGCCTTGGTTTCCCGGCTGGAGTGGGTAATGAAGCAGAAGTTGGGCCACCCAGCTATGAAGAGCTGTGGGTTCAGGGACTGAGGTTCCCGAAAACGCTGGAGGTAAGGTCTGGATACCCACCCAGCCTATCGCCTTCCCAGCCCTGCTCTCATCCATGGAACTATCAAGACCAAAGCAGCCCAGGAGGCTGGTTCAGATACCCAGGCCCTTGTGTGCAAGGGTCAGACCTCTGAGAGGCCACTGAGGTTGGAGGGAGGTAGCCATCCCAGCAGTCACCTTCACAGGCTGCCCCAGTGGGACAGCTCACAGGCATGAGGACTCACCGTTAAAGCCAGAAGTGATGGCATTCTGGGCCCAGGTCAGCTGCGTCTCCTCTCTTAAGTCCTTGGAAACCTCTCCTACTTTCTTCAGGATAGACAGGTTCTGTGCAGCCCAAAGAAAATCTGTGATTGTTCTGAGTGTTGGGTGGCGGCTGCCGCTTGGCCAAACCCCCTCAGGGAAAGTTCACTTCCCATCTGCCCCTGGCTGGACATCTATCCCTTCTCCCCCAGGCTCCATGAGCTCCTTCCTTCAACCAGGGCCCTGAGGTTGGAGGGAGGTAGCCATCCCAGCAGTCACCTTCCCAGGCTGCCCCAGTGGCCTCTAAAAGCCACGTGATTCCATCAGAGATGTGCATGAATCCCTGCCTATTCATGCGACACAAGATGTGGCCATGGCTGTGGCAGGTGTGCCCACAACCCAAGGCCCATTTCCCTCTCTTCTCCCTTGCATGGTCCCTTGTGAGGAGAGGGAGTGTGACCAAGGGTGGGGCTGGGATGAGGGAGGCACACACGACTGGCTTCCAGAGATTTCCACCCTGGCTCCATCTTGGCACCCCAGAGCCATTTTACCTCTGCCTTCTCATTGTAAAATGGAGATGTCTGTCGGCTCCAACATCCTTTGTTAAAATAACAAGATGACATGGGGGTGGGGGCCACAGGTGTGCAGGGGTCCTGGCTGAGTCCCCACTCTGCTACACCTAGCTGTGGGACTCAGCAAAGTCATTCCACCCTTCTGGGGCTACTTCCTCATTCACAAAGTAGGAGTTGGGACAGATGAACTGTTTTTAATACTTGTCTGTTTTAACAGGGAAACTTTTTTTTTCTTTTTTTTTGAGACTGAGTCTTACTCTGTTGCTCAGGCTGGAGTGCAGTGGTGCAATCTTGGCTCACTGCAACCTCTGCCTCCCGGGTTCAAGCGATTCTCCTGCCTCAGCCTCCTGAGTAGCTGGGATGATAGATGCACGCCACCACGCTCAGCTAATTTTTGTATTTTTAGTAGAGAGGGGGTTTCACCATGTTGGTCAGACCGGTCTCAAACTCCTGATCTTATGATCCACCAGCCTCAGCCTCCCAAAGTACTGGGATTACAGGCATGAGCCACAGCACCCGGCCAACAGTGAAACTTAAAAAATCTTCCGAGCATCCCAGGGTATGACTGAGATAGCACAGATGAAAGGAAAGCCACTCTGGTTAAAGGCAGGAGGCCTGGACAGAAGACCACCCAGTCTCTCCCCTGCCACCCTGGCCCTTTCCCCACCTTGAGCACCTGTACATGTGTCCTTGGAAACCTGGAGCTTCTCGGAAAGCAGTTGGGGACCCACTGGCTGATTTCTGAGATTGAGATCTCTGCCCCTTCTTTCACATGGTCCAGGTCAAAGCCCCTAAGAATCCCTGTCTCTCCCTTGACACCCCTGCCGCCACACTGGGCAGCTCTCAGCCAATGTATGAGTGTGTAAGTGTAAGAGTGCGTGAAGTGTGCAAGGGTGCAAGTGTACAAGTGCCACACCTGCAGGGGCTGGATGCCACTAGTGATGAGGTCAGAAATCATTCGCACGCTGGCCCTCTTCTTTGGGTCCTGAGGCAGAAGTCGTGGAGTGGGACGCGTCTCCTCTAGGTACTCAATGATGGCCAGCTGTCCAGAGGGGAGCAGTGAGGCAGGGAGAGGGCCCAGGACCCCTGGACCAGAGGGGACAGGGCCAGCAAACTCCTCCTCCTCTTCCAGTACCATCACTATGCTCTTTCCCCTCCTCCTCCTCAGCTCAAGCCCTGTGTAGCCTTTTTGGACCTTATCCTGCAGAACTTGGTTCCTCATATGCCTGAGTCTTCTCTTATTTTCCTAACAACCTCCCACCCTCCCCACGAGTCTTGTATTGAGCCCCTACTATGTGCTAGGCCTCTTACGTGCTTGCCCATACACAGGTGAGGAAGAGATGTCAGGCACTCTCATTCAAGACACTGCTCTCACGAGGACCCTCCCCCAGGACCTGCACTCACTGACTGATGAATGGTGATTCCATCAATCTTCAAGGTTGGCACCTGCTTCATGGGATTCAGTGCCTGGAAGTCCTTAGAGAACTGTGGAGACAAGGCCCTGGTAGACTGGATGGCCTGGCCAGAGGAGAACCAAGCAAGCAGGAGAACTCCAGTCCTGCTGCCCAGCCCCCTCTTCCTTCCCTAGGAAGGCCCTAGCTCCTAGGCCCAGGATAATCCCCGGGGATCCATGCAGTTTACCAAACCCCAGCAGCTGCTGAGCCACAGGCTTCATCCTAACAGGCTGGTTATGGGCATTTCCCTGCATCTTACACTGTGGCCACCACGGCGGCTCCTACCCTAGTCAGCCATCCAGAGGACCCAGTATGGGGTGGGAACCCACTTGCCATCCACCCTTCCAGGGTCAGGGACTGGAGAGCCCAGGCTAGGGTACCAAGCCTTGACCTGGGCCCTTCCTTGGCCTCCTCCTACTGCACAGCTTGCTACCTTGTCCCACAAGGGAGAGCCAGCAGCCTCCTGCAGTGACGGTCCACAGGATACAGGTTCACTTCTCGGGGGCAGAGCCTCCCCTTCTTCCCCTGCCTGGTGCCTCTTCAAGGCCTCCAATTCCTACATCGTGGTCTGGGCACAGCCTTCTTACCTGTTGGCCCCCATCCTTTATGAGATTGACGGGCACCGTCTCATAGGCAATGCCTTTCAAGGCCAGAGCTAGGAGAGACCGCAGATAGCAGTCAGGGAACAGCCTCTGGCCAAACTCCTAAGGAAAGAGCCCTTCTAGGGTGACATAAGGCCAAAGAGGAGAAGGCGTCGCTACACTTCTGGGTGGTCAAGGCTCAGCTTGGCACTATCCCCTTCTCTCCAGCTTTCTTTGTCACCACCCACTCCCTACCCCAGATGCTCAATGCTCTGCCTCTCTCACCCCTGAACTCTCAGAGACCTCACGATATGGACCCCGCAATGGGGCCATCATGCCCCCTGGGTGGTGATAAAGGTGTATGCCCTGCCACTCTGTGGGCTCCTGGAGGACAGCAAGGGTATGTCGTGTTTACCTCTGCCCCCTGCCCCTGCCCCGGGCCTTAAACAGTGATGACCAGTGTCTTGGTTGGAGACATGCAATTACTCCTTCAAGAAGGCATCTAAGGGCCAAGGGAGGGAGCTCAGGTGACCACCCATAGCACACACAGACAGCGGCAGTCTTGTTCTGCTGGAGAGGAAACTCCTCCAATCTATTCTCTCTGTTCTCAGAGCTGTTTACTAGAGATTCCAGACAGACACTGGGCTCTTTGGTGGCCTCGGAGCATTTGCTGTGACTTCAGATTTCCTCTCCATCCCTTTTGATAATTTCCCCTGGCAAGCTGAGGGTAAAAAAAACTTGGGTGGGTCAACACTAGTGGAGCAGATTGCGTGTGTGTGCATGTGTGTGTATTATGCACGCACACTTGGGCATTCGAATATGGTGATGGCCGATCTCAGGCAGGGGCACAGGCACGAGGGGAGGAGGATCAGACATGTGGTGGTGTAAAGAGCCTGGGCAACACCAGGCTCGTCCTAGCGCTGGTCAGCTCCATGCTGGAGAGTGACAGTGTTTGGGGCCGAGGAGGAAAGGCCAAAGCACGCAGGCCCTACAGACAGCACCTATATTGCTCCGGCTTCTGGCTGAGCCAGGGCAGCGGCACTGGCGCCTAGGGATGGGTTAATCTTGGAGGAAGTTTCTCTTGGCACCCAGTGCTCTTGCTTACGGATCCCAGCAAATACCAAGTGACTGTGGGACAGAGGAGGGGTCACAGAGGTTGGTTTTGCCTCCACACTCTGGAGGCTAGCTTCTTGGGTTCAAATTTCATCATAAGTTATTTGCTGTGTGGCCTCGGGCAAGCAACTTAATGGGCCTCTGGAGCCAGACTATGTGGTTCAAATTCCAGTTCTGCCTCTTAGTAGCTGAATGATCTTGGGTAAGTTACTTAATCTTGCCTCAGTTTTTTTGTGCCTCAGTTTCCTCCTCTACACAACGGGGACAGTAATAGTACCTCCCTCCTAGGGTTGTCGAGGTTTAAATGGAATCCTGCACACAAAAGCACTCAGCACAGAGCTTTTCCGCAGTACCAGCGGCTTTGATGATGACCTTTGCCGAAGGTTGTGTTAAGCCGAGGGAGGGAAGGGCAAACAAGGACTAGCCACAAGGCCTTTGTTTCTGCTTTTCTAAAGCCTCCCACACTGACGCTGACTCATTCTGTTTGCTTTGTCAGTTCAAATAAGATAAGAACTGAAGGAGGCCAGCTGTTCCCCTGCCAGTTACCAGGGGCATCTGGATTTTGTGACCCTGCTTTAAACATGGTTGCCAAGGGGCTTTGGAGAGCAGTGTTGGGAGAAGTATCAGTCCCAAGAGAAAAAACAACCCCCCTCCTCCCACCCTCACCCTGCATGTCTGGGGTGGAGATGACATTCAGGGATGGGGGTTCTAGGAGATGGGGGATGCTGGTTGCTGGGGGTGAGGTCCTTTCTGACAGAGTACCCCTTCTATCCCTGGCCAGCTTTGCACCTGGGCTTCTCCACCCCAGCCCACCCGACTCCAGCACTCGGCCTGGCAGAGGCATAGCTCTTACCAATTCGAACTCTCCATGAGCAGGAGCTTCGGAAATAGGAATAGAGGATGGGCTGAGGAGAAAGAACATGAAGATGCGTGTTAACCCATGCCGGGTGGGCTCCAGCTTCAGGAGCCCACTGGAGAGGAGCCAATGGTTTCTTCCTACCCTGCCAGGCCTCCTCCCTCAGGCCTGCATCTGGGCAATGCAGGCCAGACTCCGGGCTCTCTGACAGTCTTGTGAGGTCCCTTGGCTCCAAAATTGTGCTGATTTGAGCTCCTGAGGTCCAAGAGGCCCCCAAAGGTGCAGCTAGACTGCGAGTGCCTTCCTTACCTTGCCAGACTCACTCATGGTGCGTGGTGACCCTCAGCCTTCCAGGGAATGTCCCCTCTGGCAAAGCTTCTGAGCAGGGAAAGGAAACCTAAAGGGGTGGATTTCAGGAGCCAATGGGGAAGCTGGACTACCCAGGAGTTGGGGGAACTTTGACTCTGGTCAGAAAGGGCATTTCTGGCCAGGCACAGTGGCTCATGCCTATAATCCTAGCACTCTGGGAGGCTGAGATGGGCGGATCACTTGAGGTCGGGAGTTTGAGACCAGCCCAACATGGTGAAACGCTGTCTCTACTGAAAACACACAGACAGACACACACACACACATCAGCTGGGCATGGTAGTAGGCGCCTGTAATCCCAACTATTCGGCAGGCTGAGGCAGGAGAATAGCTTGAACCTGGGAGGTGGAGGTTGCAGTAGGCCAAGATCACACCACTGCACTCCAGCCTGGGTGACACTGCAAGACTCCGTCTCAAACAAACCAAAAAAAAAAAAAAAAAAAGAAAGGGCATTTATTTCCAACTTGCAGGAAGTTTCTTATGCTCCTGCTGGGGCCAGGTTTGGTGTCCTGGGCACAGAGTGTGGCCTGGTTTTGATGCAGTGGTTTGAGTGGTATAGTGGGCTGCGAGCTGGCATTTGGAGCCTGGACCTGGTACAGGAACCAGCTCTGCATGACCTTGGACAAGCCTCTGCCTCTAATCTTTGGCTTGTAAAACAAAGAGTTGCCTTAAAATGATGGCAGGGATTCCTTCTAGCAGTGCAGAAAGACCAGAAATTCTAATTTTTTTATGCTTTGGTGCCTATCTCCTTCAACCCCGCCCCCTAGCAGTCCTCCAGGATCTCAGCAGGCTCCATAAAAACAGCTGGCAGATATGCTCACTTACCCCAAAGGTGAGGTCAAAAGCTGGCAGCACAATGGGGACCTATCTGGCCCTCAGAATTTCTGTCTGCTCAACACAGTAGTTTAAAATGTTTCAATGGTAACATAGTTGCCAATGTTTAAAAATCAGGACATTTTGTTCTAGTGTGATAGCTCATGCCTATAATCCCAGCACTTTGAGAGGCTGAGACCAGCAAATCACCTGAGGCCAGGGGTTCGAGACCAGCCTGGCCAAGATGGCGAAACTCACCTCTACTGAAAATACAAGAATCAGCCATGCATGGTGGCATGCTCCTGTAGTCCCAGCTACTCAGGAGGCTGAGGCATGAGAATCACTTGAACCCAGGAGGCGGAGGTTACAGTGAGCCAAGACTGCGCCACTACCCCCCAGCCTGGGGGACAGAGCAAGACTCCATCTCAAAATAAATAAATAAAGTTAAAAAAAATCATGACATTTTATATACAACACCTGTTTGTTTTTTTCTTTAAAAATCTGGAGACAGGCTGGGCATGGTGGCTCACACCTATAATCCCAGCACTCTGGGAGGCCGAGGTGGGTGGATCACCTGAGGTCAGGAGTTCAAGACCAGCCCGGCCACCACGGTGAAACCCCGTCTTTACTAAAAATACCAAAATTAGCCAGGCGTGGTGGCACACAGCTGTAACTCCAGCTACTTGGGAGGCTGAGGCAGGAGAATTGCTCCAACCCAGAAGGCAGAGTTTGTAGTAAGCCAAGATCGAGCTACTGTACTCCAGCCTGGATGACAGAATGAGATTCTATCTAAAAAAAAAAACGTCTGGAGACAGATTTGGGTTCCTAAATAGCGGCAATTGATGGGAACAGACTGATGGCCCCCATCAGCCAGGGTATGCCCTCTTAGGTCTCTATAGCCCATATCTGACCCATTCTTCTCATTTTTATTATTTTTGGGCTCCTGGGGGCAGCTGGGTATTCAGTCTCTATTCCAAAGTTTAAGGGCCTCAAAGCTAATTTCTCTGGTACTTCTTGGGTAGCCAGCATTTCAAAGTGGAGCCCAAGAAAGACTCACCAGTGGTTAGCACTCATGAATCTTCCCACCAACACAAGTGTATCCCTATGGATGGGGGAGAACTTGACAGAATTTCTCAGATCCCCTGTTTACTACCCCTCTGACTACAGATGTTTCACCAAAGCTCCCTCTCCCCTCTGCCACCCCCAGCACATTAAGCTGCTCAATGAAACTGCTTTCACCATCTCTGTACTACCAACTCAGTCTGTTAGATGGGCAAGGGTACAAGGGGGAATCTAGGCCCTTCCAAGGTGGTTCCCAAGCCCAGGAGTTCCAGGCTGTCCTGAAGGCAACTTTTGTGGAGAAAGTAAAGATGGTCCTGGCACAGAAAGCAGGTGATGGGCAGAAAGGGTCTTTCAAAGAGGAGGAGTTGGGGAGCCACAACTGGATCTTCCTTATTTGGAGATGCACCCCCTTTCCTTACCTAGCCAGGCTACAGGGACCCCTGGGTCCAAGGGACAGGGACTGCTAGTGACCACTAGAGAGTGGCAGACATTAATTAGCTTAGAATCCCTGAAGAATGCCTTACCTAATGGCATTCTAATGTTACACCTTTGGATCTGTACTACGGGTGACCAGAGCATGGTAAATGCTGCTGCCCTCCATCACGACCCACAAGCAGGAAACCTGAAATCTCTTAGGCAATTTCTGCTTTCTCTTACCAGTGATAACTATGTAAACCATCCCCTGTTCCTTTCTGCACTTGTAGAGCTAAATTTTAAGCCCAAGTATCCATCTCATCAGTACTCCTGGAAGACTTTTGTTTCCAACTCAAATATGCATTCTGATTACTTTAGCACATTTTATTTTTAAACCATGTCTTACACACGACTTGAGAAAGATTCCTAAAATCCCATTTGGAAGAGGGAGGACTATACATTATCTACATGACGCAAAGTCCCATCTGATGTGCCACCTTCCTTAGTGCCATAAAACTTTACGGCGCATAAGACCTATCTGGACCGCTTGTAAAAACATGCAGATTCTAAGGTCCCTTCCACCAGTGATGAACAGAGCGTCTTGGGACCGGGCACTGGGAAGGGCATGTGAAAGCCGTGAAGCTCCCCAGGTGATTGTCATGACCGCCTCTCCTCCCTCAAGCATTACTGGAAGGCCATCTTCTGCTAGGGCCGAGAGAGGAGCATGAATGGCTGCGAGAAACTGGGAGGCGTGGGGCGACATTTGCAAGCCCTAGTGGAGGGGTCTATTACGGGAAGCAGGGAGGGCGGGGCAGCAGTGAAGCGCGACGGGACAGCGACTCCACCCTGCTCCAAACACCACACCAGAGCCGCCTCCTCTGGCCCAACCCTCCCGGGACTACGAGCCCCAGAGGGCAGTGCGCAACGCGCAACGCGCAGGCGCAGAGCGTGCCCGGCGCGGCGCACTGCACGGCGGGAGTGGTGCTCGGCGCCGGGAGGGCGGAGCGGTTCACCTCTGACCCATCCCCCTAGGGTCTCCGGGTGTCTAACCAGCTTCCCTCCACCCGGATGCGCAGCACAGACCTTCCCCGCCTGCATCTGGCACTTCGCGCGACCCCTCCTCCAGGCCGTGAAACTTCGCGCTTGGGACTCTCCGACGACTAAGGCCCAGTGAGACTCCACGAGTTAGGCTCGAGGCTTTCGTCCGGGTAAAGCGAGGAGCTGGACTAGAATGATACTTCCGGTCGCCTCTGGCTTGCCCAGCCCTCCCGCCATGCCCCGTGCCCTGGGGCTGCTGGGAATTGCAGTTCCCTGAGCCCGTCCCCTCCTGCCCCGTCCCCCCTGGCCGGCCGGCCCTCCCGATCCCGACATGCTCTGCGCCTCTGGCCGCCTCCTAGCGGCCCAGGCCGCGACCACGCTACCCGCGCCGCCCCAAGCGCCGGGCCCCGCGCTCCACTGCCGGCGGAGGGAGCTGCATTTTCCGGGGTACCCCGAACTGCCCTCCTGTGATCCCTTGGCGGGGAGGCTGGTCCGACAGAGTGTGCCTCTGGGCCGGAGGGCAATCCGAAGGAGGGGGAAGATGCCACCGGCCACGGGTGGAGGCCTGGCAGAGTCCGAGCTGCGTCCCCGGAGGGGCCGCTGTGGGCCCCAGGCTTCTAGGGCCGCGGGCCGGGACGTGGCCGCCAGGGCTGCGGCGCGAAACCCCAAAGGGCCTGCTTGGGGCTCGCGGCGCTTCGAGACGGCTAGCCGGTGGGCCCTGCTGGCCCTGGTGACGCTGCTGTCCTTCGCCACCCGCTTCCATCGCCTAGACGAGCCGCCGCACATCTGGTGAGTGACGGGATGGACTCGGTGGGCACCCATGGCAACCGGGAACGGACGCCGCCCTCTGATTGGCCCGAGGGCACGGAGGGGGCGGGATTTACAAGGAGGGGCGGGGCCGCGGTAGAGGG
The DNA here is from genome assembly GCF_009761245.1 of Sapajus apella. Taxonomy (NCBI): domain Eukaryota; kingdom Metazoa; phylum Chordata; class Mammalia; order Primates; family Cebidae; genus Sapajus; species Sapajus apella. The sequence goes on from NW_022436960.1 coordinate 25,605,962, forward strand.
GAACTTGAAGGATGGGGTGGGTTGGCTTCTGACGAGGTGCAGTCTCTGGGAGGGGGATCGGTTTGCTCTGGTGGAGGGTGGGCGGTGGGAGGCTTAGGATCTGAGGAAACAGCTGTCATGACTTCCAGGTTATGCTGCAGTGCCTCACCTGGCTTTCAAATTGTGGCTTTTAAAGGTGCTTTAAACTTTGCAAAGAGAATTCCAAATTCGTGGGTACAGAATTTTCTAAGGCCTGAGTTGGTATATCTGCAGGACTTTCAGGCATCAACAGAGGGGGGAAATACCTAACTGTGTACCTTTATCCTATAGGGCAAGGCCAGTTTGGGTGTTCAGGTATAGTGACAAAGGATTTTAAGAGACAGAACTCTTCCTGTGAGAAGAGATTTGTTTTCTTAAAGGTTTTGGTTTGTAGTATGCAGTTACTGGGTGTCAGAAATGGAACTTTGAGCAAAAAGCAAGCAAGAAAACAGACTGTCAGACTTGCCTTATTTAAAATTTAATAAATTAGCCTGTTATTGTGTCGTGACTGCTGGATTAGAGACAGAGGACTTTATTACAGGAAATAGGATGCATGTTAGAAGCGGTTTCCCTTGCCATCCAACTTCCACAGGGTGACGCTGTGGGCTCAAATGGATGACTGCACAGGCAGTGGGTTGCATCCAAGTGAAGGAACGACAGGCTTGGGAAATCTGTTTTATAGAAGGCAGTACCAGACCTCCTCTTTGTCCTGGATGGAGACACTACCTCTTCTCAAGGTTGCTTGCTGCAGACGAAACCCTGAGAAATGGCCCAGGTGAAATGTAGTCAGAGCCTTGCATTCTTAGTATACCCAGAATGATGTGTAGATGTATGAGCAATCTATCAGCCTCTGTGACCCCTGGATTCTACAGTCTTGGCTTCTAGCAGATTTTCACGAGAATATGCAACTCCCTTGGCTACTGGGATTAACCTGGCTAACAGAGGCAGGGACCAAATCTTTTCAATTTGTCCCTTACAGCATTTAATTAAGGTTGTTGTCAGTGGGACTTTAAGCAGCAGAATAAGGGCAGCCTGCAGTATTTACCTCAACCATGCTCTCTAGGGTCCTGGATTCAGCCACTTGTGAATAAGTCCTGGAGGTACCTAGGAATCTTATATCAGACAGCAGGGCTGCAGTGTAAGACCAGTCTATAACCACTGCGACCTTTGCACAGGAGTTCAGCTTGATCTCTGATATTTGGTGTCATTACCAGTAATTACAATATCCCCCTACCCTTGTAAAAATTTTTTAAAAAAGTAACTACCAGGCCGGGCATGGTGGCTCATACCTGTAATCCCAGGACTTTGAGAGGCTGAGGTGGGTGAATCACCTGACGTCAGGAGTTTGAGACCAGCTTGGCCGACATGGAGAAACCCCGTCTCAACTAAAAATACAAAAATTAGCTGGGCATGATGGCAGGTGCCTGTAATGCTAGCTACTAGGGAGGCTGGGGTGGGAGGATCACTTGAATTTGGTAGGTGGAGGTTGCAGTGAGCTGAGATGGCATCATTGCACTCCAGCCTGGGCAACAAAGTGAGACTTCATCTCATTTAAAAAAAAAAAAAAAAGTAACTACCATGATTAATGGAAAGATATTTTGTGGCCCATTCTTCCTTACTAACATTACTTGAGGGAGTGCAGACCGCTCCAGGGTTTTTTGTTAGATTTTTATTTGCATCACCATCAAATTCGATTACTATTACAGTGGCTTAAACCACATGGGCGGTGTCACAGAATAGCTGCAGCCTCAATCACGAGACGAGGCATAACCTAAGTAAGGCCCCTCGGATCTCAGGAGAAGCACGTGATTTCTGTTAGCCGCACTAATAGAAGGTTGTGCTGATCCTAGATTTGCACACCTGTGAGGGAGGTCTGTGGGAGTTGGGAGTTGGTGTTGATGTCATCAGGCACATGGGAATAGTTCAAGACTGGCCATGTCCACATGAGTTTTTGTTTTCTTTTTTGATTTTCTTTTTTCTTTTTCATGCTGACCTACTAGATAAAGCTTTTCTGTTTTCATGGTGCGATGATAAACTCAGCCACAGGTCAGATTGCCAGCTGCAGTTACTGCTTGACTTAGGTGGACCATATGAATGTTTGCCTGGCTTTGGTGTTGGACCTAGGGGACAAAGAGAACACTGTTTCCCTTCTCTTTACATCTTCAGGGGACTAAGGTGTTCCTTCCCTAGAGGCTAGGATTGTTTCTTTCCTTTCATTTCTACATAATTAGTATATCCTGCCCTGGTACCTATAACTTCACCTTTTCTTTATTTATCCCCTACTAGTATCCAATCCAGACCTTTTAATATCCAAGGACATTGTTAGAAAATTGACAGAGGCCCATTATGTCTTCTACCTTGACACATGTGTGTCACTGTAGGGTGACTTTAAAAGCACGTACCCAACCAAATGATCATTAACTTTATGCTCTAGCACCAGGCCATTCCAACAAGACAATCTAGTGACTGAACTAGAGTTAAGTCTGACTTACATAGACACCCTTCCCCTCCCAGCTGATCTGGGCTTTCTGCAAGGGGAAAGAAAGATGAATCATGGCCAGAAATGAGCAGGGGAGAATCTTAAATTTTCAAAATAGGTTTTTATACCACTCCACGCCTTTTTTTCTGATCATTATACAGTTGGTAGCCAAAAGGAGATGAACCCTTTCTGAGAATGGCTGCCTTAGGTGACCAAACTGTTTCACTAAGGTGTGTTGAGCAGGAGGAGGTTAAAAACATAGAATCAAACATCTTTTGAGTTGATCTTTGAGGGAACTATTCAGTACTTGACAATATCATGCCTGTGGACAGTAGGGAGTGTGGGATGTCCATTGAATACCTTGGCTATTGACTGTTGACGTTGTTGGGTGGCCATTGTGACAAAAAGATATGCCAATGTCAGACTGTAGATGGCTTGGAAAGCAGAAAACCTGGCAGTTTAGTTTCTTTTTTTTTTTTTTCTTTCTCTCTTTTTAAAAAAAAAAAAAATTTTTTTTAATTAAAAAAAGACAGTGTTTCACCACGTTGGCTAGGCTGGTCTCAAACTCCTGGCCTTAGGTGATCCTCCCACCGTGGCCTCCCAAAATGCAGGGATTACAGGCGTGAACCACCGTGCCCAGCCGGCAGAGTTTAGTTTCAAAGGCCACAGTGGTATACACAGAGTCAGATGATTGGACTGGAAAAGCAGCATCAACACTGTCATCTGAAAAAGTAGCAGCAGTAGCAAGGTACTGATGATAGCCTGGAGAAGGGAACAAAGTCCTATTGTCAGTCTCCCAGGAGCAGGTGGGGTCAGTGCCCCTTGCAATGTGATTTCCTTTACTGCAAGACCAGCAGGCCAACTTTTGGCAGGTGTCACAAGCCTGGCATGCAGTGGTGGCTTCTGTCTCAGAAACATGTAGTCCGCTACATTGTGCCTAGTCCATGAGGGTGATGTTTCCACACCTGTTCCATGAATCCAGGTGGCTGTAGCAGCAGTCTCAGTGGTGCAGGTGTGATCAGCAGTTTGATTCCAGTCTTATCAGAGTACCTGTCCTTAGTGTGGGCACCTATGTAAGTGGTCCAGTGTGTCCCATTGGCAGGCAGCCATGATGTGTTTCCACACTTCTCAGTGTTCATCTCTCAGAATTTAGTCTTCCAAGTGGCATACCAAATGCTTCAACCCTTACTGCTGTCAGCCATCCGGAGTTGTCATTGGGGCTAAATGCCTGCTGCTGCTTGGTGGGCAACATCAGCTTTTAACGCAGCCCAATCATTGGTGAACCAGGCCTAAACATTTTGAGGAACCTCTGTGAATCAAGGGCCCTATTAAATCAGCAGCTCAGCTCCAGGGAGTGGAGAAGGTTGTTTCTCCTAAAGTGGGAGCTGCCACTTCTTCATGTAAAACCAAGATACCTCGAGGGCCAGCCTGGCTATACTCTTTTTTTTTTTTTTTCTTTATTAAGAGATGAGGTCTGACACTCTGTTGCCCAGGCTGGAGTGCAGTGGTACAATTGTAGCTCACTGCAGCCTCAAACTCCTGGGATCCTCTTGCCTCAGCCTCCTGAGTAGCTGGCACTACAGGCATGTGCCACCACATCCAGCTAATTAAAACAGATTTTTAAAGAGACGAGTTCTCACTATGCTCCCTAGGCTGGTCTAGAACTCCTGGCCTCAAGCCGCCTGCCTGGCTCAGCCTCCTGAATAGCTGGGATTACCAGCTGTACTCTTGAATATACCATTTCCATAGGATCAGTGAGGCTTGTTAAACCCTTCCCTTGTTATCAGTAGATTCCCATTTCTCCACCCCAAAGTGGGAATACTAGGCCTGGGAGTCAGGCCTGTATGGATCAGGCAATTAATTTCTAAGTGTTGACTAGTAACAGGTTATTAGCTGCCCTTTTAAAAAGGGTGTGCTTGGTACCTGTGTCCAGCAGGTGGCACTGTGATTCTGGTTCCTGGCTCTCAGTACTCCAGCAGCCATGAAGTTTTTAAACTTGTGATTTATTTTCCTTCCCTTCCAGGGATGTAGATTTTTTTCCTCTGGACCACCAGGAGAGGACAGGATCACCTGTCTACACACAGCAGCCCTTGCACAGGATAATCCTATTTGACACTTATGGGATCAGCATCAGCCATTTATTCAGCACTGGAAGCCACAGGAATAGTACACTGAAGAGGCCCAAAGAGCCCTGCCTGCAATGTCACTTTAACTTCCCTTCCCTACTGGGAGCATGGCTCAAACTTTATCAGTTTAATTTGGACACTTTTTCCACCTTGAACTAATGTGTCTAGTAGGCCTGCATCAGGGGCTATGGTGACAGCTAGCTAGAGATTTTGCCATTTCCCCAGCTGGAGAGTGTGGCGGTGCTGGCTGCAGGGAGTAGGGAGAAGCTTCTTTTCCTCCTGTAGCTCTTCACTAGGCTTGGCACCACTGTCTCCCCAGTGTCGCTTCCCCAGGGCTTAGGGGCCCTTTTCCCTTTAGTCCTTGTGTACACTACTACAGCTCTCCCTGCAGTCCTCAGTGCCCGTGGTAACCTCTATGCCTAGTACATCCTCCCACCATGGGACCAGGCAGGGTGGAGATATGGGACCTCACATCCAGCAGAGCCCTGAGTTTGTCTCTCTCCTCCCTGGGGCTCTCCAGCATACCAGGATAGGTGTGCATGATCTTCAGTCCCCTTTAGAGACATAGAGACCTCCGCCCAACCTTTAATCATCATAGCCTTTAAAGCAGCCGAGGTTGTGGTAGAGTGGGAGGGATCGTGAGACATAAAGGGAGAGAGCGGCTCTGAGCCAGAAAGCAAGGCATATTTATATTTACTTTTGGCTTGAGTACACAGCTCACCCAAGGATCTTTCAGTGTTTTCATTTAACTCAGAGTTCTATCTTATATAGCAGGGTCCTATTGCCACATCATTTGTGGAAGCATTGGAGACTGCTTGATTCAGCAGCCACATCCATATTGCCTTTCAGCAGGGGCTGCTGGGCTTGCTGCCATTGTCATGATCACACCTCTTCCTCCTCTTGCTCAGAGGACAGGGCAATAACTGAGGTGACATTCAATGGCTTGTTTCAATCCTGCCTCTTGCCATCAGCTTCTCTAATAGGTGGGACAGTGGGGGACTCTCACTACCCCCATTGCCAGCTTGTGGAGGCCCTCATTCTTTCTCTTCCGGAAGACTATGTCTCTCCTCATCCTATGCTTGTCCCCACACTGTCAGGGGCTGAGATTTTATCTTAGCCTATTTATAAGCTAATAAATTAGCCTGTTACTGTTTTTTGCATGCCGACAGAAGACAAAGTCTTGGGTCAGAGACAGAGGACTTTATTTCTCATGGCACAGCAAGTGAGATGGGCATCAGCATGTTGGCATCAGTTTCCTTTGCCCCCTAAGTCCCAGGTGGTGCAGTGGGACTGGATGAATGCTTGCACAGGCAGTAGGTTGCATCACAGCTGAGTAATATTAATCTTGGGAATCTGCTGTTTTATAGCAAGCAGTAAGCAAGAAGCCCTCTGTCTCAGAGGGAGGCACTAACTCTTCCCTAAGGGTTACGTTCATGGCAAACATAGCCCTTAGAAATAACCTCTGGAAAGACGGATCAGGACATTGCATTCTTGGCATACCCTGCAAGGCCTGGGGGAGCACAAGGGAGCCATGGAGGACTGTCTCTCCTAACACAAGCAATAAAAGCCTGGAGGAAATACGAATGACACAACTGGCTTTACCTGGGAAACTTTCGAAGTGAAAATCTTGAGCCCAGGCCGGGTGCTGTGGTTCACCCCTGTAATCCCAGCGCTTTGGAAGGCCAAGGCAGGTGGATCACCTGAGGTCGGGAGTGTGAGACCAGCCTGGCCAACATGATAAAACCCTGTCACTACTAAAAGTACACAACAGGTGTGGTGGCATGCGCCTGTAGTCCCAGTGACTTGGGAGGCTGAGGCAGGAGAATCGCTTGAATCCGGGAGGTGGAGGTTGTAGTGAGCTGAGATTGCATCACTGCACTCCAGCCCGGGCAACAAGAGCGAACTCTGTCTCAAAAAAACAAAAAACTGGAACCCTTTTGTTAGTATGTTCCCAAACAGTTTTAAAAACTAACCACAAATGTCAGGACAGTTTAAATAGGGTCCCTCAGGTATGGTAATTTATAGTCTACAGAATTCTTTCACATGTGTTATCTGAGGTGAGCCCTAAGACTTCCCTGGGAGGTGGGCAGGTATTGTCTTCATTTTGTAGATGAGATAAGAGGAATAGAATGAGTGACTTTTGCCAGATTGTGCCTTTAGTTAGTGGTGGAGCCAGGACTGGACCACTCTACAAATCAATTTTGTTATATTGCTTTGAAGTTATTTTTCTCTTTGACCTTACCATGCCAGTGTCCTCACTGCATGTCAAGCAGTGTGTTTAGCAGATGCAGAAATAGACTTATTTTTCTGCCTCATCTTGTACCTGCCGAGTAAGATATAAAAAGAACCTAGATTTTTGGGTAAAGCATATTTTGGCCATTATGTAGTTGGTCAATAATGACTGCTCATGACCTGGGGATGGGTGACTACTGGAAAGTAACCCTTCTTTGGAGCTACAGGGAGAAAATAATGAATAGAAATGGCCAGGCTCTGCTGGGCGACTTGGCTGCCTTCCTAAAGCCCTCGTGTGTGGTGTAGAAAGTTGTATGTGATTGTATAAAAGAGGACTTTGCATTGTGTTTGAAAGCTTATTTATTCAAATTGCTTATTTACTTGCAAATAACTTAAGCAATGAGGATAGGTTTTAGATATGGTTTTAACTTAGTAAGAAAACCCTCAGTTTTTATATACTAGTTAGTATAAGATCAGCCAGATCATAATCAGCAGGTTACTTGTCACAGGGTCGCTGAGACCCCTGTGACAATCATGGTTGATAGTCTCAACTCTGACCAGTAGCTCAACAATGTAGTAATGGACCTTCTAATAGCAAATGCTGTCCTAGAAGTTAACAGACTTGGAAGAATTTTTTTTTAATTTAAATTTTTGTTTACACTAGCCAATTTTTAGTCATTGCAAAAGATATTGCAGTGTTTACACTAGCTGCTTGGGGATAAGAAGAAAACTCTTACTACAAGCCTTTCCATATTATGGGAAAACTTTTTGTCCTTTTAAGATAAATAGAAACTCAAGATACAGAGTAAGTATACGCGTATTTAACTCAATTGGTAGGTAACTAGCTGGTGACTACTTGCTCACCTTTCTCATCTATCTGAATGAAGACCAGTGGCCAGATTGATGTCTGTCTTCTTCAAATCAGTTGTGTCAAAAGCTTTTCTTAAAAAAAAAAAAAAAAATCTAAACGTTTTCATTAATTATTTGAAATGCATAGCCTTTAATTTTAACCATGCTTTATTAAGGCCATTTGGATTTTATGATAATTTTACAATTCTTGTTTCCCTTTCTGTGTTTCCTTTAGTTGGGATGAGACTCACTTTGGAAAAATGGGAAGTTACTATATCAACCGCACGTTTTTCTTTGATGTGCACCCGCCTCTGGGAAAGGTGAGCAGTGTGGTGAACAGCAGCTCTCTGGTCCTGGAGGATCAGTCCTGAGGGTGGGAGCCACATCTTGATTTTGGATTTAATTCTGGGACTTGCAGAAAGAATTTTCTGACATTTCAGACCAGCTACTTTCATGGAAAATCTTTGGTGTTTTTTAAGAGTCCTCTGGGCTCGGAAATGGATAGAGGATCCATCAGCTGAGGGAGGGATCAAATGTGGCACAGCCATAAGGTGGGTAATATTGGGCCTTAAAAAGGGATGAAGTTCTGATACGTGCTGCAACGCAGATGAACCTGGAAAACATTATGCTAAATGGAAGAAGCCAGACACAAAAGGTTACATACCCTATGATCCCACTTATATGGACTATCTAGACCTGACAAATCCACAGAGACGCTAAGTAGATTAGTGGCTGCTAGGATCTCAGGGGAGGCCATGACTGCAAATGGGTAGGGGGATTCTTCTTGGGGTGATGACATGTTATGGAATTAGATAGTGGTAATGATTGCACAATCTTGTGAATATATTTAAAACCACCCATTGCACACTTTAAAATGGTGGATGTTAGTGAATTTGTCTCAGTTTTAAAAAAGAGATAGGAATACATTGCATGAAGCAGAAATAGCTGAGGGGGCTGATGGCTACATGGGCTGACTTTTTTCTCCCTTTCCATGCCCAGGATGCACATTGTTTGATTTGTTTCTTTCACATGTTTTACCATTAGAAATTCCACCCATTTACTCTTTTTTGTTTGTTGGTTTGGGACCAGTTTCGCTCTTGCCACCCAGGCTGGAGTGCAATGGCATGATCTTGGCTCACTGCAACTTCCACCTCCCAGGTTCAAGTGATGCTCCTGCCTCAGCCTCCCAAGTAGCTGGGATTACAGGCCCTTACCCACATGCCTGGCTAATTTTTGCATTTTTAGTGGAGACGGGGTTTCACCATGTTGGCCAGGCTGGTCTCAAGCTCCTGACCTCAGGTGATCCACCTGCCTCGGCCTCCCAAACTGCTGGGATTACAGGTGTCAGCCACTGCGCCAGCCTCATTTTACTCTTTTAAAAGCGAAAACCTCTGAGAAGGCTGTTGGATTAGCCCTGGAATTCACTCAAGCTTTGTTTCCTAACTGGAGACTTAGATCTTGGGCACCAAGGGGACAGGAATTTTCCTGTGATGAAGTGGGGAGTGATCTTGGAGCATGTGGTACTTGGGGATAAAGGTGGGAGCAGGGAAGGCAGGAGGAGGCAGTGCTAGTAGTCTTTTATCAAAGATCAGGAAAATCACCTATGGGTGGGCTTAAGGAAACATGAGAGCAGGGGGCCCTACAGCGGGGAGGGGTGGAGAGGGAGGTAGAACAGGTAGCCTATTTCAGAATTGGCTCTGAGCCCAGGAAAAGTGTAGAAGGCGTTATGCCTCTTCCTATCTATTTTATACTATAACGACAATAAAAAGAAAAGCGATTAAAAACATTGAGTCTGTTCTAGTCACTTTAGAGTCAGTATCTCTTGTAAGCCTCAGAACAACCTTATAAAGTAGGTATTGTTGCATCCCCATTTTACAGATGGGGAACTGAAGCAAGGTTAGTAGTTTGCCATAGGGAGGCAAGCTCGTAAGTGGCAGACTCAAGGTTGAGACTGGCGTAGAGCCTGCTGTCTTAATCATGATACCACATTTCCTTGCAAACTTGCCTTGGCTCACTCCTCAGACTCCATCTGTTACTACCATAGAATTAAGCAACAGAATGTGTTGAGTATTTGCATGGAGTTAGCCTGTGAACCAGACCTCTGATGAAGATTTTTCATGGGAAACCCAGCCCAGTCTTTCCACTGGGGACTGCCCCTTCTTTTTTGGAATTTCTCAGTGCTCAGCGCATGTGGACATGTGCACAGGACTGGCTGATTGGTTTAATTTACCTAAGCCTTAGGTTGGGCACAGTGGCTCACGCCTGTAATCGCAGCACTTTGGAAGGCTGAGATGGGTGGATCACCTGAGGTCAGGAGTTTGAGACCAGCCTGGCCAACATGGTGACACCCCGACTCTAGTAAAAACACAAAAATTAGCCAGGCGTGGTGGTATGTGTCTGTAGTCCCAATTACTTGGGAGGCTGAGGCAGGAGAATGGCTTGAACCTGGGAGGTAGAGGCTGCAGTGAGCCAAGATTGTGCCAGTGCACTCCAGCCTGGGTGACAGAGCAAAATAATAATAATTTACCTAAGCCTTGCCTTCTTCACATCCAGTTGCCTGTGTGAAGGGAGAAGTGTGAGGCTTCTAAGGCTGCTCCCAGGGAGTGCGGCCCATCTGCACCCCTAATTCATCTCCTGATGGTTCTGTGTTCTGTCTGGTTGAAAGAGGGTGATGAGCAAACTGGAAACCTGTGAGTGGGCATCGTAGCTTCTGCAGGTTCTGAGGCGAAGCCAGTCAAGGAATCAAAAGCCCCTCCCAGTGGCAAGCAGGAAGTTTTCTCCTTCGCTACTAAGGCCGAGACCTGCCACTTCACATTGGCCCCCAGCCCTGGTAACCTGGTGGCTCCAGTCCAACAGGAACTTATAAAATAAAAAAGCCTGCGCATAGTAGAAAATATGGTCAGCACGGAAGGAAGTACAAGGTCAGAAGCCTCCGCCACCACATTTCTAGTCCTCAGAGGTAACCACGGTCATCTTTGTCAATAGTTTCTTATATTCCTCTAGGAATTTTTTTATGCAAATACAAGTATGTCTGTTTTTATATATGTACATGTGAACAACACGGTATGTATACACACAATCCTTTTTAAAAACTCAAATGGGATAAGACTACAATGGTTTAGCAACTCATATTTGAAACATGATCTATCTTCTTTCCACATTTGCACATAAAGATGTGCTTCATTCTTTTTCATGGCCGTGTGTCATTCTGTTACATAGATGTGCCCTAAGTATTTCACCCCTCTTCAGTTGGTGGGCCGCATGTATGTTATTTCTAGTTTTTAGCCATTACAAAAGGTATTGCAGTGAGCATCCTTGTACATTTATCGTTGCATAGTTGTGCAGGTATATCTGAAAAACTCCCAGCAGTCAAACTAAAAGAATCAAAGAATATGCACATTTAAAATCGTGTGTGTTATTGGTAAGTTTTTCTGCAAAAATAATAATATATACTCTCACCAATAGTGTATGACCATGCTTTCTTCCCCACATCATTGCCAGCACTGGTATGATCATACTTTAAAAACTTTGTCAATTGGGGAGTAAAAAATGATGTCTCCAATTGACAAAGTTTTTAAAGTATGTTTTCCTTTGCGTGGTTTTATGAATTAGGTCAAACATTTTTTCATGTGTTTGTTAGCCAATTTGTATTTTGTTTTCTATGAATTTGCCATTTCTTCTGATAAGTTATTCATTTTTTTCTATTGATTTGAAAGAGTTGTTTAATTAAGAAATTAACTTGGGGCTACTTTTAACCTTAAGGGAACTGAGAGAACTGAACTTTGAGGGTCTGCTAAGTGCTTGGTGTAGCGTTAGGTGTTCACTTAATTGCATCACCTGTAACCCTCACACCCCCTGTGAGGAAGTTTTTATGACCTATAGCTCAGTGATACTAAGTATTGTTCGTGATCAGAGAGCTGGAAGGTAGGGTACCGAGATCTAAGATATCTGTGCATTTCTTCACTCCAGACCAGCCAAGCAGCCTGGAAATGTATGACCAGCACCAGGCAAGCTTGTCCTCCAAGATCCCAGGTGGGAAGAGGGATTCATTTCATTGCCACTTGGCATCTTTAGTTCATCTGGACCCTGGGGTTCCCCCATTCCTTTTTAAAAACAAGTCTTTGTAGTCTTTTACTGCCAAATTTTGGCTTCTATATCTTGACCTGGAACTGTAGAAAGTGGCTTTGTTTAGAACTACATAGAGAAAAAAGTGGGTTGGTTAGTGGTCCAAATCCAAGTCCCTCAAGTGTAGCTAGGAGGGACTTTCCCCACACAGCCAGTGTATTCCCAGCTCCACACAGCCTGCCAGAGCCCGGGGGTCAGGCTGGAGCAACCCGGGGCTGTCCCAGATGGTTGGCATTTGCTGACAGTTTTTATACTTCAGCTGCCTCTGGTGGCTTGTGTGAAAAATAGAATTTTACAAGGTTGATGGCCAAGGAAATACACAAAAGAAACGGCTGATATTCTCAAAGGTTTTGACGGATTGATGACTCACAGTCTCAGTTTATAGTTGATTTGTTCTGGTTTGGGAGGCACCAAGGTTGCTCTCCTTTGGAATATTAGGAATAGGAGAAATCAGCCTCTGGCCTTTGGCAGTTTTTCTCCTCCCCTCCTGGCAAATGCATCTGTCTTTACATTCCTCTTTCCAATTTTCTTCCCTTGTCTCTATTCCTGGTGTGTAGCTCCTTGGTCCCTTTTCTCCCTCATCGTAACTTGGAACCTCACTTGCCTTTCAAAAGGCCAGTTTCCCAGGAACCAGCCCCTGCCCATGACCCAAGAGCTGCCGTGTTTCATTTTAAGCCATCTGAAAGAAAGGGGAATAAGAGCGCCCCTTACTGACTCTGCCCTTCAAATTGGAGCTCTTTTTCCTTCCTAAGTGTATAGGCCCCGCTGTTCCCAGAACTCGGCCATAATACAAGAGAGGATTTGTTTGAAGCAGTGAACTCTGTAGACAAAAGATTCTTTGCTCTGTGGCAGCTGCAGGAGAAAATGTCACATCGGCAGCTTTTTCTGTGGATGGTTGTCAAGGGAAGCCAAAGTCTGTGGGTGCAGCTGGAGGGAAGTTCAGAGGACAGAGGAATCTTCTCCCAAAGGCTTCTCATTTTTTTGTTTGTTCTTCTCTCCTCAGATGCTGATAGGTCTTGCTGGCTACCTGAGTGGATATGATGGTACCTTTTTGTTCCAGAAGCCTGGGGATAAATATGAGCATCACAGCTACATGGGAATGAGAGGAGTAAGGCTTCCTGACTTGATATGGACTGACGGAACCCTAGGGCCACACTAAATCAGAAGTGTTGTAGTTAGCAGCCCTGGAGTGGTGGCAGGTGTAAATAAAGGGGCTTTGGGTGGTGAGGAGAGGGGAGGATGATCAGATCCTCCCCTGTGGTCTAGGTATTTAGAACTGAGGTGAGGAAGAAGGGAAGAGGAGGCCGCAAATAATTCAGAGATGACATAGATAGGAGCAAGCACACACCGTCACCTGCTGCCCTGCCTGCCCCGGTGTGCTGTCAGACCTGAGGTTGGAGAGCGGCCTGGAAGCCGGGCAGTCAGGAGTCTCCTGCAGCTCCAGTGGTGCTTCTGGGCACTAGCACACTGCCTGCTCCTCCTCTCACAGCCACAGCTGCTGGAGTCTTGCCTACATCTCAGACCCTTTTCTGAAGATTTTGGCATCCCACACCCTGTCACTAAGCCCCTGTGTCTTTCCCCATGAAATTTCAGGCACACAGAAAGAGTTTTCCAGCCTTATTTTAAGGGAGGCCAAATGTCTGCTCCAGTCCCTCTGTGTCCTGATTCACAGCACCAGCCTTGATGGAGCATGGCAGAGCCTAAACACCCAACTCTTCGGGAACCCTGAACGTGTAGCTGAATGAAGCCAGCAGAAGCTAACCTGCAGTGTGGACCTCTCAGAGAAGTTTGCATTTACTAGCCCCTTTCCTTGAGGATTTTCCAGCATTTTAGATAAATGGCTATGTGCTCATTTGGCCTTGTCATTAGTTGATTTGCATGGCCATATCCTGGTCTATTAAACAAGGAGTGTATCCTACCCTCAAATTATGTTCTGAGGTGATTCTCTTGTCTTCCTAATAACTTTTGAACACCACGTAGCATACATAATTGGATGTGACAACCAAATGTGAGAATTTCCCATTCTCCTGGCTTGTCCGTTTATTTTGATGGACAGGTAGGGGATGGAAGAGGGCCAGCAGCTTAAAAAAACAAAAAAACCAAACAGGCATCCAGGTACTGAAGTATCAAGCAATCCCTTTTTCCAAAATCAAAATATGTACATTGTGCAGATTAAAGCTGGTTTCTGGTGTAACTGAAGAAAAGAACTAGGAGTTCCTTAGAATTCTCTGAAATATCTTCAGAGGGGTCTTTCTCAACTTGCACCCACAAGTTGAGAGAGTTTTGTAATGGGAGCTAATGGCTATGAATTACTATCTGTGTGTTAATAACACTCATTTTCTTCCCTTCTCTCTATTCCTGGTGTGTAGCTACTTGGTCGCTTTTCTCCTTCTCTCCTGCCACACCTTCCTGGCTGAACTTTGCTGATGTCCTGTCAGTGCACAAGTTGCTGCTTAATGCGAACATCCATATTGCTTGATTTGACTCTTCACTGTTACAGTACTGTTTTCTTAGTTATAGATACCCTAGGTGACTTTAGGTCACCAAAGTCATGCCTTCATCAGGTCCCCTGTCTTAAACGTTAGGTGTTCTGAGTCCAGTAGGTCCCTGCTGCCCAGCTCAGGTTGTTATTTGACAGCTTCTGTCTTCCTCCCACAGCTCTGTGCATTCCTCGGTTCCTGGCTGGTCCCCTTTGCCTACCTCACTGTACTGGATCTGTCCAAGTCCCTCTCGGCGGCACTGCTCACCGCTGCCCTCCTCACCTTTGGTAAGTTGTCTTAGCCATACCATGGCTTTTGGAAAATGGCTGCCACTCTATGAGTGTAGGTGAAAATCGGTACATTCAAGGGCCCTATCTGTGGGTCCAGTTCTTAATTAATTTTAGGATTGGGTAAAATGTACTACAAATCTCATTTTATTCACTGGTAAGACTTAATGTATATCAATGGTTATATATAACAAGGCTGTGTATTATTGGAGGGGAGAATCAGTGTGAGTAATCCCAAGTTATTCACGTTTGAGTTTGGAATGGGTAATAAGAGATTTGTACATGAGTATGTGTGTGTTTGAAGGAAGCTTATAATTCTAATTTTGCTTCTCTTAAGATTAGTTTGCATTCCTAATTTCAACTGAATACAAAGGCAAATGTCCCAGAAGTAGCTGGGTGGTAAGAGATAGCAAAATGGGAGCTTGGGTAATAATCCTCACATGGATAAATGAGAGTTCATCCTAGAAGTTGATCCTGTTGCTAGCTTTGTTCTTAAGGAAGTGAATTCATGACCTCGTGGAACTTAATATTTAAAGAAGTCTAGATCAATTTAAATGGATACTTTAGGGGTTCGCTTTGACAGATATGTTGCTTTGTTTTGACAGATAGATTGCAAGATTATTGGCTTTCTCTACAGAGGACTGGTGGCTTTTTCCTTGTGTCTTGAATTTCCATCTTCAGTTATTCATTCATTTAGTCCTTTGTTCACTTTTTATTCAACAGTTATTTCTCAAGCACCTCCCCTGCTCCCAGGCACTTTTCTTGGTCTCAGAGGATACACCAATGAGGCACTCTGGTCTCATTAAGCTTACCCCATCGTGGGGCAGACAGTAAATAAGCAAGTAAATGAATAAAAACATCTGTAATGTGAGGTCCTAAGCCACAAGTGCAGTGTAGGAAGTAAAGCAGGGTAAGAGATGGAATAATGGAGATCAGTACTGTCTTAGACAGGGTAGTCAGGGAGGAGCTTCTGAGAGGGGAGCTTTGAGTGGAGAGCTGACTGAGACAAAGGATCAAGCCCTGCAGAGACGTGAGGGAAGAACATTCAGCCCGGGGAAGCACGCGTGCTGCAGTTGTCGTGTGGAGGGCTGTGGGTTCAAATCCCAGCAAGGAGGCTGGCATGGCGAGGGCAGAGTGAGTGAGGCAGAGGGCGTTGGGAGATGAGGTTGGATGGGGAGGGAGACCGTGCAGACTCTGGCAGGTATCATGAGGTCTTTTTACCCTGAGTGAGATTGGAAGACATTGGAGGGTTTAAGCAAGGGCATGACATAATGAGATTTAAGGATTTGAGTTAGAAAAGAAAATCACTCTGCCATCTGTCTGGAGAATCAACCCCCAAGAGAGACTTCATATAAAATAAGATTCTGTCATAGGTTTAGATAGTTTGCGGTGACATACGCAGGGTGGCAGGACTCCCTTTTTGATGGTGGAAATGTGGAAGAGACCTCGTCTCAGGGTGGCTTGGGGTGGATGAATGACATGGTCCTCTCTTGGGTTGAGGGCCTAGAGGCAGTGTGAGATACTGCTTCTTGTCACTGGGCTTTGATGTCTCCCAGAGCTATGGCTTCCACCTCCCTGAAGACTGAGTGATGACTCTAGTCCTCACTGCCAAGTGCTTATATTCAGTTAAGTGGCAAGAGGAACTGTTTCCTACTGCTGGGGTGTTTGGTTTTAGGGGGCCCCTCTCTTACCTCACTTTTTCACCAGTGAGCTCATGTTTTTCAGACACGGGATGCCTCACTCTGTCCCAATACATTCTCCTTGACCCCATCCTGATGTTCTTCATCATGGCTGCCATGCTGAGCATGGTCAAGTACAACTCCTGCGCGGACAGGTCAGAAACACCATCCCTGGAGGGGAGGGTGGGAAGCTGTGCAGCTCCAAAGTTTCTGTAATGGCCAGGGCCAGGGTGGGTGCCCAGAGACTTGTCTTGAAACTGAGTTTAAGGCAAGCATACTTTTTGTTTGTTTTTTTAACTTCGATTGTTGTTTTAGATCATAAAAATAGATTTTAAAAGGTTTTCTACAGATGATTTTATTTTTGCCATATTCAAGACTGAGAAAATGTCAGTTGTCTTTTTTCAAGAGTAGTAGTATTATCATGTTTACAATGTAGTACAATTGGGTAGGGGTTTGGGGATATCATGGAGGGGTCCTAGTGCTTTCCCCACCCACCTCTTGTAACCAGTGCTGGTTAGGAGATCCTGGGACAGTCTTATCCTTCACATACTCTGTCCTGGAAGGGAGGGCACCAGGGTAGACGCTGCCTGCCCTGAGTGGTTATATCCAGTCCTGACCTAATGATGGAAATAGTGTATATAAAGATTGACTTGAATGGCCCATACCAGCCAAGAGGAAATTTTCCAGGTCCTGGTCAATTCTAAAGCTGACCTGGAGGGTCCAGTCTGCTTCTAGAATAGTCTTTTCCAGATCATCCTTTTACTTCTGAGAAAGTAGAATAAGTCATTCATTCTACTCAAACCAAAAGAGTTGGCCCCTCGTAGGCTTTTCTGGAAGTTAACTTGGCACAGCCAGGCTCATTAAGCTCCATTATGCTAATCAAACCTGATCAGTGACTCTCAGCCCACTCTGACTTTGGGTGTTCTACTTATGCCACATCCACTTCCATCTACCATTTCTTGAGTACATACTTTGAGCCAGGTACTGTGCTGGGAGCTGGAGGTACAGAGCTCCGTTGGGGTTGGCTGTTAAGGAAGATTCACTCTGGTAGAGGAGGTAGCCAGAGAGCCAGAGAATCACAGTGCAGAGTACTAGGTGCTATATGAATAGCAAAATGGTTAAGAGCACTAACCTTGACCCAACTGCCTGGGTTAAAACTGTGCCCCACTGCCGGCTAGCTGTATTACTCCACCTCTCTGCATCTTGATTTCCTCCTGTGCAAAAAGAGGACCTAGTGACACAGGATCCACTGGGGGCTGTAGTGGCAGTTAGAAGAGTTAATATACATATTGTACTTGGAATGGTGCCTGACACATAGTAAGCACTCAGGACAGGGCAGAGGTGACACAAAGGAGAGGGCTGCCTGAGTCCAGGGGCACCTCAGGATTCTCCTTTTACTCCTTTCTGACCCTTCACTAGTGAAGAAGGAGTCCCTGCTTACCCTGAGCCCTGTACTTAGCCAGGAGCACCGTGGACACTCTCCCCAGAAAAATAGCGGGCTCACTCCGACTGTGGTTTACCTGCCATTCCAGGGGTTTCACAGATCACCTCCTCCATGGAGCCACACCATGGTCTCTTGAAGCTAAGAGCCCCCAAGACAGGGCCCAACACAGTCTCTCTGAGTCTGAGAACTGTCCTGTCCCCTGCTGCGCTTGCGCTTGCGTTTGAGTTTGGTTCCCGCTGCCAAATTGAACTCTGTCTTGTTGATTTTCAGGCCCTTCTCTGCCCTCTGGTGGTTCTGGCTCAGCCTGACTGGCGTTAGTCTTGCTGGTGCTTTAGGGGTCAAGTTTGTTGGCCTCTTTATCATCCTTCAAGTGGGGCTGAACACCATTGCAGATCTTTGGTACCTGTTCGGAGACCTCAGTCTTTCCTTGGTGAGCACCCAAGTGTTTGCTTTAGAAATGTTTTTGCTCCCTGATATTGCTGAGTAGGAGCCCGTGGCCTTCTCTGTCTCTGCTGCAGGTGGCAGGGTTGGCGGTGATCTGGCCCCAGGTGGGCTGGACCCCCACCCTCCACAGACAGCAGAACATTAGGGAGTAGGCCTGGCTAAGGACTGGAGAGGGTTCAAGGGAGAGGATGGACTCACATTCTTGGAAGCCTCTTTTGGCATTTGTTTTGTAATGCCTTTCCTTTTTTTTTTTTTTTTTTTTTTTTTTGAGACGGAGTTTCACTCATGTTACCCAGGCTGGAGTGCAATGGCGCAATCTCGGCTCACCGCCACCTCCGCCTCCTGGGTTCAGGCAATTCTCCTGCCTCAGCCTCCTGAGTAGCTGGGATTACAGGCACGCGCCACCATGCCCAGCTAATTTTTTGTATTTTTAGTAGAGATGGGGTTTCACCGTGTTGACCAGGATGGTCTCGATCTGTTGACCTCGTGATCCACCCGCCTCGGCCTCCCACAGTGCTGGGATTACAGGCTTGAGCCACCGCGCCCGGCAATTTTTGTATTTTTAGTAGAGATGGAGTTTTACCATGTTGACCAGGTTGGTCTCGAACTCCTGACCTCACATGATCTGCCTGCCTTGGCCTCCCAAAGTGCTGGGATTACAGGTGGGAGCCACCATTCCCGGCCTGAACTCACAATTTTCATTTCCTGACGCACAGTCTCCGTATTTGGAGGCCAATATGGGCCTTATGGTTTATTATTTAAGGGCTGATTCTATGCCAGGCACTAAGCAAAATGCTTTACTTCCATGATCTAATTTACCCCTCATAATATTTCTATGAGGTGGGGAATTATTAACCTGATTTTCAAATGAGGAAATCAAGACCTACAGAGGTAATGACTTCCCCAAGGCCATCGGGGAATGAGAGCTATATCTGGAAATCACACCCAGGTTAGATTGGCCCCAGGCCGTCACTCTGCTGTGGTGCTGCTCCATCACCTCCGATCTAACTCCTAACAAGTTATTCATTCACTCAGAAAATATGTAATGGCCATCTACTCTGTGTTTGAGGTGCTGGAATATACAGATGAATGTAATATGGTCCCTACCCTCTGGGGTTACTGAAGAGAGAGAAATAAGGAAGGTGGCAGTTAAAGTCAGCCAGGAGTGCTGGGGTAACACAGAGGATGGCACTAGGCCAGTCCCAAGCAATCCAGGAAGGCCTCTGGGAGGAAGCTGAGACCTGAAGTTAAGATAAGGAGCTGTTAGCCATGTGATGGGTTGTGCTGGGACAGTAGAGGAAGCACTGGGAAAGCAGAAGGAGATCAGTGTCCCTGGAACATGGAGGGGACTGGTGAGCAGCTATGTTCCAGACGTAGGCACTGCCTTGTCCTTGGCACAGTGACAGCCTGGGGTCCTGGGTGCAGAGCCTGGAGAGGCAGCAGAGGGCTGGCCCGTGTTTATCTTGTGTAGTGCTTGGGTGGTGGGTGTCACAGAAAGGTTTAGGTTTCCACATACTCTTCTCTCCTTTGGCCATTTTTTATGATTATGTCTTACACATTAAAAACTACATATAATGCATGCATAGTGCATAAGGAATAATGAGGTCTCACATACCTACCACCCCATGCTGGCCTCTGTTTGCAGGTGACCGTGGGAAAACACGTGACTGCTCGCGTCCTGTGCCTCATCGTGCTGCCCCTGGCTCTCTACACGGCCACCTTTGCTGTTCACTTCATGGTGCTGAGTAAAAGGTATGGACAGAGCCTTTGCAGCGTCTTGCTTCTGGTTTCCCTTTTGCCCCTGAGCCTGTGGAGGGGCCGGGTGATGTTCTGGGTCTGTGGTTAAAATGACAGAAGAGGGACCCAGGGGCCTTTTCCTGTTTCTTTCCCTCTATGTTCTATCCTTTGGGTATGCTAAGGGCTCAGAAAGGCCAGCACTCTAACCTGAAGGAAGAAGCTATTTTCCTTCTGGCCAAATTGTCCCTTATTCCCAAATAGAGTCCCTTGTGCTTAGGAGGGATAGGCAGCATTACTGCGTGCAGTAGGAGTGAGGGCGACAATAACTAACGCCAGCAGCAGCAGCTCCCACTTAACGAGCAGCTCCTGAGAATCAGGAACCGGGTTCCGCGTTTTATATACATTATCTAATTTAATCATAATCACTTGCAACTTCTCTTGGTTTCTTTAAATCTCTAGTTTATGAGGAGCTAAGGCTAAACAAGATTATCTTGCCCAAGGTCACACAGCTAGTAAGTGGCTGAGTTGGGATTTGGACCCCAATTTCTTCAACTCTGTCATCCACCTCTGTTCCATGATCTGATTCTACTTCCCTTAAACTAACTGAGCAGAGCTCTTCCCAGCACTCCTGGGAAATCACATTTTCACTCCTTTAGCCTGGCTCTCTTTTGCTCTTCCTCTCCCCGCAGTGGCCCTGGTGATGGTTTCTTCAGTTCTGCCTTCCAGGCCCGGCTTTCAGGAAACAACCTGCACAATGCTTCCATCCCTGAACGTGAGTGTCTCTGGGCTTTATGAAGGTAGGAGGCAGAGGGGCTTCCTGGGAGTTGAATTGGAAAAGACAAACATGATGGCTTGGGTTGTTTTAGCCTATGATGGATGGCACAGTGGGAGAAAGACCCAGTTGGATCTGGTGAAAATAGTTGAGAATGCCAGGCATGGTGGCGCATGCCTGTGGTCCCAGCTACTCGGGAGGCTGAGGCTGGAGGATCTCTTGAGTCCAGGAGGTCTGGGCTGTAGTGTGCTATGCCCATTGTGTGTCTGCAGTAAGTTTGGCATCAGTATGGTGACCTCCCGGGAATAGGGGACCACCAGGTTGCCTAAGGAGGGGTGAACCAGCCCAGGCCAGAAACAAAGCAGGTTAAAACTCCTGTGCTCATCAGTAGTGGGATTGCGCCTGTAAATAGTCACTGCACTCCAGCCTGGGCAACATAGCAAGACCCTTTCTCTAAAAAAAATAAAAAAAAAAAAATACTCAAGAGTGAATCAGGACAGTGGAAAGGAAGACATCCTGAGCGGCAAGTTCTCTGACCCTAAAGAATGACTTCTCCTTTGTGGCTCTCCAAGCCAGCTCTGTGGGAAGGTCACTCAGAGAGAATCTGGTGACAGCACCAGGCCCTTCAGAGCCAGTTGTCAGTTTCCTGCATCACTTTCTGAGTGTCATACCCATTCACCTATTCCAGATGGTAGTGGAGCACGTGCTCACCCTCCAGAGATGGAGCCTGGTGTAGAGGAGGTCTGCACGGTGTAACTGGAGGCATTCAGTACATAAAGAGGGAGTACAGCTCTGGGGATCGACAGGCGTGAAAGAGCATGGCTGCTGGGCGGTTGAGGGCATCAGAGGTACATGACGTGGGTTGCCTTGGAGTCAAGCCCTAGAAGGATGGGTGGCTTTCAGCAGATAGAGGAGAGGGCATCTCAGGCAGGAGGGATGACATGATCAAAGCTGAGGACAGAGCAAAACTCAAGGCACAGGTTATATGCAGAAAACTACTGGAAGATAAATGTGAAAAGTTGGGTTGGGTCCAGACTATGAGGGTTTGAGGTGTCTGGGTGAGGTATTTGGCTTCCATAAACAGGGCGTGGAGACCTAGTGGAGGTCTTTGAGCAGGCAGGAGGCCAGAAAGGCTGTGCCGTAGATGACATGGGTGAGAGAGTCGCGGCTGGCTAGGGAGGGGACAGGATTGGAGAGAGGAGAAGCCCTCTGGGAAGCTATTGCAGGGACTTGAGCAGGGCATGGCAGGGCAGCCACAGGGGTAAGGCAGATAGGCATATGCAAGGGAGATCTAGGCACAGAGAAGAAGAAATGTGTCACGAAGGACTTGAGTGCAGGTGATTGCTTCCTGGAGGCAGAGACTGCATCTTACTCATTAGTCTTTCCAGGGCTTTGCACAGTGCCTAAAATGCAGTGGACTGGGAAGAATGAGAAATAGGGAAGCAGGAGAAGAAGTTGGGTTGGAAGGGCAGATACTGAATTCCACACTAGAGGGATTGACAGTGAGCTGCTTGGGGAAATGGGTGCCATGGGGCCAGTGGGCTTGCGGCTGATGCTTTCAGAGGAGGAATCAACCGAGTAAAAGGGTGATTCGTGCTGTTACAGTAGCTGTGATTTGTAAGGAAACTGTAGGAAGAGGAGAAGAATAGGGCTGAGGTCAGGTCAGTGGGAAATGCAAGAGGAGGAAGAAGTAGGGGAGGAGGCTACAGAAGAGTGGTCCTTGAGGGAGGATGCGGTTGAGAAGTGGGAACAGAGAGCATTTCAAGAAACGAAGGTGGTCAGCCATGTGCAGGGCTGCAGAGGTTGGCCTGCCTGAGAACTCAGAAGAACACAGCTGTGGAGTTCAGCAAATGCCTGCTCACTATTTAAAGGCCTGGCTCAACTGTCATCTCTTCCATCAAGCTGTCCTCTCTTTACTCCCTGGGAGAGAATTTGTTCTGTTCTGAGTTCCCATCACTCCCACCGTGTCACACAGTGTCACGCCTTTGTGGGGCAGTTGCCCATTGTCCTGTACTTGTCAGTGTGTGAAGCCATCTTCCTTGTAGACAGGGCTCTTCCAGGGCCACAGGCAGGCCTCCTCCATGTTTGGATCCGCCATGTAATCAATGCATTCTGCTGATCCACTGAATGAACAAAGAAAAAGAGAGCAGGTCATTACAGAGGACTGGAAAACAGTATTAAGGAAAAGAGGGTTCTCAATAACCCAGGGCCTATGGGAGGAGGGGATGCTCTTGGGAAGTGGTTTTCTCTGTGTTTTTTTGTTTTTTAATTCCGAGTAAAAACAAAACACCATTGAACAGTTGTTTTACATGGTACTAGATTCAAAAGGCACAAAAGGATGTAAGTGAAAAACATGGTTTATCAAAATGTTATATCATGGAGAACATTCCAGGTGAAAACAGAAAATGCTTCTTCCTTCTTTATTCCATTAAATACATGTAGAGACCTTGAGAAGTACAAGTTGTTTTTAATCTTTTGCTGTTACACATGGTGCTTTGATAATGACAGTGTTAACGCCAACTTCTTCTGAAGTCCTCAGGAGGGAGGGGAAGGCGTAAGTGGGTCCCTGTGGTGAACTGTCTTGAGTCAGCTCCATGGGAGTGAGAAGGCAGCTGGGCTTCAGTCTGGGGCCCACAGGAGTGTCCTAGAGGGTTAGTGAGCCCTGCAGCTTCCGAGCTCCTCACAGGCTGGGGCAGCCTCCAGCACTGTGCCCACTTACCCCTCTTCTGTCTCCCTTCCTCCCAGACCTGGCCTACGGCTCTGAGATCACTGTGAAGAACCTCCAGATGGCCATCGGCTATCTGCACTCGCATAGGCACCTCTACCCTGAGGGCATTGGCGCCCGCCAGCAGCAGGTTGGTGAGCCTTTTGTGCGCCGGTACTGTAGCAACGCTGTTCGCCATGACACTTCACTTTCTTGCCTCCCGTCCTTTGCTCATCCTGTCCCCCCTGCTTGAAACATTTTTCCCAGCCCTGCATGCTTCTCTTTCCTCGGGCTAACCCAGCTTCTCTGGGCGTCAGCGTAGGTGTTCTTCAGTGACCACTGCACCCCACCTCTCTGTGGTATGGGGTGGGGTGCCCTTTGGATGAGAGGCTTGGTGGCATCGTCCACATGCCTCCATGGTAGCCTTCTCATATTGAACTGTGAGTGCTTACTTCCTGCCGTCTCTTTGCTACTTGATTGCCAGCTCCTGGAAGGCTCAAGTGCTAACACAGCGCCCGCTATGGAGTGGGTGATGAGTTAATACTCGTGTGGTAGTTATGAACACAGACCTGGGGACCAGACTAGATGACCTGGGTGTGAAACATGCTTCATATAGAGTGTGACTTTGGACAAGTTCATCTTGTGCTTCAGTATCCTCTTCTTTAAGTTGGGGAAAATAAGTAGTACCTCTCTCCATCATAGGGCAGTTTTGAGGATTAAATGAGATAATAATGTTAAGTGCTCATGAGATATTAGCCATGTGAGTATCATCTGAATGAGTGAATAACACTGTGTCTATGTTAAGGAGATTTCTGTGTCTGCAGTGGATGGTGCCTGAGAGGGAGAAGCAGGATTCTGAAGAGGTTGGTGGGGCCATATTGGAGAGAAGCCTGTGTTATAGTAGATTTGACTTTGCTCCATAGACATTAGGGAGGCAATGAAAATTATGATTATGATTAGATCTCTAGTTTAGTAAGGGTAACTTTAGTGGGAATGTGATAGCTCACAAGGAACCAGTTTGGAGGCAATAATTATGACAAAGGACAGTGAACAGAGGCAAAAAACATGGGGTATTTACTGTGCAAAGATTTTTACTTTGCAGAAAGTTGTGCCTCTCCAAATGCTTTATTTCCCTTTTAGTTGCTAGAAAGTGATCCAGGGTGTATTAGTTCGTTTGCATGCTGCTGATAAAGACATACCCAAGACTGGGCAATTTACAAAAGAAAGAGGTTTAATTGGACTTACAGTTCCACATGGCTGGGGAGGCTTCACAACCATGGTGGAAGGCAGGGAGGAGCAAGTCACACCTTATGTGGATGGCAGCAGGCAAATAGAGAGCTTGTGCAGAGAAAATCCCATTTTTAAAACCATCAGATCTCTGGCTGGGTGTGGTGGCTCATGCCTACAATCACAGCACTTTGGGAGGCCGAGGTGGGTGGATCACTTGAGGTCAGGAGTTTGAGACCAGCCTGGCCAACATGGTAAAACCTCTCCCCTACTAAAAATATGAAAAATTAGCCAGGCGTGGTGGCATGCACCTGTAATCCCAGCTACTTGGGATACTGAGGCAGGGGAATCATTTTAACCAGGGAGGTGGAGGGAGGTTACAGTGATCTGAGATTGCGCCACTGTACTCCAGCCTGGGCGAAAGAGCGAGACTCTGTCTCAAAAAAACAAAAAACACAACAACAAATAAAATAAAACCATCAGATCTCGTAGACCCATTCACTGTCATGAGAACAGCACGGGAAAGACCCAGCCCCATGATTCAGTCATCCCTCTCCGGGTCCCTCCCACAACACGTAGGAATTATGGGAGCTATAAGCTGAGAACTGGGTGAGGACACAGAGCCAAACCGTATTACAGGGTATTGGATTTTAGTGTCAGTTTCTTATCCTTAATTCTCCATTCATGTCTGGCCCAGTGGTTTTCAGTCCTGGCTGCACTTAGAATCAATGGAGAAATTTTTAAAAATTGTGATGCTGGGACTCCACTGCAGAGATGATGATTGAATTGATCTAGGGTGAGACCCATGCATTATGCATTTTTGGTTTAGTTTTAAGCCCTCCAGATGATTCTAAGTCATGTACACCCAGGGCAGAGACAGCTAGCTATGCTGTGTTATGTGGTGATAGATTGCTGCAGGTGT
This sequence comes from Sapajus apella, assembly GCF_009761245.1. Taxonomy (NCBI): domain Eukaryota; kingdom Metazoa; phylum Chordata; class Mammalia; order Primates; family Cebidae; genus Sapajus; species Sapajus apella. The sequence goes on from NW_022436960.1 coordinate 25,631,487, forward strand.
CATGTAGAAGACAGTGCAGTTACAGACGTGGTGACCAGGAATATCTACACTGTGTGCAAAGGGAGGGAAAGGCCCAAGTTCCAAAAGGCTCTGTTAAGCTAGTGATATGTACTTAGGGCCCACGCTTGGAGGTGTGAAACGGTGGTAGAGGGAAAGTGCATTGGGCCAAGGGACAAAGGTGTCTGGCTTTGTCATTGACCAGATCACTTAGCCTTTCAGCCTGTTCCTCATCTGTAAATTGAGGGGATTGGACTAAATAATTTCCAGTGGCCCTCCCTGCCCTGCAGTTTAATGTCTTGTTAACATGTCTAGGTCTCTATTTTAAAATGTTTTTAAAGCATAGCATTTATAAAATTGGAAAATGTAGAAAAGTAGAAAAAAAGCAAACAAAAGCTGCATGGGATCCCAGAAGATGAGTGTTTATCTGAATGTTTTAATGTGTGACATTCTGCTATAATTGGATACCTGTGTTCTTAGGAAATCTCACAGTATAAAAATCTCCATTGTCAAAACAAACATTTCAATGGGAAAAGGGGTCATGGACTGTACTCATGATAAATAATTTTTCTTGTAGGAATTTTAATCATAATTGCTCTTGTAAAACAGGCACACAAAAACCACTCTCCTACACACATCTACACAGAGTTCACACATGAGCATCCCAGAACCTTAATTTTCTTGAGGAAATCCAGGCTGGGTGGATGATGTCAAGCTTTTTCTCAGGAATGTGGACTGAATTTTAATTTCTTTACAAGCACCAAAAATTTTTAGCTTCTTGTATATTCTTAATACCATTATCCCTAATGTTTTTTTCCTGAGAAACAAAGCAAATACCACTCAAAAGAAGCAGCCGTAATACATGCAAAATAATTATTTCCCTAAATGCAAATTCTAAATCTCTTTCTAAGTACAGTCATGCATCGGGGGATTTCTTCTGGGAAATGTGTCATTAGGTGACTGATTGTTGGGTGAACATCATAGCATGTACTTACACAAATCTAGGTGGTACAGCCTACTACATACCTAAGCTACCCGGTGTAGCTGATTGCTCCTAGATTACAAACCTGGATAGCGTGTCACTGTACTGAATACCTGCAGGCAGTTGGAACACAGTGGAACACAGTAATAAGTATTTGTATTAACTTAAACATGTCTAGACATAGAGATGATATAGTAAAAATAGGGTATTATAATCTTATGGGACGACCATCATATATGCAGTTTATTGTTGACCGAAATGTCATTATGTGGCATATGACTATAAATTGGTCACGTTTTGTCCAATTGGGGTTATAAAAACTCATTTGTAAGAGTTCTTTACTTGTTTTACATAACTGGCGTAATTGGAGGTATATAGTCACTATCCTGGGAGCATTGATTTAGCTGCCCTGGTTTGAATCCTGTCTCCCCAACTCATAATCTGTGTGACCTTGAGCAGATTACTTAACTTCAGTTTCCTTGTAGGTAATGTGGGGATAACCACAGTACTTACGGCACAGGGCCGTAATAATGGATAAATGACTTGCCCAATGCTTAGAACAGTGCCTGGTAATAAATGGTAGCCATTTTCAGCATCAGCGTGTCATGAGCCTTTTCCTGTGTTGCTAAAAAAATGCTCTGAAACATTTTTTTGTGGCTGTATAGTATTCTATCCCAGGGACATACTATCTATCATGTTAACTATTTCTCTGTTACTAGACAGTCATACTGTTTCCAGATTTTTTTGTATAAAATGTGAGTTAAATACTAGGACAGGATACTGGTAGAGCTTTTTAGTTTCATTTGGCCACATTACAGAAAATATGCTAGCATGGATTTTTGATTTAGCAAGTTTGAGGGATGATCTTAATTACTTTTTTTTTTCCCCAAGATGGAGTCTTGCTCTGTTGACCAGGCTGGAGTGCAGTGGTGCAATCCCGGCTCACTGCAACCTCTGCCTCCTGGGTTCAAGTGATTCTCCTGCCTCAGCCTCCCAAGTAGCTCGGATTACAGGCGTGCACCACACCCAGCTAATTTTTGTATTTTTAGTAGAGACAGGGTTTCACCATGTTGGCCAGGCTGGTCTTGAACTCCTGACCTCAGGTGATCTGCCCACCTTGGTTTCCCAAAGTGCTGGGATTACAGGCATGAGCCACTATGCCCAGCCTGAATTACTTTTAAAATGCCCTTAAATCCTCATCCTGTTGTGCTGGAGTCGGTTATATAAAGCCTTGTGGTTCCTCCCTCTAAAAGGCTGGAACTTTTAGGACAAGATGCAGAAAGAGACAAAGAGACAAAAAGGCTGTTGTGGGACAAGAGCCTTCTGCCTCTAAATGCAAAAGGAAGGAGAGAATCTTACTCACCAGTGCTACGTCTGAGCCCCATTGGGAAACGTGGCCCCTCGGGTTGGTGGCTGGGGATTCTGAAATTGGCTTAAGCAATGTTCGTTTGCTGTTGATTGTCCTTGGCCAGCTGTGCTGATAGTGATGGTATCCTCCCTCCTGCCTCCTCTTTCCTCCACCCTCACTCCCCACACAGGTTACCACCTATCTGCACAAGGACTACAACAACCTGTGGATTATCAAGAAACATAACACAAACTCAGGTAATGTGGTCAGAGACTGATGCTTCTTGTGTTGTTACTCCCTCTGAGCCTTCCTTAAGATTTCTCATGCCTGCAAAAGAATGATCCTGAGATGGGCTTTCCTAAGCATCTTTGACACCTTTACTTATCTCAATTATCCCTTCAATTATTATTTATTAAGCATCTACTGTGTTCCAAGCACTGTTGTAGGCATAGGGGATAAGCATTGAGCAAAAGAGGTAAGAGCTTGCTCTTAGAGCTGTCATTTTGAAGACAGATAGCAGAGTCCAGATTTAATCCAGGAAGAGGTTACCTTAGCATGCCACCAGGGGCTGGTGAGTGGCCCCAGCTAAGGGCACTTGGCGGCTGCTCTCATTTCTGACATAGAGCACACCAAACATTGCAAACTTGCACACCCTAGCATGTGGTGCAGCTCAAGTTGTCTTGATAAGACAGAGTGCTGCCCACTGCTTAGCCCTGGCCTGAGTCAGTCAGCGTGAGACCTGAGGGCCTCCTGGCCCTGTGACTGGAGTTTGTCTAGGCTGATTCCTGGGACGTCACTCAGTGCCTGCTGATCTGCTCCTAACTGGCCTGGGTGAAGTACCTCTGAAGCACACCTATCAGACTCTCAGGGCTTTATGACATGAGCAAGAGCTAGAGCCAGATCTTCCTGTATTTGGTCAGACAGCTAGCTACCTGCAGGTTGTGCCTCTGCTGCAGCTGAGAAGAGAAGAGAGGGCATTCTCCACTCACTTTTCGAGCCTGGAGTCACTGCTGATGGTTCTGTGCCACAGGTATCTCTGACTCCTCAGCAAATCCCACCTGACTTAGCCTGTCCCCGCTCAGCTGCTCTGGGCCTTCATGAAGTGGGCGGCTGCTCACCTAAATCCACCTCCTCTTAATGCTGTGTAGGCTAGAAACGTGGTGTATACAATCACTCTCTGCATTCTGCCCCTTAGTAGGATAAATTACAACTCTGCACAAACCATTGGGCAGAGTCTGTTGTTACAGCTTTATAATGCGTATTGATTGATTCAGCAGGCCAGATGTGAGTGTTCTCTCACAATGATGAATTCTGAGGGAAGACCAGTTTTGCTTTTGTCGTGGTCATGAACCAAGTCTTTGAATAATCCTAGTCTCTTATTCCATTGTGACTTCTGAGTTAAGATGAGTTGCATTTCATCAAAGTGATAAAGGATTTTGTGGGAGTTTCATATTCTAGGGTCTTTATGTTCTTGAAGGCTATAAATGCCCCTCCCCACCAAATGCATATGAAATAAAACTTCCCTCCCTATTGACTTACTTGATTTGTCATCTTGCGAACTGATGCTTTTAAGAGACTCTAACGGGCAGCATGGAAACGGGCATCTCTGAAGTTGAGTTCTCTGATTCTCTCAAGAGCCAGTGATTTGCAATGGCAAATTTATCTTTCTTGACCTTGATCTATTTATAGTGTGTTGGTGTCTCACTGCTTGGGACTGAAATTTTCAAGGATCCATTCTGTGTTGCTGTGATTACTGCCAGCTCCTTTTCCATGTCATCACCTTTGGAGATCCTGATTGGTCTTGACCTCAAGATGATACAGAAGTGGTCCTTTAATCATTTCATCACTTTCTTCACCTCACATTTAGCAAGTTTATTGCCAGAGACAAGATAATTGCTGGCAAAATTGTCAGGATTTATTTGATTTTGAGGAGAGTTGGGCAAGTGGTCATTTGTATGGAATTATTTTTTAGAAGACTACTATTATTACTACTAAAGTCTTATTATTTAGCTTCCGAGCTTAAGCTCCACTGGGGGCTTCAGTGACTAGGCCACATTCCAGCCTGGAATATGCAGCCCGGCCACACTCATTTGTAGCCTTGTCTGTTTCCATTTCCACTCCTTTCCCCCACCCCCCCCCCCTTACAGCATGAAACCCATTTACTATCCATCAAAGGAGTTTTTCTTTTTTTTTTTTTTTTGAGAAAGAGTCTTGCTCTGTCACCCAGGCTGGAGTACAGTGGTGTGATCTCAGCTCACTGCAACCTCTGCCTTCTGGGTTCAAGCGATTTTCCTGCCTCAGCCCCTCGAGTAGCTGGGACTACAGGTGTGTGCCACCACGCCCGGCTATTTTTTGTATTTTTAGTAGAGATTGGATTTCACCATGTTGGCCAGGTTGGTCTCGAATTTCTGGCCTTAGGTGATCTGCCTGCCTTGGCCTCTCAAAGGGCTAGGATTACAGGCGTGAGCCACTGCGCCTGGCCAGAAGTTTTCTTCTTTCACACTTCTAGTGCCTTTTCCCTGCTGGCTCACCTGACAGCATTCTCTCCTTCCTTTAAGAGTCTTTTCAAGCATTATCTCTGGTACGCCCTTCTCTAATCCTCTGAGGCTGTTTAGGGGCCCTTCCTCTTTGGTCTCAGAGTACCTGGTTAGTACCTCTAGCAGACATCACGTGGTACTGCAACTGTCCACCAGTAGGCCGTTGATTAATACTAGCCCAGTGAGTGATTTCAGGTATCAATGCTTGTTTCTTCTTGGCAGACCCCCTCGACCCTTCCTTCCCAGTGGAGTTTGTAAGACATGGAGACATTATTCGACTAGAACACAAAGAGTAAGTCAGTCTGTGGTTTGGATAAGTGAATGGTATGGGCCCCAAGGGGAGGGTTTTTGTTTTTGTTTTTGTTTTTGTTTTGAGGGTCTTGCTCTGTCTCCCTGGCAGGAGTGCAATGGCGCAATCTCGGCTCACTGCAACCTCCGCCTCCCGGGTTCAAGCAATTCTCCTGTTTCAACCTCCCAGTAGCTGGGATTACAGGCGCCCACCACCATGCCTGACTAATTTTTGTATTTTCAGTGGAGACAGGGTTTCACCATGTTGGCCAGGCTGGTCTCGAACTTCTGACCTCAGGTAATCCACCTGCCTCGCCCTCCCAAAGCGCTGGGATTACAGGTGTGAGCCACCTCCCCTGGCCGGGGAGGGAGTTATTTTAAGAAGTAAACAGAAATTAGATTTGGATGAGGCTTTGGTTAATGAAGCAAGGCTGCTTCATGAGAATAGGAGAAGCTTTTTTGAAGGTGATGAAATCACAGGCCAGCCTTTGCCTGCCTACTGGGGACCTGGAAAATTTGAGTTGTCCAAAGCTGCTGCTGCTTTTTACCCAGGCTGGCCTCAGAGTCCTGGGCTCAAGCTATCCTCCCGCTTCAGCCTCCCAAATGGTTGCTATTACAGGCATGAGCCATCACACCCGGCTCCCAAAGCTTCTTCTTAAGTGTCTGCCTTTAGAAAGATGTAGGAGTCTGTTTCAGAGAATATGGCAAGCTAGCTTATTTAACCAGTGTTCTCACTGAAAATGACTAAAAATGCTGGAATAATATAAAGACTTCTTAAGAGCATAAAAAGGCTGACAAGATATTAAAGAGTTACCAGACCAAATCCTAAGTGAAATGAGGAATCCAGAGAAATAAGCGAGACTTATTTCTTGTCTCTTTTTTTGCTTTGATCTCACAATCTTGACTTTTGGCTGCCTCTTGAGAGAAGAGTTTTTAAAGTCAAACCTCTAGGCTCACCCAAAGTGGTAAATGTATTAAGTTATCCTTCCCCAAACTTGGAACCCCCAAAGGCTTGGGGTAAGGGTAAATCTGCCCTATCCATCTATGCCCAGGAAAAGTTACCTTACGACCCAGCTAAGTGTTGGGGGTTGGGTGGGGAACTGTCCTTAGTCCCTGACAAGTTGGGACTACCATTTGATCCTCACATGAACTTCCAGCTCAAATTCATGTCACCTGGATGATCTCAGAATCTCCAAGCCATGAATTTAAATGAACATGATCCTAGATTGGTAATGTCTCCTAGGTGCATGGCTAAAAACAAACGTAAGTCCTTTCTTGGGAGAGACGTTGTCATTTGTTCCCATAAATAGTTTTTTAGTGGCAGTAGTACACACCCAAAAGTAATGAAGCACACAAGGAAATAGGGCACTGTGTGCAAGAGAAAGGAGAAACGACAGATAGCAGGAGCAGCCCTGTAAACATTTCATAGACTGGAATTAGGTACAAATTTTTAAAAATCAAGGCGGTGTATGTGTGTGTACTAGGACACACACACACACACACACACCCCCACACACACACACACACAAGCAATTAGTGGCTTTTTTCTGGTCAGCTGGATTTTGAATACTTCAAATTTTTGTTGAGTAAATTTCATTTTGTCATTAATAAAAATTTATTGTAATTAAATTTTACTTCTGCAAGTTTTCCAAAATTTTACAATGAACATTCATTACTTGTTCCAGATAAAAGTGAGAGTTGTTACATAAAGCTAAATAAATAAAAGCTAAATTAAACCCCTCTCATCCTCCACAGATGTCCACTTAAAAAACCTGGTGATGGGAGCAGAAAGAGTAAGTGGGAGTGAGGAGGTTACCTAGCTCAGGCCATGTAGATTACAAGTTTTAATTTCTCATCTCCCCAGACCTGCCTCCTAAGTCAGGCAAGCTAAGTGCTTCAAAGCTACTAAATGTGTGAAAGTCGCCCCCCACCTCCCTGCCGGCACCTAAAGTTAGCCCCTTTCTTGGCACGTTGTCCAGCACTCCTACCATCTGTCTCTCCTGGTTTGGGCTCATCACTTCTCCAGTTCTCAGGATATTTCTTGTGAATAAATAGGAAACACATTCCTGATATGTTGGATTTAATAGTTCAGATTCTAATTTTTCTTATCCTGGCAGATGACTCTGAACATCCTTAGTAAAAGAAGAAATGTTGCACATCTTCTTTCTATAGGATAATGATACGTCTCTTTTCTAACTTCTAGAACTTCCCGGAACTTGCACAGTCACTATCATGAGGCTCCCCTGACCCGGAAGCACTATCAGGTCACCGGCTATGGCATAGTAAGTGAGCAGCGGGGATGTGAGCAGGATGTAAAAAGTTATGGGCCTTGGCTCAGGGCTGTGTGGTGGGACCTCTCCTCCCCAGAATTCCGGAATGTTCCTGAGGATAAGAGGCTACACAGGGACCCGCTTAACTTTTGGGAGCTTTTTGGCTAGTCTTGCTGTGGGAAAAGCAGCCTATGAAGTCTCTTTGTCTCCATCTCCCTCCTCACATAATAACCATGCCATTTACATGTTCTGATACTTAGTAAATGTCAAACATGAATGCTATTTGGATCTCTTTTAAAATCACATTGGACATAGAAGCCAAGGACCCAAAATATGGCACCAGACGAACATGTATGTTTATCTTTTGCCACATCCCAAATTCTCATTAGCTTTAAGTATCACTTCCCTGTTCTGCAGAGGGATATTACCCATAGCTTTTTCATTTTACTACCTCAAGAAGATGCAGGTAATAGTTAAAAGCTCTATGAGTACTTACGGCTTTGGGCGTAACTGAAGACAAATAGTACTGCTGGAAAACTACATGAAGATTATGGCCTTCAGGTGGATTTCCCAGTCCTCTTGCTGTTTGCTCATCCTACATTGTGCCAGGTCAAGACTGTGAACTTTCTCATCTTCTTTGTGGGCATCTTCTGAGAAGAATTAGGCACACACATCTAAATTTCCAAAGTGCAACAGCCAGGCCAGACCTCTCTGGCTTAGATGAGTGAGTACCTAGATGGCCAAGGTAATGGGTGGAAATGGCCCAGATCCGTTTTTGTTGGCTCAGGGTGATGTTGGAGGGAAAAGCATCTATTTAGAACGTGAACTCTAGTTCTATGAGATGAGGAGTTGGACTTCTGGTTCCCGGAGTTAAACCACTGTTTTTTGGTTGTAATAGTGAGTTTTGGGACAATGCCCATCACCTAGGATATTTCTTTGGCCTTCTTTTTCCCTTGCTCATCTCTATCATTGAGCCCGATTTGGTCTTTGACCTTTATAACATGGTGGCATCTAAAGGTGGCCATTTCCCTTTCTGACACATTTTCTCTAAAGTCCCCTCACTTTCTTTGTTGTTTGTTTCTTGGCTTTCATGGCAGAATGGAACAGGGGACTCAAATGATTTCTGGCGGATTGAAGTTGTAAACAGAAAATTTGGAAACCGGATCAAGGTGCTGAGAAGTCGAATTCGCCTCATCCATTTGGTCACAGGTTGTGTTCTTGGCTCCTCAGGAAAGGTTCTGCCCAGGTGGTAAGTCTCTAGGGTTTTGCTGTCCCAATCGAGGCTCCTGATTTTCCTTTCACTCTGCAAGGCGTATGCCAGAAGCTTTTGTTTTCCCGTGTCTGCCTCTTGTCTACTTGTTCTCAGCGGCAGATGGAGGGAGAGTAGGCGTCGACTGTATTATGGAGCACAGAACTCCAGGGGAGCTTCAGTGTTTTGTGTGCTCTGATAGTTGGACATTTTCACATCTGGCTGGTGCTGATAACTCTCTGGGTCTATGTCTCTTTCTAAAATGGGAATACCATATCCTAGACTTTTCTAGGATAGTTGTGCAACATGGAACATGAAGAAATAATGGCCACCAGGTGGAAAAGAGGAGGAGTCCATGGATTTAAGAGCAAAAGACTAGCACTGCTCTCTAGTGGATTTCAGGTCTTCTGAGACACATCTGTGACTCCTGCTTTTCACAGGGGCTGGGAACAGTTGGAAGTTACTTGTACCCCATACCTGAAAGAAACCCTCAACTCCCTCTGGAATGTGGAGGACCATATCAACCCCAAATGTGAGTGAGGTCACTTTCTGGGCTGGCTCTGGAGGGAAACATTTATAAGAAACCCTTATCTTAGAAAAGGAAGCCTTTGTAGACCCTGCTGTCCCTTCAACTTGCTGCTGTTTCTTCGTTTTTAACACTCTTTATATGAGTTGTCTGTACCTACATAGCATACTCCTTTTCTTTCTCATCCACTCCCTCCTTAAACTCTTCTCCCTAAAGTGGCCAATGCCCATCTGCAGGTCCATCTGTCTCGTCTTCCTCTGGGCTCCTCTCTCCCCTGCACCATGGGCACTTCCCCAGCCTCTGGGCTTGGAGCAAGCTGGTACTTTCCCTTTATGCCTCAGTGTAGAGCTGCTCCCCCGCTCCCTACATATGCGGCCAACGCTTTTATAGAAAGTGACAACCACAGCCCTATCTGTGCCCCACATCTCTACACTCAAGCTCCAACTTGATATTCCCACTGCATTGTCAGCTTCAACTCAATAAGTATTTGGATTCATCATCTATTTTCTTAAACTACTCGCCTCAAGCTTATGTGTGCCTTCATTTTGTTCTTCTTACCACCCATTCTAGCCAAACCCACTAATCAGCTAATTCAACAACTCTGTATGCCAGGAACCACATGGGGCCCTGTGGACATATTAGTGAGGAGACAAGCTTGGTCCCTGTCCCGACAGCACCTGCTCCAGTGGTCCAGCATGATTCATTCCTCATTCCCAGACCCTTCAAAGGGCCACAGTGACTCAGGGGCTGTGCAGCTGTCCCTTATGCCTAATAGGAGAGCAGCATTTGTGCCACAATGAAAAGTGATGGTGCTGAGAGCTGTCGGAGCACCAAGCATGTGAAGAAGCCTCGTTGTCTGTTTCCGTTGTATTTCTCAGAATGCCTGATGAGTTCTTCATACAGTTGAGTAAATGATCAAGAATTGGGTCGAGGTTTCTTCTGTCTCCTCAAAAGTTGTCAGCTTGTCAGGAAGGCCGCATGTAGATTCTGTGGGAATGTGGATACCGTGGATAGGCTGAGAGAGAATGTATGACAAAGGTGTTTCTCCTGCCTTTTTTTCCCTAGTGCCAAACATCAGCCTGAATGTGCTGCAGCCCAGTTTTCCTGAGATCTTGCTGGAATCCCACATGGTCATGATTTGGGTATGTGTCCCTTTCTCATTTCATGGCATCTCTAAGAGCTCTTGGGCAGCCATCAATTTGGATCACAAGTCAATGCCATGCTACAGCTCCATTCCCCCTTGTGGAGGAATTTGAAGTGTCTTCACTACTGCTTTCCATGATCCTCACAGGCATTTCCCTTCCCTCACGACAGAATGAGGATGGTGGTGATGGTGATGAACCAGTGAATGCTTGTACAGCTCATGCACCAGGCTCTGCACTAAGCACTGTACATTTACCAGCTCCTCTGATGCTTACTACAATCATGTGGAGATTGCTGTCATTCCCAGTTACAGCTGAGGAAACTGAGATAGAGGGAGGTCGGGGAACTTGCCCAGGGTCACACAGCTAAGTGTGAGAGGTAGATCCAGCCCTCAAAGCTAGGCTAGTAGGCTTTTAGAGTTACTGCTAGTTACCGCTACACTGTCCTACCTCTAAGTGATTTGTAAATCTGTGCAAGTGGCAGAACCCCTGAAATCATAGTGCTCTTGGTTGAAGATCATAAGATATGATGGTTCATTCCATCATATGAAATCGGGATCACTTAGGATGGATCGCTAATTTGAGTGTGTTGTTTATATGCAGCATGAAATCCCAGCCACGAGCCCACTCATATTCCTGGACAGAAACTGCTTAGGCGGGGCACGGTTGATTCTTTTTAGGTTTTCCAAGACATTGTTTGCACTCTGTCATTAGTAATTGACAACAGTTGTAGCATCAAAGGTTTAAGAACAATTCAGAGAAGAAATCTTTAAATTGGGAAAATTCTACTCACTAGCTTAAATTTTCCCTTGCTGTAGTCCTGATGTTTAGTGGAAGACTCCCTTTTTCTGGCTTATGGAAAACCTTTGTTCTGCAGGAATAGTGTTTAAGAATCACTATCTCAAGCCAGCTATGTGATTATCACACTACCCACAGGATTGCAGGGAGGTGCAGCAGTTGTTATTTTTCCCCTGGTAAGCCATTGCCAAGCGGACTCGCCTAGAAGTGATTATGTAAGCAGTATTCAGTAAATATAGTTGACTTTTTTTACCAGATAAAATTTCAAAACTTCAAATTTTGTCATTTTGCACATTGGGAGGTGATGAGTTGACATTAAGCGTCTCTGGGTCGCTTCCTCTCTGACACTCTGCTTGTAGCTGTCACTGTGGCCCGATGATATAGCTCTTTTGAACATGTGCCTGTCAGTCAGAGTAGCAGTCTGGGTCTGGGTCAGATTTTAAGACTAAACCTAGGAGTTTCTTTTTGTCTTTCATTATCTAAGAAGTGGAGTCAGAGAAGAAGTAAGAGAGCTTTCTTATTTGGCTAACAAAGAGTCAGGGAGGGGAGAGAGATGAAAACACTGAGTCTAGAGTATAGAAACTGTAGGGGCAGGGCTCTTCTGCCAACTGAGTGGTGGCCCCGGCCCTGGAGGAGGAGGCTGCCCTGCCTGGTGTTGTTACCAGAATGAGCCCATCTAGATTTCAGCCGTAGAGAACAACTTACAAGTACATATGTCTGTGATGGTTACAGATTTTTCTTTCCTCCGTCTCTTAGTTTAGTAACAGAACAGGATTTCTCAGAGTTTAATGTAGTGAATAAGGTTCCCTTGGCTTGGCACAGTTCTGGCTGGAGTCCCTGGGTTTGGGACTGAACTGTGTAATTTGAAGGAATTGGTTTCCCTCAGCAACTGCTCCAGGGGTCCAGAATGATTCATTCCTCATTCCCAGGTCCTTCAAAGGGCCACAGTGATTCAGGGGTTGTGCAGCTGTCCCCTTTGTGTCTGATGCCCCCAGTGGACTTTTGACCTTGGAGGCACAACCTCTTCACCATGCAGAGGCCTGTAAGCTATTCCCAACCCCTTAATGAACTGGATTCATAAGGCACTGGGTGGCAGTCCACTGAACCTTCTGGATCTTTCTTAGGCTGTACCAGTGGTTCTCAGTCGAGGGCAGTTTTGCCTTTTGGAATTTTTGGCAATGTCTAGAGAAATTTTTGGCTTGGAAACTGAGGGGCTGAGGGTAGGAGTGCTACTGGCATTCAGTGAATGGAGCCAGGAATGCTAAACACTCTACAGTGCACAGGGTAGTCCCCACAACCAAGACTCAGCCAGCCCAAAATGTCGGGAGCACAGGACAGACCCCCCAACCAAGACTCGGCCAGCCCGAAATGTTGGGAGTGCTGAGGCTGAGAAGCTCTAGCCTAAGTCATGGCAGCTGACTCCCTTTCTGAGGAAATGCTTTTTCAGTCTGTCCCAGTGATGAAACCGACCCCAATGCTAGTGGTTAATATCCCGGATCCTGACCCTACTCCTTCCTGTTTTAGCAAAGTCCTGATTCTGCCCTGTAGAGACAGGTTAGTGGGTGTTCTTGGCTGCTGGATTAGGGAGGCTGAGTCTGGGTTCTTCAGACCAAAGCGTGCATTGGGGGTGATTTCTCTCCCAGGAGGTGAAAAGTGTTCTTGGAGGGCAAAAGTCTTGTTTTTTATGTATAAAGCACAAGTATTCATACAGTTCATAAACAGATCAAGTATTGCAATGTCATGGAGAGTGTTTGGGGAAAAACCTGTCTGTGAAGGCTCCTGGTAGATGCCAGAGTGGGACAAAAGGTGGAGAAACACGGAGTTCAAGTAGCCTTTCCCAAGTCTAGGCACTCGGGAGGGTTTCTGCATTTCTCTTTGAAATTGGCCTCTGAAAGGAACAAATAAGCCTAATTTTCTATCCCCTCTCTCCCACATCTTGACACCTTGTCCTGGGTATGGCAGATGGGTGTATATTTTGTGCCCATTGGAACAGTTTCCTCATTCCTCTTTCCCTTCTTTTTCCCTAGCGTAGAGGGTTGGAATGGACCATCCTTATGGGAAATGGAGGCTTTTTGGGAGAAGTAAAGCAGTTGCTGTAGGCAGGCGGACAGTGGCTCCAAATGACCCCTGATTCTTCCCTGCAAGGAAAGGGAAGGAGAGAGCGTTCCACTCAGCACCTGGCCCTGTGTCAGAGAAACCTGGGCCTCACATTTCTGTCAGCCTTCTAGATCTCTGTCTTGACTAGCTTTTCTTTGCTACCTTCATGCAGGGGAACAATGGCCTCAAACCCAAGGACAATGAGTTCACATCCAAACCCTGGCACTGGCCTATCAACTATCAGGTAGAGTCTGAGGCTAGGGCACCTCCCAGGAAATGGAGCCAAGAAGGAGACTTTAGAGATGGGTGGAGGCGGGGGTAGGGTGTGCCGGGGTGGCAGGGCGAGGGCCCGTCTGGGATGGATTGGCTAGAGGCAGCTCTGTTTTCTGCTTTAATTCTGACCCTGCTTTCCCAGAGAGCTCGTGTAGAATTTGCACAGCCTGAACCTCGTGTCCAGGCTCCCTGTCTGTGAAAGGTGACCATCTTCCTCCCCCTAATGGGTGTGGCTGGGGATGGGCTGGGCCCTGGGTCAGCAGGGTGATCTCTGTTCCACAGGGCCTACGCTTCTCAGGGGTCAATGACACAGACTTCAGAGTCTATCTGCTTGGCAACCCGGTGAGTGCCTGAATGTTCCCGGCTTAGGCCCTGGAGCACTTGCCCGTGGAGAGTGGCTGCATTCTCATCTGCCCGTTCCCGTTTCTGCGCAGGTGGTTTGGTGGCTGAATCTGTTGAGCATCGTCCTCTACCTCCTCTCAGGGAGCATCATTGCTGTAGCCATGCAGAGAGGGACACGGGTGCCGGCGGAGGTTGCAGGTCAGGTGCCCCGGGCTCTCCCTCCCCTGACCTTTCGGCGGCAGAGCACCTGCACCCCTGGGGAGGGCCGGCTGCCTGCTGATGGGCCATCCTTTGCAAAGTTTACCACCCCACTCCTTCCCTTAGCTTTGCTTTTTAAAGCTAACAACCCCCAAGTACCCAGTGCTGTGTTAAACTTTACTTCCTCCCAAGGACACTAGAGGGCTGGGTGTTACTGCCCCCATTTTATGGATTAGGAAACCAAGGCACCATGAGATTAAGAAACTGCCCCAGGACATACAGCTAGTAAGTGATAGAGCTGAGGTTGAAACCCGTGTAGTCTGACTCTAGGGCTCTTCTTTTAGCCCCATGCTGTGCACAGAGGTGCCCATTTTTTCTTCTGCCACCTCCTTGTTCCATGGCCCTGTCCTCTCGTGGGCTACAGAGGAGCCTCCAGGGTTATTGGGCTCCCATCCCAGTGCTGTTCTTGGTAACTCTGGCTGCCAGACCGTGGTACATAGCACCTGAGACGTTCACACAGGCCCTTTTGCTTCTGCAGCTCTCTGTCTGAACAGTCAGAGCCCAACCCCATCACTCCATCCTCACCTGTGGCCTCAGCTTAGCACCTGTCTGCCACTGCAAAGTTCTGTGTGGCAGCAAAGATGTGGGAGTTGAAAGCAGGGAGAGAAGTGTCTACAGGTGCAGAGGGGTTTCTTTAGAGGGTGGGCTGCCTTCTGCTGGTGTTTGGTGCACCTGCCATTGGTGCCCAGGCCTTACTAGGCTGGGCCCTGACCAGAGCTCTTGAGCCCCAGCTGCTCCTCTCTTCCAGTTTCTGTAGAGTGGTTTGGGTTGGTCCAGTGAGGTGATGTGACTTATTTAAGGTCACACAGCAAGGAAAGGGCAGAGCTGGACCGGAGCCTGGGATCTCTGCCCGCTCCTTGTCTTCTGACTGGGCTGCGCTGCTTGGGCCCAGGGTTGTCCCAAGTCCTGCTGCGAGGAGGTGGCCAGGTCCTGCTCGGCTGGATGCTCCATTACTTCCCGTTCTTCCTGATGGGCCGGGTCCTCTACTTCCACCACTACTTCCCAGCCATGCTCTTCTCAAGCATGTTGACAGGTCAGTGCCACCTACCAGGACTTGGGAGACAGCAGGTGGCGGGGGAGGCCACTGCGGGGCAGTAGTACTGGGAGTGACTCTCTGCTCCTTGACTTGGAGTGGCTCCTTCTGTAGCCCAGAAGTCATCCCCGCCTGGCTGGCTCCAGGTTTCTCTCCTCTCCTCTGCTCTAGGCATTCTGTGGGACACCCTCCTGCGGCTCTGTGCCTGGGGCTTGGCCTCTTGGCCCCTGGCCAGGGGCATACACGTGGTGGGAATCCTGAGCCTCCTCCTGGGCACCGCCTACAGGTGAGTGTCCCTGCACTACGCATGTCCTCCTAGTGTGGGCGCAGCGGTGCCTCAGCCCTGATGCACTCCAGAATCCCCTGCGGTGCTTTCAACAACACCAGTGCCCATGCCCGGAGGTTCTGATTCACCCCGGCCCAAGTGGGGCCATGGTTTCCTGAGTCCCCCAGGTGATCTTAATGTGCAGCCAGGCAGGAGAAGCAGGGGGTTAACTCTGCCTTTTCCCCTTTTGCTGGTGGTTCAGCTTTTGTGCCGTCCCAGCACACCTGGCAGGGCACCCTTCTAGTCACAGTGACTCCCTGCCAGAACAGCTCTCAGGGGGTGGGTGAGGCAGGGGAGGGTGGGAGTGGGGCAGGGTGCTCCTCTAGTCACAGTGACTCCCTGCCAGAACAGCTCTCGGGGTGAGGGAGAGGCGGGGAAGGATGGAATATGGGTCAGGGGACCTCTCTTTAGCCACCACAGCCCCCTGCTGGAACAGCTGTCAGTGCTGGGTGGGGAGAGGAGGGTGGGAATGGGAATGTGTGGCTGAGTGGCTGGAAGGAGAGTCGTTTGGAAGACTCCCTGCTTCCCTACTCCCTGGCCTTGGTGCTGGGCCTATGGCCTGTGAGCACGTGTCTGCCTAAGAGGGTTACATTCACAGGTGGACAAACACCCCAGGCCAAACAGCCCACGACAAGACCCCTAGAAGGGTCGCCCTCCTGGGCGTCTTGGGAAGCGTGCTTTCCATTATTGTCATTCAGTCAGCATCTACTAAGTGCTCAGGCTGCGGTGTGCCCCAGCGGGACTCAGACAGACAAGGCCATGACAGAGAGCCGGGCTTGGCGATGGGGAACTTCTGTGGCGCTCCAGCAGGAGGAGTGAAATTCAGAGCCCCTCAGCCAAGGCACTGCGTCCCGCTGGTTCTCTCCCACAGCTTCTACCTCTTCCACCCTCTGGCTTACGGGATGGTTGGTCCCCTGGCCCAGGACCCCCAAAGTCCTATGGCAGGACTAAGGTGGCTAGACTCATGGGAATTTTGAGGCCACTGCAAAGATTCCAGCCTGGGTCCAGGAACTTCCCAGAAGAGCCAGCTGGGACGCAGTACTGGACCCTTCCAGCTGTGAGGAAGCTGCCTAAGGAGCCTGAAGAATTCTGCTGCCCACCAGGACCCAGCTGTGGGAGTGCCCCTGGAACTGAAGCCAGCATTGGAGAGAGCCGCAGCTCCGTCCACAGCACCACAGAGGACAGCACCTTGCAGGCCGCCCCCTGGTGCGCAGCACAGCGGAGGATGGGTGCCAGAGGGTGGATGTGGGTTCGCGTGTATGTGAGGGCACATTGTCCATATCCCTTTGGAACACAGACCGTGTAACTGTGGACAGCTGACTGTCATAAACTCTAAAATAGTCCAGGCTATAGTCATATTTTCTGGTATTTTTTTCACATTGGCTTTCTTCGGTTTTGATTTGTAAGATCCATCAAAAATTCTCAGACCTCTAAGAGGGCCTTGAGGGCAGAGAGCACTGACCTCACCTTGGGGTGTCACCAAAGGCGGAGCAGATGGGACTGCCAAAGCTGTGCTTCCCTCCCTCCCACAAACAAAGGAATCCAGTGTGGAGGAAGGCGAGCCGCCCCAAGCTGGAGGGCCTGGCTCCCGCCATGTCCCTGAGTGGCTGGACGTAGCCGAACTTCCTGCCTGTGACACACAGCACTGGGCTCCGGGGCATCCACCTGCCTTAGCCCTTGGTTCCTGTTTTTTTGGGATTGTCACACTGTGAGGCTCAGGAGGAACGATGTCCTATCCTGGGCTGCTCGGTGTTTCCAGGCTCCGTGTGCCAGAGGCTGGGTCTCTCCTGGTGCATCTGGTGTGGCCTGGAGGGCGAGGCAGATGAATTCTCCTGGCTGCTGGGAGAGCCTGTGGGAACCTTGCTTAGCGCCCAAGACAGATGAGAGGCAGGGCAGGGAATCTGTATGGTGCTGGGGTGTGGGGACTCTGGCCTCTCCAGACTAAAGTTCCGGTCACCTGCTGAGCTTTCCCAGTGTCACTTCTGCCATCCTCCCCTGCTCACCCCTGCCTCACTCTGTGGGTGCTTTGCTTTCTCTCTGTTATTGCTTCAGCCGTGAAGACCCATAGCACCTAGAAATGCATGCCTGTTTCCTATGCCTACCACTCTGAAGCTCGAACAAGAAGCTCAGAGCTGCTCCTTCCACTTCCTCCCCAAAAGGGATAAAGAAAACCCACTGGTAGAACCAAACCACCCAAGGTCAGCCCTTCAGCCTGCCTCCTCCTTCCTGGGGCATGACAAAATACTTCTTTTGTCTCAGAGGACTCTGATGCTTCAAGACTTAATGATGAATCTCTGCCACGCTCCATTTTCCCTCCTCTGTAGCTCCCAACAACTCTGACACGGTCAGATCTCTTTAAAGCATCTTTGGGAGGCGGTTGCCACGGAGACTGGATATTGGTCCCAGGGACAGTCTGTGCTGCCTACTGGGTGGTGGGGAGGGAAGCTTCTGGCCATGCTTAGACATTCAAACCAACCATCATTAATGTTAATAGAGGAAATGCAGCAACGTCAAAAGCAAGACAGGTTGGTTAATTAGATCTGGGGCCTGATGACCTCCCTCTCCCACGGTTACAGTCCTTTTGACTTCCCCCAGCAGGAAGCGCTGTCTGTGTGGCTGCGTCTGGGCTCCTTGCTTAATTGCATTTCTGGCAGGGAAGGAGAAGGGGGATGGAGAAGCTCTGCTCCCTGCTTCCACCTTGCCACGTTTCCTCTCCTCCCCTCCCCTGTCTTCCCCTTCTCCGCACAGGCAGAATTTCTTCTGAGCCGAGCGGGCTCTCCTGCAGGTAGAATGCCGGAATCTGTGGTTGGCTCTTAGCAAAGCAGGCGGCCCACAGTGACATCCAGGAGGTGGCTGACTTTCCTTTGTGCCTTATTTCCCAGTAGGAACTTGGAAGGGAGGAGCTCTGAAGGAGCGAGAGGGGCAGCCACCCCAAATGAGGGTGAGGAAGGAGACGCCCAGCCAGCCTCTACCCCATCCCTCCCTCCCAATTAGGCTGCACTGGGGCTGAACGCTTCCCTGGCTCCTGCTGCCTTCTAAGGATCCAAGGAGAATTCTCTGCCCATCTTCTCTTCCTCCATGCCCAGACTGGCAGATGCCTTTCTGGGTGCAAGGCTACATGGGTTGATGCAGCTTTGAATACTCAGGTTCTGTTTTCTGGAAGATGCTGGAGAAAGGCTGTCAGGGGGTTTCTCTGAATATGGGCATCAGCCTTAGCGCTTGGCAGAAATGGGTCCCACAAACTGCTGGTGGAGGAAGGAGACATTCGTCGACCAGTTCAACTTCCAGCCAGCTTCTTGAGTCTCATTTGGTTAAAAAAAAAAAAGCCTTCTAATCAGAAGCCACTGACTTTTATAATAAATAGCACTTGTTTTGAATGCCATGTTGTCTTTGTACTTAATTGAATCTGACTTGCCCTCTGGCTTCCAGAAAAGCCTCCCTGAGAAGAACGTTGTGAGTGCAGGAACCATCCCTGGTGTCATGTTCGAGGCTGGGCTAATTCCTGCAGAGGCCCTGGGCTGGGCAGGTGAGCCTGATTACTCCAGGTGGCGTTTGGGCCTCTCCATGGATACAGTTACTTGAGTAATGTTGGTTGCCATTTTGGTACATTTAAACTGATCCAAAATAAGTAGGAAGCTGGACCTCTGATTGTCCTCTTTTAACCTGCTCACATGGCAAAGAAAGGTGTGCAAGAAGAAGTTGTCCCCTTCCCAGACAGCCCAGTGTCCCAGCACTGTAGCAACTAGCCATTCTGCCTAACAGGCCCCCATCTTGACAGGGGTGCTTGTTAGCGGGAGTGATATTAGGATCTGAAGGCAGCAGGAGCTGACCTGAATGTTGGACAGAGGTGGGGGGAGGGGAGTTAGCACCGTGCTGTGGAACTGGGGGTCTTCTGGGCTGCCTAGCCACCCTCTGGTGGCGCTGGTGGGGAGAGTGGGGCGTGTGGATCTTCGGGAGATGGAACATGCCTATGACAGGCAGGTTAGGAAGGGGCCAGATCAGTCTTCCTTGAGTGATACAGCTTAGTTTACAAAGTCTCAACACCCCTCCAACAATCCTCATAAAGGCCCAGTGAAGTCAATGATGGTTTTGTTCCCATTCTACCCATGAGAGATTAAATTACTTGCCTTAAGTTCCCACGATTAGTTAATAGTAGAGCCAGGACTCTCTAGCCTGGTCCTGGGACTAGAAGCACCTTCCCAGAACAGCTTGTCAGTCCTAGATACCCCAGGGAGAAGGCCTGAGCACTCAGCCCAAAGTCCCTGACGCAGCACGTTCCTGTGAACCTGCTGCTTAATGCATCAGCAGCTGCTCATATAGGGCTTAGTTTTCTGGGCTCCCCCAGGTGCACCCAGATCAGTGTATGCTGGTAGATGTTTGACCACAGGTGCTCTGGGAGGAAAAACTGGTATGTATAGCATTTGCCAATTTCCATGGTGTAACTGTTCCCACCATGTTCTGTTTTTAGGCTACCAACTTGTCACTGAATGAGAAGCTGGAAAGAGATGCACACAGCTGGTTCTTGAGAGGCGTATAAAAGCTGGCTCCAGTGGCCGGGCGCGGTGGCTCAAACCTGTAATCCCAGCACTTTGGGAGGCCGAGGCGGGTGGATCACGAGGTCAAGAGATCGAGACCATCCTGGTCAAAATGGTGAAACCCCGTCTCTACTAAAAATACAAAAAATTAGCTGGGCATGGTGGTGCGTGCCTGTAATCCCAGCTACTCAGGAGGCTGAGGCAGGAGAATTGCCTGAACCCAGGAGGCAGAGGTTGCAGTGAGCTGAGATCACGTCATTGCACTCCAGCCTGGGTAACATGAGTGAAACTCTGTCTCAAAAAAAAAAAAAAAAAAAAGCTGGCTCCAGCACACCGCAGACCCAGACCCAGTGACCATGGCTTGATCTGAACTATGAGTGGGGCTCTTGGCCATAGCCCATTAAAGCAAGGGGGGCATGGAGGCCTACAGCCTGGGCCAGAGAGACCTGTGGTCAAATCTTGGCCTCCACCGCTTATTAACTGTGAATTTGGGCTAGTTGCTTAACCTCTGACTCCGTTTCCTCAGCTGTAAAACAAGGGTATGATAAATAGCACCTACTTCACAGAGTTATTGTGAGGAGGAAAAGAGGAAATGAAGTAACATGCCCCGAACAGTGTCCAGACATAAACGCCAGCTCTGTATTATGATTAATACAGAGACCTCAAAGACAGCACTGGCTCTGGGACAGTACTTGAACTCTCTTCTAGGTTCTTGCCTCCTGGTTGGATGACCCACAGGGAGGAGAGCACCTGTGACTTTTACTGAGCCCCTCAAATGTGGGCTCAGACCCTTGGTCTACTGATGGGAATATATCACTCTGGTCGCTTAGGCCCATCCAGATTCTCAGGCCTTTCTTGAAGGGAGCAGGGATAGAGTGCACTTAGCTTGGCTTATCTTAGCATGTATCTCCTGGCTCTAGGAAGACTAAGAGTGAAGCCATGGTTTGACTGCTGACTACACTTAACTAGCTATGGCCGTTAACTCCCCCTGCCTCATCAGACTCCAGACCCTGGCCAGAGGAGAGAGGAAGCAAGATGGGTCCTAAGTGTAGACTGCTGGCAAGAAGCACGAGCTGGGTAGAGTGGGGTAACTTAGACCAGCCAGGTGGCCTGCACAGAGCATCTGGGCACTGAAGAGTGAAGGTCACCAGTGACATGTGGTCTTGCCCTGTGACCTGCTGAACCTGGCCACAGATGCATGAGACCCCAAGCTGGATGTTTAGTCACGTCTTCTCCCTGCAGCACCCCTCCCTTTGTGCTCTTGCTTGGGGACCTCTTGGACCCTACGATCCCAGCTTTTCCAGGCTGCCTCATAGCCTTGCTCTCCTGCTCCAGCGCAGAGATGTGTGGGGAAATGGGGAATAGACTAGGAGGCACCACAAACTCCTGAGTCCTTGGAAGAGGGAGAACCACTAGGTGGTTTCCTGGGGCATGGCTGGGAGCAGGAAAGAAGAGTTCTGAGGCACTCAGTTCTGATTCAGGGCCAGAAAGAGAAATTTTAAAGGCCAGGATTCACCACTCCGTGTCTAGCACAGGGCTGGGCATGGAGCCCAGCTGTTCATAACCAGGGGCTCAAGAACACACGCACCTTGTACCCATGGAACAGAAGGAGGTGGACTAGAAGGCCCCAGAGCCTGCGCCACCCAACCCCCTTGCTGCACAACTGAGGAAACAGGCCCAGAGAGGCGTGGATTGATAGAGGAGATGGGCTTGGAGGCTCCTGAGGGAACAATGAGAGACAAAGGAAGGTGAAACGGGTTCTCTCCCAAACCTGGGCCACCAGCACTGTGCGGAGCCTGAGGAACTTTCTGCTTCAAAGTGAAAAGTTTAGTTCTAATGGACAAGTGGCCAACTGCACACCGAGTGGGGAGCATGGATTCTATCATCTGAACTTCTATCGAAAAAATTAAACTACTTCCATTAAAAAAAAATGATTAAAAATCATGGAAGTGGGGAGGGCCCCAGGAGGGGAGAGGTGAAAAATACAAATAAAAATTAAATCATGGAATGGTAGAATCTTAGAGCTGAACACCCTCAAGATTTCATCCTGGCCAAGCAGAGCTGGGATAAGATTCCACCCTGGCCAAGCAGAGCTGGGATTAGAACTGGAGTTCACGGATTTCTAAAGATGGAGTCTCAAAAAAACCCAGGCCTGGCTGGGGATGGCTGTGGTCTTGGCCCTGTCCCTAGGGCTGAAAGCCCTGGTGGTCCCCAACGAGTGCGGGTGCCCTAGTCAGACCCAGAGCTAGACGCCCCAGGCCGCCTCCCCAGGCCCCACCTGCGGAAGGAAGGAGACTGCGGGCCAGGTAGGTGGCAAACTCAAATGCCTCCAGCAATGCTGGAGTGGAGGGGCCTGTGAAGAGAGGGCGCATGCAGCGCCTACCTGAGGCCACCAAATTCAACACAGTGGCCTCGGGGATCGGGAGGAGAAACTGAGGCCCAGAGAGCCTCGGCGATGTCAGTTACGTTCTGCAGGCCAGGCCTTTCCCAGGCCACCAGGTCGTCGCTGGAGGAGGGAGCGCGCGCTCGCTGGCCTGGAGAGGGCGGGGGCCGCAGTGGCTTTAAAGCGCCCAGCCCGGGCGGCGCGGGGCGGGGCGGCTCTCGCGACTGGGGGACGCAGGGCGCAGCGGCCGAGCGGGGTCCCCGGAAGCACAGCTGGGGCACCTCCGCCTACGGCCGGCCGCACGCCTCTTCTCTCCCGCGCCAGGGAAGAAGCGGCTACGGCCCCCACTGGGCGGAGGCACGGGGGTCATAGAGGGGGCGGAGGGGTCCACGTCGCGGAGGAGATGGTGCGGCACGTGCTGTGACGGCGCCCGCGCCCCGAGGGTCCCAGCCCCGAGTCCCTGGGACAGCATGGAGCGCCCGGAGCCCGAGCTGATCCGGCAGAGCTGGCGGGCTGTGAGCCGCAGCCCTCTGGAGCACGGCACAGTCCTGTTCGCCAGGTGAGGGCGGCCCGAGCGCCCCAGGGGTGCGGGTGGAGGCTGCCTCGGCGGGAAAGGGGTCACGCAGCAGCACCGGCCCCGGAGGAGTGAAAACTCGCCGCTGCCGGGGCTTTGGGGCGCCTGCCAGATGTGCGCCAGAAGAGCGGGGCGCGGCGACGGCTGGCACTGCCCCTCTGCCTTTCTCCCGGTCGTGGGCGCCTGTTGCCAACCAGCGCCGCACACTCTGCTCCCAATGGGGCTCACCTGGTCGGGCGGGGGTCCCCTCCCGCGGATCTCCCCACATACGGGCGGGTGGACCTCCGTCCCCGCTCTGCGCCTCCATCCCGCTTTGTGCCTCCTGCGTGTTCCTTGCGTGGCGACTTGCAGGGGTGCCCCTGCTGCCGGTACCAGGGCACTGGGGTACCCCGAGGGCCGGGGAGGGGAGGTGTGCGGGGCGAGCTCCTGTGCCCGCGTGTGAGCGCGCGGGGTCCGGCTCCAGGTTTGTGGATTCCTGACAACCAACGGGACAAAGCTTTCCGAGGAAAGGTCCAGAGAGCCGCTGGGGAAGGGGTGACAGACGCGGGAACCTCACCGCAGGGGAGAGGGATGCGGGGTGCGCAGGGCCTGGGGGAAGGGGAGGCCAGTCTCCAACTGGCCGTCTCGGTAACCCCTCTGTCATCACCAACCGGGCACCGCTTCTCTCACCGTGGTGTTCCCAATCCTTGGCACCCTCACGCAGTCCAGAACTTCTGCCCAGGCTTCCGCAAAACCACCCCAAGATAAAAGAGGAAAAAATTCGGTTACCCAGTGAGCCCTCCCAATGCCGAGAAGAGAGCCTCTGCTTCTGCCTCCGGACTCCCCCCAGCCCACTTTTTTTTCAGGCACCCGCTGTGGCTCCGCGACATCCAAACTGTGTGACCATAGGCAAGTTCTAGCCTCACTGGGCTTCTGTTTTCTCCTCTGTAAAATTGGGATAACACTTGAATCCACTGCTAAGGACTGTGAGAAATACAGTTACAAGTTAATCACACGGAAAATACTCAGCGCAGGAGAGAGAAGGGCTTTCCTCTACTCAGCGCAGGAAAGAGAAGGGCTTTCCTCTACTCAGCGCAGGAGAGAGAAGGGCTTTCC
>NW_022436960.1:25655548-25699296 GCF_009761245.1 Sapajus apella
GAAGGGCTTTCCTCTACTCAGCGCAGGAGAGAGAAGGGCTTTCCTCTCTGCACAGTGTAACTCCAGGTTTCCTGTTTGGGGACTTCTTCTTGTCCCAAATCCCATCCCTCAGCTATTCACTGAGGGGCTCCTGCGTGCCAGGTGTTGTAAGAGGCCCCAGGACACATTGCCCTTTCTAGGATGCTGCCCAGAGCCAGTGGAAGGCGTGACAAGGAGGGCAGGGCCAAAGCTGGCCAGGGAGCAGTGCCAGGTGGGAGAGTCTGCTGTACTTTGCAGCTGAGACCCGGCTTGGCACCCTGCCCCAGGGCTTGCTGGGGCTTGCAGGGGCTCACACCTAGGGCTGACACCTGGACCTCACACCCACAGGCTGTTTGCGCTGGAGCCTGACCTGCTACCCCTCTTCCAGTACAACTGCCGCCAGTTCTCCAGCCCGGAAGACTGTCTCTCCTCACCTGAGTTCCTGGACCACATCAGGAAGGTGAGGGTGGGTGGAGCTGCAGGGGCCTCTGGGATCCAGCAGAGCACCTCCCTGGTGGAGAATGGGGAAGATAACTTTCTGCCCCAGGCCTAGTCTTACTCCCCTCCTGTTCCCCGGAGCAGGGTATCAGCTCCTTTCCCTCGGGGCTGGATTGGTCTGGGACATCAGAATCAGCCTATTCCCCTACCCTGTGCTCAGAGAGCTGGTCCCAGCCTCTGTAATGACAGGCTCCCATAGGTTATGTTAGCACAAATCCTGGCCATTGGGAGCCATCTGCCTATGAAAACCAGGCTGGGATTTTCTTAGAGTCTCATGATTTTCTTTCTTTCCGTCTTTTTTGAGATGGATTCTCACCCTATCACCCAGGCTGGAGTGCATATGGCGTGATCTCAGCTCACTACAATCTCTGTCTCCCGGGTTCAATTGATTCAGCCTCCCAAGTAGCTGGGATTACATGGGTGTGCCACCACACTTAGCTATTTTTTGTATCTTTAGTAGAGACAGGGTTTCACCATGTTGGCAAGGCTGGTCTTGAACTCCTGACCTTGTGATACGCCTGCCTTAGGCTCCCAAAGCGCTGCAATTACAGGCATGCACCACTGTGCCTGGCCGTATTTTTCTTCTTCTTTTTTCTTTTTTGGAGTCTCATGATTCTCAAAGGGCCTCGGTTTCTCCTTGTCCCAGGCAGACAACACTCTCCAGTAGGCGTGTTTAGAGATGTGAGTTCCTCAGAGGAGACAGGCTTCCTTCATGGGTGTGACATTAGAGTTTGGCCATCACATATTGCGTGCCCCCTGCATGTAGTAGACACAGGCTGCCTTTGACCCCTGATCTTGGAGAACTGAGGGTCCTGCTGGCCTCTCTTGCTTTGGGACCCTCAGGACTTTGGCTGTGATTGTGAGCAGGTGGGGCTGCTCTGGCCTCTCTGTTTCACTGCTGCTTGGCCTTGGCAGGTGATGCTCGTGATTGATGCTGCAGTAACCAATGTGGAAGACCTGTCTTCACTGGAGGAGTACCTTGCCAGCCTGGGCAGGAAGCACCGGGCAGTGGGTGTGAAGCTCAGCTCCTTCTCGGTGGGTAAAGGAGCTCTGCCTCTCTCCAGAGCTCCTGACCTGGGGCCACTTCTCTCTCCCAGATCTCCCCTAGCCACCCATTCTCTCTCCCATTCCCATAGCCTTGGATAACCAGAGATGCATCTGTTACCTGCTGTGTAGCCTCGACATGGGCTTGACCTCTCTGAGCTTCCAAGTTTTCTTTTTTGATACGGCTTCTTTTAAACCATAAAAGTTAAGGAGCCTTTGGGATTAGCTGGTCTGCTCAATTTTCTATTGCTGTGTATCAAACAACCTAGAACTATGACAATGCTTTCCAGTTTCTCATGGCTGGGCTCAGCTGGGCAGTTCTTCTGCGTGGCGTAGCTGGAGTTACTTGTGTGTTGTGTTTAGCTGGGAGCTCAACTGAGGCTAGAATGTCCAAGGCCTGTCAGCCTTTGAGCTCTCTCCCTGTGACCTGTTGTCATTCACTAGTCTAGCTGAGCTTCTTTATGGAATGAATGGCAGCTGAGTTCTGAGAGGGAGATTTTAGGGGACAAGCTCCAGCGTGCAAGCGTCTGTAGAGCCTCTGCTTGTGTCACTCTTGCTAATGTCCCATTGTCCAAAGCCATTCACATGGATAAGCCCAGTGTCAGTGTGGGAGGACCCTACTCAAGGGCATAAATCCTTGAGGTGTGGCCCATTGGGGGCCACTGATATGACAGTCCACAATATAATCCGGTCATCTTGCCAGACAGTGAGCACTTTGAGGAAGGGGCTGTGTTGGTCTTGCCCTTCTCTCCATCCCCAGCACTAGTACAGTACCTGATCCACAGTCGATATTCAGTTAATATTTGTGAGATAAATAAACCTTATTTTATTATGAGTAATGATAGCAAATGAGAGCCATTATCTTTTATTTAGTTAGTTATTTATTTTGGGAACAGTCTTGCTCCGTCGCCCAGGCTGGAGTGCAGTGATATGATCACAGCTCACTGCAGCCTCAACCTCCCAGGCTCAAGTGGTCCTTCCACCTCAGCCTTCCTCGTAGCTGGGACCACAGGCATGCACCACCATGCCCAGCTAATTTTTGTAATTTTGGTAGAGATGGGGTTTTGCCATGTTTCCCAGGCTGGTCTCAAATTCCTGGGCTCAAGAGGTCTGCCCACCTCAGCCTCCTAAAGTGCTGGGTTTATAGGTGTGAGCCATCGAGCCTGGCCTATTATCATTGTAGGTTTCCTGTATACAGATGCTGTGCTAAGAGCTTTTTCTGGATTATTCCATTTTAATCACCCCAACAGGTCCAGGAGTTGGAGCTTCTACTTTCCCTGTATCACTGATGAAGCGGCTGAGGCTCGGAGAGGTTACATAACTTACTGAAGGTCACCCGGTTGATGAAGGGTGGAGTCAGAATCTGAACTCAGGTGTATCTGGCTCCAGAGTCCAGGCTTTTAGCCCCATCATTGCTACCTTGCAGATGAGGAACTGAAGTCTGGGGGCAATGACTTGGTTTGGTCTAAACTGGGAGGTCCCAGGCAATGCTTTGGCCCCACTCATGGGGTGGTTGCAAGACTAAGAGTGGGATGAAAAACGTGAGGATAGGCGGCCGGGCGTGCTGGCTCACGCCTGTAATCCCAACACTTTGGGAGGCTCAGGCGGACAGATCATGAGGTCAAGAGATCGAGACCATCTTGGCCAATATGGTGAAACCCTGTCTCTACTAAAAATACAAAAATTAGCCAGGTGTGGTGGTGTGCATCTGTAGTCCCAGCTACTCAGGAGGCTGAGGCAGGAGAATTGCTTGAACCCGGGAGGCAGAGGTTGCAGTGAACCAAGATTGTGCCATTGCACTCCAACCTGGTGACAGAACAAGACTGTGTTTCCAAAAAAAAAAAAAAAAACGATATAGATATATATAAATAAGGATATGGAGCCTCACATTTAGAGGGAAAGGTGATACCCAAGGATTTGGACAGGACCCTGCTCAGGAAGCATGGACTCTGTGCAGGAGAGAAAAAGGCCCAGGAGCCCTAATCAGTGCTAGGCCTTGGTTTTCCCGCCTGTGGAATGGAGCAGTGCCTTCCTGCCTTTGGAAGAGACATGGTGCCCCTTGCCTCTGCAGACAGTGGGCGAGTCTCTGCTCTACATGCTGGAGAAGTGTCTGGGTCCTGCCTTCACACCAGCCACTCGGGCCGCCTGGAGCCAGCTCTACGGGGCCGTGGTGCAGGCCATGAGTCGAGGCTGGGACGGCGAGTAAGAGGCGACCCTGCCCGGCAGCCCCCATCTGTCTGTCTGTGGTCTGTACTGTTGTAGCCCAGGCTTCCCAAGCTTCCGTGCGTCTTGGTCCTTGTCTCCTTTGCCACACTGGAGAGGTGACTCTAGGGCAGGGCTGGGTCTCAGCTCTCAGAGCCCAACTGCAGGAGTGGCCTTTCCTCCAGGAAGGGGCTTCTGGGTGTCCTGTCATCCCCAATAGTGTCTTTCCTGCCTTTCTTTTTACCTTTTTGGCACCCCTCTGGCCCCACGAGGAGTGTTTTGGTGGCAGACGTGGGATGGAGCTGGGAAGGTATGGGGCTGGGAGGGAATGGGGCTCTTCTGTCTGTCCTGCTTCTTCAGGAGCACAGGCGAAGGTGGGGGTGAGATGGCTGAGCTTCCAGCACCTTCCATCCCGCCTGCCCAGCTCCTCCACTGCTCTCCTGCCCCAGGGCATCTTGCTTTCACAAATAAAGAGAAAGAGCAGCTTAAGCCTTTTTGGTGGAATCCCAGGCAGTGGGAGCTGAATCAGTACCACCAGGGAAGGGAAGGGGGCCTGGGTCTCAATGGGGCTCACCTGAGTCCCGAGGGCTGTGCAGATGCTCTGACAGTCAGTGTCCCTCTGCGGCATTCCCTTCCCCTCATTCAGCACTTCTGAGGGAGCTCCCGGACTATTCTGCAGCTGTGGGGACCCAGCTAGCGGGCCAGGTGGGGTGGGGCTGGGGACCGGCCAGGAAGGAGGGGCGTCTTCATCCCAGAAAGACCCGAGTTCCCCCAGCCCTTCATCACCAACCCAGCCCTGCAGGAGTGAGTCTTACCTCCCTCGGCCCTCCTTTCTGCCCCAGCCTGCAGCAACGGGGAGACCACAGCGCCTCAGATTCACTGCTCGCTGTGTGCCTGTACTCAGGCAGCTGGAGGGAAGAGAAGGCAGCCGCAGAGGCCCCCGCCCTCACCCCAGCTGTCCGCACTTTAACCGTTTGCTCTGTGCTGTGGTCTATAAACTCATGAGAAATAAACTGGTTCTGTGTGCCTCTCTGACCCTCGGCCTGGTCTTTTCTTGGGTCTCGGCCTGCGCCGGATGAAGCTGCAGGGGAGCAGATCTCAGAGCAGGATGGGAGGATGGGGTCAGGGAGGCCAAGGCCAGAGTGGGTGGAATAGGAGGGGGAGGCCTGGGAGGAGGCGATGGGAAGCCAGTGGCAGAGAGGGAGCTAGGGGTCTGTGGCCCAAACTGGCTGGCAGGCCACAAACTCCATTCCTCTTCCTCCTGGGCTCACAGCTGGATGTCCAGCAGCCACCCTTGCACTTAGGTGGGGCGTGTGGCTGGGCTGTGGCTGCTGGACCATGCAGGTGTGTGTGCCACTCCCAGGCCTGGTCCCCTAAAACTCCTGCATGCCTCTCCATGCTCTGTCATCCTTCTGCTGGCTTGATGCAGACCTCACAGAGACCATGAGGGCCACGTGTTGAACATGGCAGAGCCACCAGTGAAAGGAGTCCCGATGCTGAATCACTGCTCGGAGGAAGGTGAGCATTAAACAGAATCACCCATTTTGAATTTTACAAGGAAGAGACAAACCTCTCTTGCGTTTATGCCATTATACATTTTTGGGTTAAACCCACACCTACACGAATCCATGGTCTGAAGCAGGTCATTGGTCAGCGGTTTGGGAACCCACAGGCTGGTGGGCTAGAAAGCCAGCCATGGATGTGGGGTAGGGGAAGCTGCATTAAGTGGGCATGGAGTCTTGCTCTTGTTGCCCAGGCTGGAGTGCAGTGACATAATCTTGGCTCACCACAACCTCCACCTCCTGGTTCAAGCTATTCTCCTGCCTCAGCCTCCTGAGTAGCTGGAGTTACAGGCATGCACCACCACACGAGCTAATTTTTCGTATTTTTAGTAGAGATGGGGTT
Organism: Sapajus apella; assembly: GCF_009761245.1. Lineage (NCBI taxonomy): Eukaryota > Metazoa > Chordata > Mammalia > Primates > Cebidae > Sapajus > Sapajus apella. The sequence goes on from NW_022436960.1 coordinate 25,661,216, forward strand.
TCTTCATGTTGGTCAGGATGGTCTTGAGCTCCCCACCTCAGGTGATCTGCCCGCCTCAGCTTCCCGAAGTGCTGGGATTACAGGTGTGAGCCACTACGGCCTGCTGCTAAAGGTGTTTGTTATCCCACCTGGCCACCCCACACGCTTCCCAGTGCCAATCTATCCTCTGCCTTCCCCATCCCCCAAGTCCCCCACCGCATCCCCTTGCAGATCTGGGCCCTGTCTGCCACTCATTCTGGGGCCTCACCTGAAATCTGTGTGTTTTGAAGCCTGGCCACCAGCCTAGCCCAGAGGCCTGTTCATGGGGCTCAGCACTCACCAGGGACTTCTGTGGCCCCTCGGGGCTGCCCTGCTGGCTTGCCGGTAGCTCAAGGACCAGAAAGTTCTCTCTTCCTGCACAGTGGAGCAAGGCCAGGCTGGCCCAGAGGCAGAGGCAGAGACAGGGGCCGGTAGAGATTGGGAGGACTCGTTTATTCAAGGCACGGTCATAGCATTAACAAGAAGGTTCAGCATTCTGGCACATTCCTTTAGTGATGGTGGCCAAGGTTAGCCCACACTCCCCACCGGGGGCCCCAGAGGACGCAACGCTGCTGACAGGCACTTTGCTTCCAGGGGCAGCGGAGGGTCAGGCAGGCGGGCGCGGGGCCACTGGGGCCCCTCCTGGAGGCTCTAGGCAGTACCGGTTCCTGGGCGGCAGCTCCTTCTAGAAGATTAAGTCTGGGGCATGATTTGGTGGATGGAATGGGGTGGGGCAGCTGGGAAGTGGCTGGTGGAGGAATGGGATGGCCGTAGGTGGGGGGGCAATGGGTGAGGCGGGTGTGGGATAGGCAGGAGGTGCCTGAGAGGGCCTGCACATGGTCGGGGGGAGGCTAAAAGATGTCCCCCCCATCACCCTGCAGCGACTGTGGGAAGTCCAGATGGAGCCAGCTGCTGCGGGGCTTTGCTGGTTCCCCTAAGAGTAGACTCTGGAACCCTCCCCAAATTCTCACCACCTTCTCTCAGAGCCAGGGTGCACGGGACCCATGTTCAGACGGAGAAGCCCCGGCCATCCTGCCATCGTGTCTGCTAGGACCTTTTCCATATGTGGCTTCCACAGTCTGGCAGGGGCTGCAGGGACTGGGGGCAGGTGCCAGGAAGCTGTGCTTAGTGAAGCAGAGGCCCCAGACCAGCTTCTGGCAGGACTGCCACCTCCCCACCACGTGTCAAGCTCCTGCTGGGCCTGACCGCTCTGCTGGGAGCATCCTTTCTCCTTGTTTGTTGGTGAAATTCCAGGGGGAAGGGGTCTTGTGGGGCCTGGGTGTGTAGGGGCCAGGCTAGGTAGCATTTCCCCCTTATTCCTAGCTGGACAAGGAATGGACAAGACAGCCTCTCCCCAGCAGACCCAGGCTCTAGGAGAGATTCCCCCACGCCGAAATGTGGGCCGTGTCCTGGGGGTATGGCAGTTTCTGCCCACTGAGCATGGTTTCTCACCTGTGGTGAAGCTTCGAGCTTCTGGGGCTAGGGTGGGGCAAAGGTGGGGTAGGAACAGGGCCTAGGTGGTCTGAGTTCAGGGCAGCCATGTGCCTGGGCCTGGTGGAGGCGCTCAGGTGAGGTGAGCCTGGGGCCAACCTTCAGCAGGTTGGTGGCAGGGACCCAGACCTTTGGAGGAGGAGGCTGAAGAGGGACCTGGAGCACACAGACCCCATTCAGCTTGGCTTGTTCTGGTTCACTGAGGCCCTCACTGGCCCTTCTCATGTCCTCCCTGACTGGGCTGCGTGGTGGTCCTGATGACAGCCCATCCCAGAGGCAGAGGCCGGTTCTCCCCGGCAATGGCAAAGTTCTGAGTGTCACCAGCACTGTTCGGAATTCAGCTCCCCCAGGTCTCAGGTGCTGGCAGCCCTGGGAGGACAGCCTTGCTTCTCCAGAAAGGGTGTCTCCTGGAGCACGTGGCCCTCCCTCCACCCGACTCCCAGTAGTCCTGGGGTGACAGCACGATTGAAGCATCTGCAGTGTCTGAACCAGTGCCACACTGGAGGCTGCTTGGGTGGTCTTCAGGGCAGGGTGCAGGGGCAGCCCAGAGAAAGGAGGAAAGGTCCTACTTGGGACGCAAGTGATGGTCAGCCCCTCAGTTTGAAGCATGGACTTCTAACCCTAAAGTACTGCCCATCTCAGCCAAGCTGGGGGCCCAGGCACTCGGTTGAGTAGGAGGCAGGAGACTCTTAGTGGCCACATCTTTGGCTTTGAGGGTCTTCTCTTTAGGCCCTGGGGCTTGGGGAGGTATAGCTGGTTTCCCACCACCCAGAGTTTAGGGGAGAAGACCCCCTTCCATGAACTCAGTCTCTGTCTCACCCCACCCTGTGCTACCCAGCAAGGACTAGCCAAGGTTTCCTTCTGAAAAGTGCACACAGGTCTCCTTTGATGAGCTCCGGGTGATCCCGCTCTAGCTACCCTTGCACGAACAGAAAGGAGAAGCGCCTCTGCCCTGCTGCTCCTGGGGACGTCGAGGAGGGCAGAGGAGCAGGAAAGGGCGGAGTTACCTCTTCTCAGGTCTATGTTTTCCATTGCCTCTTGCTCGGGAGGGTGCAGAAACTTTCTCTTTACAGCTGTCTGTGCAGGGAGCCCCGTGAGGAGGTGGTCTTCCGTGGCCTATTAATATGCCCCATGCATGTACCTTTGTCTCCTCAGACTGCAGGGGAGGAATGGGCCAGGACTGGGGGGAGCAGCAGCAGCAGGAGCTCCTTGGAAGGGCAGCTGATGCAGAGTGGTGATGACCCCAGAGGGCCTTCGGGGCCTCTTTCTGCCTCCTCCCTTAGGCACGTCGTCTCCATCTTGGCCCCAAAATGGGACCCCAGCATTTGGTTTCTGCTGGGGCTCCAGCCACCTCTCTCAAGACATGGGCTTGCCTGTATCCTCCATCCCTTCCCAGGCTCCCTCAGCACTGCTGAGCCCCCCCAGTTCCATCTGGGCAGCAGGTTGGGCCCCCCCCATGCGGCCCATGGCTGGGGTGACAGATGTCTCCACTGGGGGCTTCTCAAAGTCTGTAGGAGGTAGTGGGGACGTCCAGGCCACCCTCCTGCCTCCCCCCGCCAGGCCCTCCCCTGGCCCCTCAACACGTCGCCAGCGGAGGCCTCAGGTCCCAGTCAGTGGTACTGGTTCTGGCCCTCCAGTTCCAGCCCTTCCTGGAACTGGGCTGAGTCTAGCTCCCCCGCAAAGCCCCTCAGACCACTCTCTTCTTCTCCCTCTTCCGGCTGGTTATTGATGGTGCCATAGGTGTGCCTGGCTGGGGAGGAGGCTGGGGTCAGGTTCAGCTCGGGTTCTTGCAGCACAGTGGCCACATAGAGCTGCTTGGGACAGAGACAGGAGACAGGAGGGAGGTCACATCTGGAGCAAGGCCCTAGGCACACCCTCTCCCCTCACGCCGACCCATCGCCTCTGTCTCCTCCAAACCTTGGAGCCTACCTTCTTCCCCCACAGCCTGGGTCCTGTCTGTCTCACCCTACTACTTGTTCTTGATCATTTAATGAGCATCTAGGCACTCCCAGGGCGGGTTTAGTGGTGGGACTCCCCACTCCTAGTCCACTGCTCCTTTAGAACATGTTCATTCACTCTTGCATCCAAGTCAAGCTGCACCCAGGGGAGGGGACATGAGGCTCCCCTCCACTAGAGTCTGGAGAGACCCCCTTTCCTGAACTAGTGCACTTTCTAATACAGCTCAGAGGCGCATTCAGAATGCCCTGGGATCTGTCACTGTTGGCCTGTCCTCAGGGTGTGGAACTGCTAGCGGAGACTTTGGTCATGTAACCTATCCCACCCAGGAATGGTCTCCATGCCTGGAAGGGCAGCAGATTAGAGAAACACAGAAGTACTAGGAAAAAGAGCCATTGTCACCCTCTGAAGTGGCTCTTAAACCATCTCCTTACTTTGAAAATGGGTAATTAGGGAATGGAATGAAACCTTTCCCATGGGAGTTTATTTCAGTGAAACCAAAATGGCCCTGGTGGAAGGAACAGTTTTCCTACAAAAGAACCTAGACATTCACATGGCACCCAAGTAAACCATTGAGATGGTCTTTTGGTCATAAAGGGGAAGACGTCAACTGAACAATGGAAAAATCCATCTGCCATTCCCCTAGTGAGAGGGTCATGTTGGCATCATTAATGACTGGGAATTAACGGGATGTTACATCTCTCTGGGCGTAAACTGCAGCACTACCTGTAATGTGCTCTAGCCCCATGTTGAACTTGAATCTATCGAGCCATCAGATCTGACTTCCAGTATTCAGAGAATACAAGGAGATCATGGAACCCGTCATAAGACATCATGAATGGCCAGAAAAATCCAGGCGGAACATTCTGCAGGACTACTGGCTTGGTCTCTCCAGGTCATTTAAAAGGGACTGCGCTAAAATAAAAGGGACATGAACCTCTGATGCACAGGTGCTAGATTTAACATTGGTTTGGACAAGCTCTAAAAGATCCTTCTGGAACAATTAGGGCAATTTGAATATGCACTGGATATTCGAAGAGATCAGAAATTTATATATGTGGAAAGACACTGTTCACTAAAAATGCAGGTTATAGGCCAGGCGCAGTGGCTCATGCCTGTAATCCCAACACCTTGGGAGGCTGAGGTGGCTGGATCAGCTCAGGTCAGGAGTTCAAGACCAGCCCGGCCAAAATGGTGAAAACCTGTCTCTACTAAAAATACAAAAATTAGCCAGATATCGTGGCAGGTGCCTGTAATCCCAGCTACTCAGGAGGCTGAGCAGGATAATCGCTTGAACCCAGGAGACGGAGGTTGCAGTGAGCTGAGATGGTGCCACTGTACTCCAGCCTGGGCAACAGAGCAAGACTCTGTCTCAGAAAAAAAAAAAAAAGGTTATAAAACAGTATGTTTTGTTGCCCTCTTAGTGCCGTGGGCAGTGCGTTGGTCTCATAAAACAGTATGTGCAGTACTATTTCATTTTAGCAAAACTATGTAATTCACATATAATTATCTAAAAGAGACACATAACGTATACATATCTGGAAGAATGTACACTATGAGTGGTCATCTCTGGGTGTGGGAATATGGACTTTTTATTTCCTTATTTCTGCTTATCCTTTCCCCTCCCCGTAATGATGCACAATGTTCACAGGGCCCTGTTGTAATAAGGCAAGATTTAAAAAATAAATCCTAGTCATGTGTTTTAAAAGCATAGGGTTTAGAATCTGATGGACCTGGTTCAAACTGTATCCTGACACTTCCTTGCTTGGTGCCCTGGAGTCTACACTGACTGATCTTCTGAGCCTCCATTTGGGGATGAAAACCCCTACTGTGCGGGTTTACCAAGAGATTAAGAGAGAAGACAGCAAAGCGCCAGGCTCATAAGAAGATTTCGAACCCATATTGCTAACAATATTCCAAGAGGGGTCCTTTTGGAAGGGTCCCAGGAAAAGAGACTTTCTCACTCTGAAATCCTGGTCATCTCTTCATTACCGAAGTACTTTCTCCTGTCTCCCCTCAGAGGTAATCTGTGCCTGTATGTAGGGTTTTTCAGAGGGAGGAAACCTGGCCTCCGGTGACTTCTGGCCCCCTGCTGGTGTGTTGTCCGTGCTCTGTCACTGTGCGCTCACACTCAGCTCTGCCCACGACTAGAGAAAGCCTCGGCTCCCCAGGGCCCTGCTGTCCACTCTGTTTCCACCATGCCAAAAACTGTCTTCCAGGGCTTTCCACAGGCTGCCCCTCGTCCTTGAAAGCTCTTGCTCCACACCCTACTTCACTTGGCATCCCATATGCCCTTTCCTGGGGTCGGATTCGACGCTCCCTCCTCTGGGATGCTTTCACTGAGTGCCAGGCTGGCTGGCACCCTTCTTCAGAGCTCTTCCGAGGTGCTCTGGCCTTGGAGCACAGGCTGACCCCAGTACCCAGCTCAGTGTGTGCATTGGTGGCCCTGCAGCTGCATTTGTGGTAGGGATGCAGGTGGGTGTTCATGCCCATGCCCTTCCAGGCCGAGCCGCCATGTGAAAGCCAGCACCCAGCCTGCGGGCCCTGCACTCCCAGCCAGCCTCTCCGCAGGCAGACCGGCTCGCTCATTCAGCGTCCCTGCCTTACCATCAGTGCAGATTTCTAATAGTTCCCAGAAGCTCTGTCTGCGTCGCTTTGCCTGCACCTGTGCCCTCAGGGGCAGCCTTGGGTCCTGAGACCAAGCCTCAGCAGGCCCCCCTGTGTCTACATGACCGAGGTTGCTGAGGTCTGGGCCTCCCTGACCAAGTACTTGCTCTCTGGGTGGCTTCCAGACAATGTTGAGTACATGGTGGCTCTTCTCTTTTCCCCACTCTTCAGCCAGGGCCACGGCAGCATTTTGACCTGGGCCAAGTCCTGCTGCGTCAGAGGAGGGAGCCCAGGGGTCCCCCATCTCCTCCCCTATACCCAGAGCGGGCACCAAATGCTGGCATCCCCCACAATGCCACTGAAGCAGACCACCCCTGCAAGCACCACCCTCCTGACCTGTCCCCGAGACTCAGGACTCACGAGGGAAGTGGGCGTGGAGGAGGTGCTGCTTGGCTCCATGTCAAACACCGTCTGGATCTCCTCCTCCTCGGGCTGCAGCAGGGAGAGGTGGTGGGTTACTGGATGGGGGTCTGCTCTTTGCCCCTCCCCCCACATCCAGAGGATCCTCAACTCCACACCTGGGCTTCTTACCACCTTGGAACTCAACTATCTTCTGTCTTTCCAGAACTTCAGCCTGGCAAGACTGAAGCCCAGGGGGACAGAGAGAGGGCTGGGATGCGAGGGAGTCCCTTCTGGAATGTTCAATTCCCAAGGACCATCGTGGGGGGAAGTAAGCAGAGGTGGGACTGAGGTTCAAAGACAAGGCTGCTTAGACTCCAGGAGAAGCCTTGACTTCAGCACTGTTGTCTTTCCTCCTGTGGCTTCCCTTCTAGTTTGGAAAGAATCCTGTACCAGTGCAGCCTAGGTTCCCCCCCATCCTCCTTCTCTAGAGTGGACACTTGGGCAACCCAAGCACATGACGCTGCTGTATTAGAAAGACAGAGCCAGCGGATCATTCGCGCTGGCCCTTCACTAAGTGGCGCTCCAGCCAGGCATGGGAGAGGAAAGCTGGGCAGAGAGGGCTGCAGGCGCTCATGCCCAGAGCCCTGGACACAGAGACATCAGAAGCAAGGAGATCCTCCTCCAAGTCCCTCCTCTGGCTCAGTCAGGTGTCAGTCCTTAAAATCAGCTTCTTTTCCTTTATATATATTCATTTAAAAAGGAAACGATTCGGCTGGGCATGGTGGCTCACGCCTGTAATCCCAGCACTTTGGGAGGCCGAGGTGGGTGGATCATGAGGTCAGGAATTCAAGAGCAGCCTGGCCAAGATGGTGAAACTCTGTCTCTACTAAAAATACAAAAATTAGCCGGGCGTGGTGGTGGGCACCTGTAATCCCAGCTACTTGGAGGCTGAGGCGAGAATTGCTTGAACCCAGGAGGCAGAGGTTGCAGTGAGCTGAGATCATGCCACTGCACTCCAGCCTGGGAGACAGAGTGAGATTTCGTCAAAAAAAGAGGAAACGATTCACTATTATAGACAGAAAACTGTGTGTCAGTTGTCATAAGCAGAAAGTTAATGTTAAATACATAACCATGAAAAATTATGTTATGATCCACTGGAAATCACTCCAGTGCCCCAGGATAGACATCCATTCTGGAATACACTGAGTTGGAACACACAGTTGTTGGCATGGCTCTAAACGGGCATGGATTGGCTCCCCTCTCCTAATGAGTAGGCTGGGCTCTCTGCCAACAGCCAAAGGAGTCATGTGGGGCAGGGGCCACCTCCAAACATGGCTGCCTCAAGTTCAACAGCCTGGGGTCTTAAAGGAGAGAAAATGATAATCCCCCTTTTCCAGATCATCATCAACTCCCCTGACAACCTCCTTTGTTCCATCACCTCTCCAGTCCTTGGAGGCTCACAGCTCAGTGGCTGCACTGGACTCACATCGCAGGAAGGATGGGCCAGCAGCCTACACTTTGGAGGAGGTGTCAGAGGGCAGAAAAGGAGAGGACAGTTGTCTTCTGGAGAGGGGACAGGGTCTAAGCTGGTGCAAGGCACGCATGCACGCACACTGGGCTCCATGCTCTACGGTCAGAGAGAAAGGTAAGACCCTTTCGTCCTCTGGTGCTATGGGAGCCCAGGCCTGGAGGGTATGCTACAGCTCTGTACCCCCGGGACCAGGAGAACCAGTGGAGGAAGGGCAGGCTGGCAACTCACCTCATAGTCGGTGACCATCCGAAGCCTCCCCAGAAAAATGCCAACAAAGGCAATTAACATGGAAACAAGGAGGGTGGACACGGAAAAGATGGTGATGGCATGGAGAGAGCCTGCCAAAGAGAAGAAAGGGCCATGGGCAGGAGTCTGCCAGCTGAGATGCCACCCAACAGGCAGATGCCCGGGGACCATGACGCACCACCGTGAGGCCTTTGACCTTGCCCAGTCCTCCTCTGATAACAATGGCATCAAGAAGTCTGACACAATAACATCATCCCTTTGTCTATTTGACCAGTTTAGAATTTGGCATCTTGTGGAGTCCATGATAAAATATTTTAATTGACTTCAGTACCCACTTCAGTGCCTGTTCAACATATCCTTCCTGACCTGCCAGTCACCTCCAACACCACAGTCCCTGGGAAGTATCTACGAGTGACCATTTCCACCAGCGCCCCCAACACCATCTCTGACCTACACCTTTCCCTGCAAGCCCTTTTGAAGTGAGCATGCTCAGTCATCTCTGTTGACAGCACAGAGAGGACATCTAGAAGGTAAAAGTCACCTACATTGCATTTGGGAATATTTGGTAACCCCCACGTTTTTTTTTTTTTTTTTTTTTTTTTGAGATGGGAGTCTCGCTCTATCACCCAGGCTGGAGTGCACTGGCGTGATCTTGGCTCACTGCAACCTCCGCCTCCCAGGTTCAAGCGATTCTCCTGCCTCAGCCTCCTAAGTAGCTGGGACTATAGGTGCATGCTACCATGCCCAGCTAATTTTTTGTATTTTTAGTAGAGACGGGGTTTCATTGTGTTAGCCAGGATGGTCTCTATCTCCTGATCTCGTGATCCACCCGCCTCGGCCTCCCAAAGTGCTGGGATTACAGGCGTGAGCCACCGCGCCCGGCCTATTTGGCCCTTTTTTTATGGCAGCAGTTTTCCAACTAGGTAAATATTTTAAAAATCATGCTTCACAGTCAAAGATCACTGCTTAATGATGCTTACTGCAGTGTTTTTATAGTAGCAAAAAATGGTAAATCTCAATATCCAATCATGGAGAACGGACTAAAACTGGCAACAACTGAAAGGCACCTACATGTTCAGTCTTTTAACAACCTGGGAAATTGCTCAGAACATTGCGTTCAGTACAAAACCTCAGGGTACAGGACTGAATGTTACAATATGGATGATCGCAGTTTTGTAAAGTAGCAACAGACCAACAGCTCCCTCTCGACACGCCCACCTAAAGCGCATGCCTGGAAGAGGGGCTGGGAACGAGAGACACCAGGCTCTGGGTGAGATGATGGGTCATTTACATGTTAGTTTTTCTATTTTTTTCTATTTTTCATAATAAATATGCAGTCCTTTAATCTTTTTTAATCTTTTTTTTCCCCCAAAGCCAGCCTTCATTACAAGCCATGCAGTCCTTTATTCTTAGAAAAAAGCGTTATGGAAAAAAATGAAGTCTGAGAGGTGGCAGGCAAAGGCTAGCAGGATAAGCCATCGGGGGTGACAGCAAATGGGTAAGCCACATATATGACTGAGAGTCAACCCCGTGGGTGCCACCATGGCAGGGAGAGAAAAGAAAACACCACCTCTTTTCACCACCTTGGAACTCAACTCAGCTTCTGTCTTTCCAGACCTCAGCATGGCAAGACTGATGCCCAGGGGGAATGACAGGGAGAGAAAAGAAAATGCCACCTCTCCCTTCTCCCACCACTGAGAAGGTTAAGATCAAGTGTCCCGAGGGAAAGGCAGTGGGGCTGGGTGGCACAGGTGCCTGCAAGGGGAGAAAGCTGAGGGATTTCTAATCTGTGGCCTGCAGGGACTGCTTCCAGGAGGGTGTCTCTGAGCTCCCCTGGGCAGGGACAGCAGCTCTCTGAAGCTAAAGAGCGAGGCAAAGCCTGGCCACTACTGCAGCCTCCGGTTCCTCTTCCAGGTTTTTGGCAACCCCCCAAACCAGGCATCTACCACTGAGCATGGGGCTCATACTTAATAATTCCGGCGCTTTGGGAGGCCTAGGCGGGAGGATCGCTTGAGCCCAGGAATTCGAGACCAGCCTGGCCAACATAGTGAGACCACATCTCTACAAAATTAAAAACAATTAGCCAGTCATGATGGCTCATGCCCGTCGTCCCAGCTACCAGGGAGGCTGAGGTGGCAGAATTGTTTGAGCCCGGGAGGTCAAGGTTGTAGTGAGCTGTGACTGCACAACTGCACTTCAGCCGAGGCAACAGAGCAAGACCCTGTTTCAAAAAATAAAATTAAAAAATAAAACAAAGCAAATAACCAGGCTGATATTCTATTTCCTGAGCGTCTGGAGTTAGAATGAAGGAGTGTGAGGTTTCCCGCCCTGAGCGTTGGAAACCCAGAGTCACACCCATGGACCATGTTGGTCCAGGCCCTCCTCTGAGCCTCGAAGCTCTGCTGAGACTCGAACACAGGCCCTTTAGGCCCAGAGAAGTCACTGGATGTGGCCAGGTCTGGTGAGCAGCATCTTGCCCCGCCTGGGCTTTCCTCCTCTAACAGGGTCAGTGTTGAGGGACTCACAGAGCAGTGGGGCAGGCGGAGGTGGGGTCTCCAGGCAGGCTCGATACCTACCCAGCCGCAGGATGGAGAAGAACAGCATCCAGAACAGACCCAAGAGTGGCGCGAACACGGCCTGGGAGACGGCGGCCATGTGGATCTGCTCGTTCAGCTTGGTGGGTGCGAAGGAGTAGTACATGTTATAGCGATCCGTCAGGTGCTTCATGCACAGGTAGAGCAGCCCTGGGGGCCAAAGGCGGAGACTTACTCAGTGGCCCCTTCAAGTCAGGACCTTTGCGGCTCCAGTGTCTCCATAGGCCTGAGAAGCCAGATACTGTCAGAGTCACAGCAGCCAAGGATAGGTTGGGGGAGCACCATGGTGCTGACCTCTGGGGCCAGCAGCTTCCCTTGAGCCCCCAGAACTGATACTTCCAGCATGGTGAAGAGTCGTTCACTCATGCATTCATTCAGCAAACATTTCCTGTCAGCAGCCATCCAACCTCAGCTCCCCTGCACCCCAGCTTGGCCCTAGCCCTGACACCTCCCCATCACAGGTTTCTTCATGCTCCAGGAGGTGGCTGATATTGTGGGGCTCAATTTCTCCTCCCCATCTGTGGGTATGCAGCCCTTGGGCATGCCTCAGAGATGACTCACCAAAAGGCACGATGATAGGGCAGGTGATGCTGTACGCCATCACCACGCTGAACACGTTCATCATCCATGCGTACTCACGCCCAAACTGGAAGTCGATGGCCTGGTTCTGGGGCAGAAGGCAGGTGTCACCCTAAGGTGGCCCAGTTCCCTTGTCTTGGCTACTTCTGTGGTTCCTCATCAGCCTCCTGGCAGCTCAGGCCTGGAGGCAGCCTCCCTTCCAGCCCGGGAGACCAAGGTGCCCCACCGCCACCCATCCTCACCATCCCTCCCACCTCAAGCCCCTTGGTGCTTCTAGCAGGCCCCATCCCTGTCACCCTCCCAACGGAAACTGAGGGTTGTGCTCTGTGAAGGGCCAGCCTGTACCTTTCTGATGTTGACCCTCTCTGGCTCTGATCTAGAGAAGAAGAGGCGGGTGCTGTACCAGAAGAGTGACCCCAGACGCAGCAGGTCCATGCCTGTGCCAAGTAAAGCTGCCGTAATCACGTAGTTGACAAAGAAGGCGCCATTGTCCGGCAGGAACACACACCTGGGCAGTTGGGGGAAGGGCGGGCGGAGACAGAAGTCATGGGGAAAAGGAGAGACATTAAAAGCGGGGAGAGAGAGGAGGGCAGCAGAGGAAATGGGAGTGGGGGTGGAGATACAGAAACAGACAAGGAGAGTAACATTTCTTCTCTTTCTCTCTCCTATAATACGTATGTCCCCGACCCAATTAAATTAACAAGCGGGCCACTGAGCAGGGAGGGGTGGAGACCACATAAAGCCCGGGTGTGTTAGGGGATACATGCATTGGCTTGATCCAAAGCAAGGTGTCTGACCCAGGCCCAAAGACTCTGGAGAATCCATGAGTGGGTTTCTGGGGGTCTGTAAACTAGGATGGGAAAAAAATAATCTTTATTTTTATGAATCTCCAACTGAAATTTAGCATTTTCTTGCATGAAGAATGTGGGCAATATGGCGGGGCATGGTGGCTCACAACTGTAATCCTAGCACTTTGGGAGGCCGAGGTGGGTGGATCACCTGAGGTCAGGAGTTCGAGACCAGCCTGGCCAACATGGTGAAACCCCATCTCTACTAAAAAATATCTTGGAGAATTCTGATCTTTGCCTTATAGAGCAAGTTATGGAAGTTTGCATGTCATTTGCATGTCTTTGAAAATTGGGATTCTCAACACTTGTTACCATAAAAACAAAAAAATTTGAAATTGGCAGAATGTCCCACATGGTCTGCATGTTACTTTGTTGAAGACCCCCCTAGTTTAAAGTTCTTATCCAATAAGTCATATCAGCTTTTATACTAATGTTTTTAAGACAGTAAAATGTAACTTTAGCTCACCTATATAAAAAATGCAATATCAGCTGGGCGTGGTGATTCATGCCTGTAATCCCAGCATTTTAGGAGGCCAAGGCAGGCAGATCACTTGTGGCCAGGAGCTCGAGACCAGCGTTGCTAATATGGTGAAACCCTATCTCTACTAAACATATAAAAATTAGCCTGGCATTGTGGCATTCGCCTGTAATCCTAGCTACTCGGGAGGCTGTGGTGGGAGAATTGCTTGAACCCTGGAGATGGAGGTTGCAGTAAGCCAAGATTGCACCACTGCACTCCAGCTGGGTGACAAATGAGACTTGGTCTCAACAACAACAACAAAAAAAGCAATATCTTGTTATTGATGTGTTTACACAAACTATGTCAAAAATTTGATTTTTAAAATATCTTGATAACTATAATTCAGTATAATTGGTTTTCTTTGTAATCCATGTATTTTGTGCACATAAAGACATCATTCAGAGTACATGTAAAACTGGCAGAATCTGAATAAGCTCTGCAGATTGGACCAGTGTCAATATCCTGGTTTTGCTGTTTCACTATAATTATGCATAATGCTTCCACTGGGGGACACTGCATAAAGGGCTCATGAAACACCTACGCCCATACTGTTTTGGGACAACTTCCTGTGAATATGCAATTATTTCAAAAACATCATTCTGAGAAGGGGTCCCTGGGCTTAACCATATTGCCAAAGAGATCTCAGCACAGGAAAGGTAATGAGTCTGCCCAGTGAGGAGGTTCACAAGCATTTGTCCACACTTCTGTGAGCAAATTTGGGTGCTGGACTCAGGGCAGAGCACATATACCCACTCCAGTGAGTATATGTCCACAGCAGCCCTGGTGGACACATGGGAGTACTCACTGGAACCTGATGGAGGCCTGCTCTAGATAGTAGATGTCAAAGAGCCAGCGGAGAAAGACATCCAAACTAGAAGCAAAAACGAGGCAGGTCTGTTAGTTAGCAAACCTGAGCTAAGGCTGAGGGTTCAACCATCCTCCCTTGCCCAATCTCCAGAGACCCTTGCTTTATTCCAGCTGGCCAGTCCACACTTGCACTCTGCCTTCTTAGTGCTGGGCTGTCCTGGTCCCGAACCCTTTGGCCTTTGAGCTCAAGAGGCTACCTCCTCCAGCAAACCTGGGCCAGTTTGCAAAACTGTGAGCAGACATTTCTCTCATGGTACTCACTCATGTCTCACACAGTACTTACACATTTCTCTGACAGTACTCACTCATGTCTTTCACAGTACTCATTTCTCTCACAATACTCACTCATGTCTCTTGCAGTACCCACTCATTTCTCTTGCAGTACTGACTCATGATGTCTCTCGCAGTACCCACTCATTTCTCTTGCAGTACTGACTCATGATGTCTCTCGCAGTACCCACTCATTTCTCTCGCAGTACTAACTCATGTCTCTCGCAGTACTCACTCATTTCTCTCGCAGTACTGACTCATATCTCTCGCAGTATCCACTCATTTCTCTCACAGTACTCACTCATGTCTCTCGCAGTACTCACTCATGTTTCTTGCAGTACTCACTCATGTCTCTCGCAGTACTCATTTCTCTCACAGTACTAACTCATGTCTCTCGCAGTACCCACTCATTTCTCTTGCAGTTCTGACTCATGATGTCTCTCGCAGTACCCACTCATTTCTCTTGCAGTACTGACTCATATCTCTCACAGTACCCACTCATTTCTCTCACAATACCCACTTACCCACTCATTTCTCTCGCAGTACTCACTCATGTCTCTCACAGTACTCATTTCTCTCACAGTACTAACTCATGTCTCTCGCAGTACTCACTCATTTCTCTTGCAGTACTGACTCACGTCTCTCGCAGTACCCACTTATTACTCTTGCAGTACTGACTCATATCTCTCGCAGTACCCACTCATTTCTCTCACAGTACTCACTCATGTCTCTCACAGTACTCATTTCTCTCACAGTACTAACTCATGTCTCTCACAGTACCCACTCATTTCTCTCACAATACCCACTTATTTCTCTCACAGTACTCACTCATGTCTCACACAGTACTCACTCATGTCTTTCACAGTACTTATTTCTTTCACAGTACTCACTCATGTCTCTCGCAGTACTCATTTCTCTCGCAGTACCCACTCGTATCTCTGACAGTATGCACCCGTGTCTCTCGCAGTACTCACTCGTGTCTCTTGCAGTACTCACTCATTTCTCTGACAGTACTCACTAATGTCTCTCATAGTATTCATTTCTCTCACAGTGCTCACTCATGTCTCTCTCAGTACCCACTCGTGCCTCTCGCGGTACGCACTCGTGCCTCTCGCGGTACCCACTCGTGCCTCTCGAGGTACCCACTCGTGCCTCTCGCGGTACGCACTCGTGCCTCTCGCGGTACGCACTCGTGTCTCTCGAGGTACGTACTCGTGTCTCTTGCGGTACTCACTCATTTCTCTGACAGTACTCACTAATGTCTCTCACAGTATTCATTTCTCTCAGGGTACTCACTCATGTCTCTCGCAGTACCCACTCATGTCTCTCGTAGTACGCACTCATTTCTCTCAGGGTACTCACTCATGTCTCTCACAGTACTCACTCGTGTCTCTCACAGTACTCTCTCCCTCTCTGAATTTCTATGGCTTTTTGGCTGTGTTGTTCCCATGTGGGGCTGTCGGTCAGCTGGTAAGCACGCCTTGTGTCCCCAGCCAGATGATAAGCTCTATGTTGGCCAAGCTCATGGCTGACACGTTAGTGCTTGTATGAAGCCTGGCTTATGCTACACCCATGACAGGCACAAGGCTGTCATTTGAAGAGTAGGTTTGCAGCAACCACAGGCAGGCCTCAGTATCTGAAGGAGGAGGTCTTAACCCTAAGGAGAGCCTGGCTAAGACAGGAGGGATAATTGGAAGTGCGGTACCTGGTCAGTCCCATGGAGGGCAGAATGACCACCATGAAAACCAGAAAGATGTAGCACTTGTGTACCATGACCAGGTTCTGATTTGATCTAGAAGGAAATGAAGAGAGATATTCATCAGTGGGGATGGCCTAAGAAGAACCAAGGGCCTAACTATGTAATAGAGAGGAAGAGTTCAGCACTTTGGGAGGCTGAGGCAGATGGATCTTAAGGTCAGGAGATCGAGACCAGCCTTACCAACATGGTGAAACCTCGTCTCTACTAATACAAAAATTAGCTGAGTGTGATGGTACGTGCCTGTAATCCCAGCTACTTGGGAGACTGAGGCAGGAGAATTGCTTGAACCTAGGAGGCAGAGGTTGCAGTGAGCCAGGATTGCACCACATCACTCCAGCCTGGGCAACAGAGCAAGACTCCATCTCAAAAAAAGAAAAATAGAGAGGAAGAGAGATACTGACATGGTTTGATTCTGTGTCCCCACACAAATCTCACCTTGTAGCCCTCATAATCCCTATGTGTTGTGGGAGGGACTCAGTGGGAGACGATTGAATTATGGGGGTGGGTCTTTCCCATGCTCATAATAGCGAATAAGTCTCGTGAGATCTGCTGGTATTATAAGGGGGAGTTTCCCTGCACAAGCTCTCTGCCTGCTGCCTTCCACGTAACATGTGACTTGCTCCTCCTTGCCTGCCACCATGATTGTGAGGCTTCTCCTGCCATGTGGAACTGTAAGTCCAATAAACCTTTTTTCCTATCTAAATGACCCAGTCTCAGGGACGTCTTTATCAGCAGTGTGAAAACGGACTAATACAGATGTATGTAGAGTAGAGGTCTGGGCTGGGAAATGGGTTTGATCGTGCATACCGACACCATCTCCATACACCACTGTGAGCTGTGCTGCACCTGGGAGCAGCAGGAAAGAACAGCATGATCGACTAGTGATATCTGTGCTGGGCACGGGAAGGGACGGGAAGGCACAGATGTGCCACATAGTTGACATCTGTGTTAAAGAGACATTACCAAGAATACGCAAAATCTCTGCAGAGTTTCAGTGATCAATATAAGTCTTGTTCTTGGCCAGAGGAAAGGCCAGGAAGGCTTTCTGTTAGGACAAACCTTCTGGCTTGCTGCTTGGTGGAATGGTAGGAACTTTTGGTGCAGGAAACAACTTTTGAGATACATGCAGCCCTCAACCCAAAGTAGTGCCACCTGCCTAGGACATGGCAAATACTTTCTACCCGGTGAGCTGCCACCATAGAACAGTCAAGGCTAGCAAATGGGAAAGCTCCTGATTGGGTCGAAGGTTGGCATGGTGTGGGCCATATGTGATGATAGTCACAGTGAGCTCATGGGCCACTCTGTGTGGCCACAGCAGTCTATTGCCTGTCCCACACGAGTCTTTTCTCCTGTGCCTTCTGCCCGGAATGCCTGGGACTGCCTAGCTCATGCCTATAGCTCCATGCCTTCAGGATATGGTTGGGGGCTGAGGGAGAAGCCCCAGGAGGGCTTGGTTTTGGCCCCACACTCAGACGGTGGCTCTGTCTCAGCATCCCAGGGGCCCAGAGACCACCCAGACCCTCATTCCAAAGAGAGAACACCTGTTGGTCTTTGGGGATGGTTTCAGGTAGCAAAACCATCCCTTATCAGTTCTCCTCCTTAGGCTAGAGGGGAGGCCCAAGTGCCAGGCTGGCAGGGAAGCCAGGGCAGGAGAAGAGGCTGGAGAAACTGTAGGGCTAGGAGAGGATGCCCCGAGGTCACCTGGTCCAGTGGGCCTCGAGGAAGGCGGAGAAGTAGACAATCAGAGGCAGTATCACTGTGAAGGCCCAGAGCAACACGGAGGGGAAGAACTGGGTCACGATTGGGCTCTGCAGGGGGAGAGGGGAGGATGGCAGGAGAGACATCAACGCAAGCAGCCCCTTCCTCTTGCCTCCTCTTCTCCCGCTCACTTCCAGGGCTAGCTTGCTCTCCTGGAGGCTACAAGGGGCCTGGCCCTTCTCATGGCCTTCCTGGCCAGGCAGAGGCTGACACCCAAGGTCAAATGGAGTCCCTGAGGGGCTAGGCCTTCTATGCTGAGGTCACTGGAAGGGCAGCTTGAGCTTTCCTGAGTGACTCCCTCCTAAGGCCAGAGCCAGCTGGGAGGTGACACTGCCTTTGCTGTGATGACATGTGAGCAGAGGAGGAGGCGAGGATGGAGGAGTCCCCAGGGAGAGCTGTGGCACACCCAGGACGCCTGGTGGGGGGGTCTGGGGCCTATTACCAAATTGACGAAGGGAAACAAAAAGCAGCAGAAGTGGTGTGGCTTGACTTGTGTGTGTGTGTGCACGTGTGTGTGCGCATGCACGCTTGTTGACTTTGTGTCCGTGTGTGCATATGCATGTGTTGACTTTGTGTGTGTGTATGCACATGCATGTGCCCACGTGGGCTATTGGAAATGGGGATGGAGAGGATATGGAAGAAGGGGCCTCCTAGGCTCATCGTAACAGCCTTGAGGAGAAAGCGTTTGGAAATGGGCTGGTGCTCCCTCTGACCTGCACCATAAGCAGGAGGAGTCCCCTGACTTCAGGGATGGCTCCTCCAGAGCTGAGGCTCCCAGCCTGGAGTGCGAGTGTCTGGAGTGAGGGAGGTAGAGGCAGATCTGGAGTTCACACTTCTCTGAGAGGGCTGTGTTGTGACTTACCTCACTCTTCCTCACCCTCAACCCTACCACACAAATCAGAAGCCTGCTGCCCTGGACAACTTGCAGAGAGCAGAGCCACTCACACTTGCCATGCCCTCTGGATCCCCAGCTGGCCTGGGATGACCCCATCCACGAAGACCTCTGAGCCCATGTTGCCAGGACAACACCTCCCCCAACTCACCCCAGGACCTGCCTATGGATTCCCCACTCTTCCTTCCCACTCTAGCCCTGGTCCCTAAGACTGGAAGTCACCCACCTTCATCTTTTTAGAACAAAGCAAACTTTACCCCACCATTTGCACCATGGCCACCTCCACAAAGTTCACACTGTATGGGCTCCACAGCCCCATCCCGGGGTCCCCCCATCCCATCCTCGCCTGAATTCTTCCTTGATCTCCCTGGGGCCCCCAGGCCTGGCCTGAGCAGAGGAGGCACCTGCAGGTTCTCGATGGGGCGGGTAACGTTGTACATATCGATCGTGTTTATGATGATGGCAGGTGTGGTGAGGAAGAAGAAGAGGAAGAAGAGGAAGGTGTTGATTGCGATAAATCGGGCCCACCAAAAGAAGCGGCGGACAGACAGGTGTTTCCTAAGGAGGGATGGGAGAAGGAGGCACACTTAAGAGACATCAGTTCTTAGAGCCCACGTGCTGTTTGCTGCATGCCAGCCGTGGACCCAGGCTACCCTGGTCTAATTCAGCCTCTTGGGCTCAGACCCACATGCAATGGGCCTCGGGCTGCCCCCATCACACTGTAAAGGATCTGGAGCATACAGCCAAAAAAAATGGACCTGAGTTCCTTCTGCAGGAAAAACCTTTTTGCTAAGGGTTGGATGCCTCCTACACTTGTGGGAATGAATCTGGGGGTACACAGAGGCTGTGGTGCTCAGGACAGCATGGAACTTAGTTCCCTTGGAGGGACATGTTGGGGACATGGAGAGAGAAGGCCCTGTCCTGCTGCCTTCTTCAGTCTCAGAGGAGCTCAGAGGCGAGGGGAGGGATGGAGGAGGCTTACCAAATAATGTCTTTGGGGTGTGGGGCCAGAGTAACCCTCCAGTAATAGGATTTGACGATGGTGGTCACTGAGGACTGCTGGGGTTGTACACCACACTGGATGTACTTGTAATCCTCGCGGACGCTGCAGAGAGGGGAGAGGAGGAGGAGAAGATGTGGGTCTGGGGGTGGGAGGTTGGGCTTAAGAGGGCCTCATGCCAGGGGCTTGGGGCCACTATGGCGGTCCTACAGATGGGGGCTCAACCCTTTCCTGGGGATTCTTGAAGTCTTGGATATTCTTCAGCACCTTAGAGGTGGACAGTTCCTAAGGCCCAGTATCTGGAGGAAAGGGCATTGGAGGGTGCCTAGACTGCCATGTGCTTGTCAGTTTCTGCCTTTCCCTTTAACAGCAGTGACAGCATATAGACACACTCTTTCTCTGAGATTTGGTAAGGGAGGTACTAATTTTAGCCCCATCTTAATATCAATAGCTACTAATTATTGAGTTCTTTCTGTGTGCCTGATACTGTGTTAATTGATGACCAGTATCATCTCAATTGCACAGATGATTAAATCGAGGTGCCCAGAGATGTGAACAAAGATGGAGCCCCATCTCTGGCTTGCTAGCTCATATTCTGCTGTAAGTAAGCCTCTGATCCTCTCGACCAAATGACGATGTCTCAAAGAACGAACAATATTACCTTAGGTAGGTGTATTGCTTTAAACAACACAGAAACTAAATGGAAGACATATCATTTGTTAAGCCACTGGGAGGTGAACAGGGCAGATACCAATAACCAAATTTGCCAGATAAAAAGTTGAGAATATAAGGAACTTGCAAAATTGTGCACCATTGTTTGTGTGTAAAATCTAGGTAGTTCTGCTCTTCCTTTGTAGGGTTGGGGTGGGTGAGGACAAAGTGCTATACAGGATCAGCCTCTCCCAGAGAGAAGAGGGCCCCCCACAGTTCTTAAGAGATGAATTCTGGACTTTGGCCCTGTGCTAAGGATCCTTCTGGAACATTCCAGAGTGGACTGAATTCACTCCTTGTCAAGGCAGGGCTGCCAGAGGCTGGGGCAGAGAAGAGAGGGGGCTATGAGTGAGGGAGGCCTGCACCAGGAGAAGAGCAGGCAGGGCTTCTTTATCCTGACTCTCTCTTTTTTTTTTTTGAGACGGAGTTTCACTCTTGTTACCCAGGCTGGAGTACAATGGCGCGATCTCGGCTCACCGCAACCTCCGCCTCCTGGGTTCAGGCAATTCTCCTGCCTCAACCTCCTCAGTAGCTGGGATTACAGGCACGCGCCACGATGCCCAGCTAATGTTTTTTTTGTATTTTTAGTAGAGACGGGGTTTCACCATGTTGACCAGGATGGTCTCGATCTCCTGACCTCGTGATCCACCCGCCTCGGCCTCCCAAAGTGCTGGGATTACAGGCTTGAGCCACTGCGCCCGGCCCTGACTCTCTCTTATGGTGAGGAGTGAGTGGCATGTGCGCCCTGAGGGAGAAAACGGATGTCAGCTGGGCGCGGTGGCTCACACCTGTAATTCCAGCACTTTGGGAGGCTAAGGCGGGCAGATCACCTGAGGTCAGGAGTTCGAGACCAGCCTGGCCAACATGGTGAAACCCTGTCTCTACTAAAAATACAAAAATTAGCTGGGTGTGGTGGTGGGTGCCTATAATCCCAGCTACTAGGGTGGCTGAGGCAGGAGAATCGCTTGAACCTGGGAGGCAGGGGTTGCAGTGAGCCGAGATCATGCCTGCACTCCAGCCTGGGCAATAGAATGAGACTGACTCAAAAAAAAAAAAAAAGGATGTCATTTTTGTCAAGGCAAAGAGAAACCATGAAATCAAAGGCTTCTCTGGCCACCTCTGTGCTGAAGCAAGGACGGGAAGTGAGAAGTCCCAGCCTGGGCACTCCTTAAGACCAGGTGGGCCCCAGCAGCTGGGGGGAGTGGGTATGGCCATCTCATTCTGCTGGAGAGCCAGATGGCAGCTTCCTGTAAGGAGCTTGGAAGGCCCAGGGGAGGCAGAAGGCGAAACTGGAGGGGGTGAGGGAGGAGAGTGCAGAGAAGCAGGGGCGTGCTTGGGGCTGGGTGGGGCGCCTGCCTGGTGCTCACCGCTTGGCCATCCTGGAGTCCTGGAAGGTGACGAAGATCAGGTCCAGGCGCTTGAGTGGCACACGGTTGAGCTCAGCGTTGAACTCGTCCGTCAGCTGTTCCTCCAGCTCACTGTAATACTGCTCGGCATCTACCTGGGGTGGCAGGCGGCCCTCAGGGCTGGGGCCAGAGCTCTGGGAAGGCCTCCCTGGTCCCGAGGTCCCTCCCCGCTCCAGCCTCCCTGGATTGTGGCGGCCTTGAAGCACCTCAAGGAGCCCAGGACCCTGGCTGGCCTTCAAAGGTCCACCTCTAGAACAAGAAGAGGTGATGACTCTGCCACTCACTCCTGCCCCCAGATCTGGGGAAAGTGAGGCACAGCTAGGGGGACCAGGGGGCTTTCAGGCTTGGGGTGGACCCCAGAAAAGTGAATGTAGTTGCTGCATTTCCATGAGAGTGGGTGATTCTTTTCCTGGACTGACAGAATTTTGATGTAGTCCTGAAGCAGATGTCTGAGTCTTGATGCCCTCTTTGCGCCACAGTGGTCGGGTGATAAGACAGGTTGCTGCCTTCAAATGTTTCTGTCCTATCTCTTTGGAAGTCTGAGGCCTGGCAGCCTCCGGTAGCCTGCTGTATTTTCTCTGGTCTTTTTCTTTCTTCCATCCAAGACCAGAAAGGAGACAGCAGCAAGCTTCCCTGGATTGTTCTGAAGGTGGCCTTCAGAAAGGCTCCCATCTCAACAGGGAGGGAGAACATGGTGGATGGGGAGGGAGGGGCTGGGTGGTGAGCACTGGAGCAGACCTGAGTGGGGCCTGGGGCCCAACATTGTGGGTGAAGGCACAGAGCCTAGAGCCCCAGGACCCCACCCCTCCCTTGCTGTGCTCCTCATGCTCATGCTAGTTACCTCCTTGAAGCAGGTCCAGCACCTGCAGAAGCACAGGTGGGCGCAGGGGTGGATCCTGATCATCACCTTCCCAGTCTTCTTGGCCTTGGCTGTATAGAAAAGCCGGCCCCGCATGGCATGGCGCCTGCCAGCGTGGGCAATGGGAGAAGGATCTGTAGGTCAGGGGCCAGCAGAGTCCCATCCTCCTCTTTTACCCCACCCCGGACCCTGAAAGGCCCCAATGAGGTCTCACCTCTGATCGTCCAAGTCAATCAGGTTCCTGACGTCATAGCAGAAGTGGACTCTGGTCACGACACTGCCTGGATAGGCCTCGCTGTAGCCACAGACATGAGTGCTGAGTCAGCCCGTGAGGTGGGGAATGTGCTGCCCCCACCCCCTGTCCAGCATGTCAGCCCTCGGGGCTGGGTGGCTCAGCTGCCTGGTGTCCCTGGATGGGAGACTCCATCTCTGCTCCTAAAGCTGAACCTCAGGGTTTGAACCCTGGTGATCTGAGAGCCGCCAAATCCTTCCTACGCAACTCAGAACAGGGCCAAATGGCGGAGCCCTGCCCACTGGGGAACCCAGGAGGAGAGAGCTGTTCACAAAGAGATAATTAGCCCATGAACGATGTCCTTGGGGCTAGGAACTTGGGGTCATACAGGATGTCTCCAGATGATGTGTTCTAAATAGCCGTGATCCAAGGTTCCCTGAGCTCAGTAGTTGGAGCAGCAGAGGTAAGGAAAACTCTCATTGCTCATATCACACCCATGCCACACAGGAAGTCCCTGACTTCAGAAACCCTGCTCTGGCACCAGCAGCCCTCCCCATTCTGAAAAGCTGATTCTGAGCTGAGTCTAGAAAGAGCCACCCCCAGAGTGTCCCAGTCCCACCATCCTGCACCAACTCAGTACCCACTTGAGGACCCAGATGGGGTTACGAGGAGGAAGCAATCCATGCCTCAGCCCACCCGACCCACTTACTGAAAATGCTTAATGATGATTTCTGGGTCTTCAACGTCCGTGGGCACATAGGTGATCATTAGTGTCCTTGTGACCTGCGTGGGAAGAAGCAAACGAGAGAGAAGACTGTGCTTGCGTGGGAATTCCAGGTATCGCAGTCTTCTGGTGGCCCAGTTTCTTGGGAGCAGGCCTTGTGCTCACAGCAGGCTGCTAGTTGGGTTGGCCCCTCAGTGGTCACCTCTGCACACCAAAACCTGCTGCGTACTTCAAACACTGTGACTGCTCTTTCCTGGCCTTGGGGGCATGTTCAGCTTTTGTGCAAGCAGAGGAGCTAAAGCCTCCAAGTGCAGCCCTGCATGAATGGTGGACAGGGAGTTGGTGGAAAAATATCTCTGATTGCTCACCTCCAGGAAGATTCTGGGCCATGCGTTCTACACCAGCCCCCGGAGTTCCTGGGTCATGAAGCTCCAGTTGCCCACAGTGGTAAGTCATCCGTCAACACTCCTTTATTGGTTGTCTTTGCATCCCCCTCCCTTACTGGCCTTTCCTGGGATCACCTCCCATAAATAAGTGCTACACAATCCAAGTGTTAGGGTCTGCTTGGACATCCCCACCCAAACTGAGACAGTGGGGATACATAGGGGGCCTCTGACCTCAGAGAGATTGGAGAAGGGCGAGGCATGGGCCTAGCAGGAGTGGGCAGAGCCAGGTACACTAGGTAGCAGCAGTTCAGCAGGGCCCTGACCACTTAGCACGGAGGCCCCCACTGGCGCACTGGGCCTTGTTAATCCTTTAGTCTGCAGAGGATGGGAAGTCCAAGAGTCCCTGGGGCCGGGTGGGACAGCAGAAGGCCAGGGATAGGAGGTACCTGGGCAGCAGCTACTTACCAACCAGTCTGAAAATTTCATTGGGGGTGAGAAGGTGGAGGAGGGTGAGAGGGCAGAGGAGGGCGAGAGGGCGGAGGAGGGCGGAGGAGGGCGAGAGGGCGGAGGAGGGCGGAGGAGGGCGAGAGGACGGAGGAGGGCGGAGGAGGGCGAGAGGACGGAGGACGGCGGAGGAGGGCGAGAGGGCGGAGGAGGGTGAGAGGTGGGGGCTAGATGATTGTTACCAGGGCTGAAGGGAGGAAGCTTGGCCCCTGTTCAGGTGAAACCGCACCTCCCACCTGTTACAGTCTCCCTGGACCCTCTGAGGGCTTCTCTGCGGGCTGGAAGGAGTCAGCCCAGTGGGGAGGGGCCCCATCTCCCAGTGGGGAGCAGCTCTGTGGGCTACTTACCTTTTGGCTATTCCTGGGCGAAAACCCCAGGCAGTGATGAGTCATGAACATGAAGTTGGTGATGAAGTAGAAGAAGGACAGCAGGCTGTGCAGCCACAGGAGCTTGCTCCTACAGGCAGGGAGGCAGCAGCAGTGAGGCTAGCCTGCGAGTTCCCAGAGCCCATTGCATACAGACCCCTGGGCCGCCTCCTACCTTTAGTCTCCTGGGCTCCCCCAACCCATCACAGTCTCCTCAGACCCCCACAACCCATCAGAGTCTCCCCAGATACCCCCACCCATCACAGTCTCCTGGGGTCACCTCAATCAATCAGTCTCCCTACACCTCCACCCATCACAGTCTCCCGGGACCCTCAGCTGGTCACAGTCACAGACCCCCACAGCCCATCCCAGTCTCCCTGTATCCCCCTGCATCAATGGCAGTGTCCCTGGACACCCCCACTCACCGCAGTCTCCCTGTCACCTCCTCCACCCACACAGCCTCCTTGGGCTCCCTGCTCCCTCCCAACCATCACAGTCTCCTTGGACCACCCCCCCCCAACCCATTGCAGTCTTCCTGGACCCCCGACTGGTCTCAGTCATAGCCTCCTTTGACCTGCCCCCACCAATCGCAGTCTCCTGGGACACCCCCAACCCATCACAGTCTCCCAGGTCTCCCTCCCACCCATCACTCCCTGGACCCTCCCTTCTCACCCATCACAGTCTCCTCAAATGTCTCCCCATCCACTGCAGTCTTCTCAGACACCCCCTATCACCGATCACAATCTCCCTGGAACCCCCTCTCCCAGCCCACATGAAGTCTTTCCAGGAACACCTTCCTGGAGGCCAGACACTCAGGTGCCTCGGAAGGGGGCATCGGTGGTGAGAAGGGTCTGGTTCTAGCTCATGGTGGGGATGTCTATTGAGTGCTTACTCTGGGCCAGACCCAGGTGGGACCGAGTACATGGTGTGCATTTTCTTACTAGACTCCACCACGCACGTAGGTATGCATGTGGTTATCTTCACTCCACTCATAGGGAAATGAGGGTGAGAGTGGGTGGCTCAGCAAGGAGGCTATGACTGAGACCAAGGTCACTGTAGCAGCGGTGCTCTGGGAGGTGAGCCCCGAGCTGCTGAAGTACTTAGATTCTTCACTGCTAATACCATCCTGCCAGCTGCTGCGGCTCAGGCCCCTGTGCTGTGCAGCAGACCAAGTGAGGAAAGGCCGGGATTACCTGCAGGCCTCGGGAGAGGATGGCCAGACGGTCTGTAGCACCTCCCCTGGGGTAAGGGAGTGGTGGCTCCTGGGCCACGTTTGCCATCCCTGCTTTCAACTCACATGATGCCATCTCAAAGCATCTGGCTAGGATTGCTGCTCAGAAATAGGGCCCACCTTACTCTGTGTGGTTAGAGGAGAGAAAGGCCACCTTGTTTCAAAATATCCCCAATGCCTGGCACCTTACACGCCATTGCCATCTGCTAGATGCCTCTACCCTCCATTTCCACAGAGGGGCAAGGCTACGTGGTTTGTACAGAATGCTCCAGCTCTCTGCCAGAATGGATTCGTGGAGACTGATGGCTTTTTGCTGCTCTACTAGAATTTGCTTTTTGTTGGGAAGATGTAGGTACCTCCGGCCAGCAACGGGCCTCAGGAAGGAGCCGATATCCCTGCTCTGGTTGGCAACCCCAGGGGAGGATGTGGTAAAAGGAGAGGTGAGGGGATGCCATAGCCCCTTTCTGCTCATTTCAGAGTTTGGGTTAAGCCAGTCTGCTCCGAGGTGTATTGCAGAGGTGCAGGGGCAGAGGGATGGGGCGGGGCAGGGAGGTGAGGTGAGGCAGGGGTGTGTGAACCCCGCTCACACTTGCTGCAACTACTTCTGCAGCTTTGTCAGGAATCAGCCAAGCCCAGCCTAGACACCTAGGGGGCCGTGGCATGGACCAGTGGGGCCACGTTTGGCTCAGGGCAAATTAATATGGCCACTAGTTGGGTTGGCTGATGTTGAAACCCACAGGTTCTCGGCCTGTGAGGGGAAGGAGCTTAGAGAGCACGTCCAACGGCATTTCCCCAACAGTGGACATGGATCAGGCTAAAGCTCATGTTGGGGGTACACTGCTTCAGACCCATGCCAGTTAGTGGCAGAGGTGGGTGTGAGTTGGCTGTGAGACTCTAAGGCAGACGGTCAGGCCCATGATTCACTCAGGTATTTGATGGCTGACCGGAATGTATTGGTGGCAGAAAAACAATCTTCAGTCTCTTTCAGGACATGGTTTCTGCCTCTTGGGATCTGGGCACACTAAGCAAATAGGACCATTTCTCCAGGTCTTCATGAGTGGCCAGTTTGGGCAGCTCTACTCATGACAGAGGAGGACACAGGGCACCAGGAGTCCTGCCCCACCAAGAGGATGCAGCTTCTGGCATCTCACTCCGGACCCAGTTCCCAGGGAAACCAGACCTTTCTTATCAGCAAAACGGTGCCCAGGTTGCAAACTGACATGTTAGACCTCCTCTCCCCATCGACACCCCCAGCCAACAGAATGGGAGGTTAAGATCAGGTACCTACTCTGTGGAGACATTGACAATGGTGGTCCGAGCAAAGTGACTGCTCCAGTCTGGAAGAGAAAGAAGCTGCTGACCTTGAGCCTGGCTCCTCCGTTGCTGTGGCGTGCCAGATTCAAGGTCCCTGGATGAATGCCTGGGGTCTAGAGACGCTTGCCTTTGTCCTCTTCTTCCTTCTGGTTCCCCAGAGCATGTCCCCAACTTTTTTTTTTTTTTTTTTGAGACGGAGTTTCACTCTTGTTACCCAGGCTGGAGTGCAATGGCGCGATCTCGGCTCACTGCAACCTCCGCCTCCTGGGTTCAGGCAATTCTCCTGCCTCAGCCTCCTGAGTAGCTGGGATTACAGGCACGTGCCACCATGCCCAGCTGATTTTTTGTAGTTTTAGTAGAGGCGGGGTTTCACCATGTTGACCAGGATGGTCTCCATCTCTTGACCTCGTGATCCACCCGCCTCGGCCTCCCAAAGTGCTGGGATTACAGGCTTGAGCCACCGCGCCCGGCCTTGTCCCCAACTTTTAACAAAAACATCAGAGGCCTCTATTCCCTGGCATGGCTGATTGGGGAATCTCGGGAGAAAAGTGAGAACACTTTTTTTTTCTTTTTTTTTTTTTTTAGACAGTCTCACTCTGTCACACAGGCTGGAGTGCAATGTTGCAATCTCGGCTCACTGTAGCCTCTGCCTCCTAGGTTCAAACGATTGTCCTGCCTCAGCCTCCTGAGTAGCTGGGACTACGGGCATGTGCCACCACGCTAATTTTTGTATTTTTGGTAGAAATGGGGTTTCACCATGTTGGCCAGGATGGTCTCGATCTCCTGACCTCATGATCCACCCGCCTCGGCCTCCCAAAGTGTTGGGATTACAGGTGTGAGCCACTGCGTCTGGCCAACACTTCTTTGTGTGGTATCTCCAGGGCACGAATGGCGCATAATGGACACCCAGTGAATCCTTGTTGAAGGCACCAGCCATTCAGCCATGAGCAGAATGATGAAATTAGCAACACTATTACCACTGGCAATGTCCAGAAAAGGCAACACTGCCTCATTCACAGGAAATCCTTCTGGCTATGAGTATTAGTTTGACAGTTCAGACACCCCCAGGTTTTGTAAAATGTGTCTAAAAATCCTACATGATATTATCATTGCCAACATACCAGCTGGTAGGATGAGACTCTGGAAAGATAGGACTCAGACGTTACTCTGGTAGTGGAATTTGGTGGCATGGACACTCAGTGTGCTAACCTGAATTAATTAAGATCTAGCTCCAGACAAGGAGAAACAGGTAGAAACCTGAGGAATCAAGGCAAAGCTGGTTGCCGCTGGGGCATTTAAGGTGCTATTCGGCACCATTCCATTTACAGCCTTCATACAGCTCCATTCAGCTTCATGATTCTAAGTGAAATATGAGTGGCTCTTCAATGAGCACCTACTATGTATATCAAGCACTGTGTAGGTATGTGGCATGTTATCTCCCGATCCCTAAGACAGTTGAGGAAACTGAAGTTCAGGAAACTGATTGCCATATACAAGATTAAATACATGTTAGCGGCTGGGTGCGGTGGCTCATGCCTGTAATCCCAGAACTTTCGGAGGCCAAGGTGGGCAGATCACCGGAGGTCAGGAATTTGAGACCAGCCTGGCCAACATGATGAAACCCTTTCTCTACTAAAAATACAAAAATTAGCCAGGTGTGGGGGTGGGCGCCTGTAATCCCAGCTACTTGGGAGGCTGAAGCAGGAGAATCGCTTGAACCCAGGAGGCGGGAGTTGCAGTGAGCCGAGATCCTGCCATTGCACTCCAGCCTGGGTGACAATAGTGAAATGCTGTCTCAAACAAAACAAAATAAAATAAAATAATCTGTTAGCTAGGCAAAGGCATTTTCTGGGAAGCAGATGTGGGCAAACACTGTGGAGCCATGATTTTTCTGTTTTGGAAGCCAAAGTCTCATCCACAATGCTGTTATGTCCAAAGGGCTTACCCTGTTCCAATGAGTGGGAGTAGATGCCCTGCAAGACAAATCCTGCACGTATGGTGTTATGTCTGGCATAGTGGGTTCAGGGATCTTTGTAGTGGGTCACATGTCATAAAAGGGTCTCTAGGAACAACCAGCCAGAGTGGGGCCATGAATGAACACTCAGTTCCAAATCGAATTAACACTATGAGCTGCTGTGTGCCAGGCCCTGGGTCAAACCTGTAACGAAGGAGGGATCGTCTCCAGTCCCCACGAGAGAAGCAAAGCGTGGCTTGTCCAAGTTCACACAACCACAAACTCCCAGAGGCAGGATTAAAATAGATGTCTAGACCCCCAACCCCAGCCCCATCTGGATTGCCTGGCTGCCCCTCGGGTCCAGCTGCTGCCCCGGGGCCTGCTGAGCTCTGCCTACCCAGAACAGATCCAGTATAGTTGATGGGCAAGATGATGCCCAGGGAGGGGATGCAGATGATGAGCACAAAGATGATGAGGTGGTACTGGAACGCGAGGTAGATGCGCGCGTCGTCCCCACACTTGTTAATCAGATCCTCATCCCTGGAAGAGACACACACAAGGACATGCCTTGGGAACCAGCATGGCTGCCACTTGTTGGGGGGAGGTAGAGGGAAGGGCAGAATATGATCACTCCCCTCCCCAAGTTTTTATTTTGTTTGGAAATATTGCCCTCTATCTCAAAGCCTCTGTTATTCCTGAAGTATATTTTAACTGAATTTCACAGACATATCAAAGATAGAGGCTCTGTTACAGGTATACACTCAGGAATCCAGAGGCACTCTTGATATAGAGCATTCATTCATCCTTTTTTTACTTCTTCAAACATTCCGAGTGCTTTCGATGGTGCAGGCATCAGACAAAGCACTCGTGATATTGAGAAGCACCCTATTCAGGGAAAAAGGAACACCTGAAACATCACTCCACACTGCCAGATTTGCCAAAATTGGAAAGCTGAAAAGCCCTAAGTGTTGGCAAGAATGTGGGGCACTGGGAGCTCTCCTGCTCTCACGGGTGTATACACTGGCCCAGTTACACTAGAGGACAATTGGTATTATCTACTGAAATGGAATACATGCACATTCTGTGACCTAGCGATTCCACTCCTAGGTTTATACCCAAAAGAAATGCATGAATATGTACACAGAGACATGTACAAAAATTTCACAGATGCATTACTTGTAACATCCTCAAACTGGAAACAACTTACATGTGTATCAAGGTGAAATGGACACAAGAATTGTGATATATAAATCATGAAATACTAGACAGCAGTGGTCCCCGACCTTTTTGGCACCAGAGACCAGTTTCGTGGAAGACAATTTTTCCCATGGACTGGGGTGCAGGGTGGTGGTGGGGGAATAATTTTGGGATGAAACTGTTCTACCTCAGATCATCAGGCACTGGTTAGGGTCTCATAAGGAACACACAACCTAGACCCCTTATATGTGCAGTTCACAAGAGGGTTTGTGAATCTCATGCCACGGCTGACTTGACAGGTGTAATGCTCGCTCACCTCCTGCTGTGTGGCCAGGTTTCTGACAGGTATTGGTCTGTGGCCTGGAGGTTGGGGACCCCACTATACTGCAATAAATGTGACCCATAGCTGAACTTCACAAACACAATGCTTAGCAAAAGCCACGAGGCACAAACAACACACACTGTGTGATTTCACATATGAAGTTCAGCTATAGGCAATACTGAGATACAGAGATAGGAGTCAGAATGCTGCTACGTTTTGGGAGAATGGGGATGAAGATTGGGGGAAAGGAAGAGAGCTGTCGGGTGTTGGCAATGTTCTACTTGTGGATCAGGGTGGTGGCGGCAGAGGCTTAGCTTTGTGATGACTGAGCTGTACAGTTTTTGGTGTGCGCTTTTCCGTGTGTGTGTTATACTTCAATTTAAACAATTTAAAAGCAACACATGCTCATAGAAACTTTGGAAAATATGAAAGAGAAGTAAATAATTCATCTACAATCTCATTGAACGTAAGACAATGACTAAAAAGCATTTGGGGTTGGGCATGGTGGCTCGCGCCTGTAATCCCAATACTTTGGGAGGCGGAGGCAGGTGGATCACTTAAGCCCAGCCATTTGAGACCAGCCTGGGCAATATGGTGAAACCCCATCACTACTATCTATCTATCTATCTATCTATCTATCTATCTATCTATCTATCTATCTATCTGTCTGTCTGTCTATCTATCTATCTATCTATCTATCTATCTATCTATCTATCTTTCTATCTATCTAAATGAGTTGGGTGTGGTAGCGTGTGCCTGTAGTCCCAGCTATTCTGGAGGCTGAGGTAGGAGGATCGCTTGAGCCTCCAAGGTTGAGGCTGCAGTGAGCCAAGTGCATGCCACTGAACTCCAGCCTGGTGACCTGGGGAACAGAGTGAGACCCTGTCTCAAAAAAAAAAAAAAAAAAAAAAAAAGCATTTGTAGTTAATGTTTGTTTGTTTGTTTTGAGACAGAGTCTCACTCTATCGCCCAGGCTGGAGTGCAGTGGCACAATCTAGGCTCACTGCAGCCTCTGTCTCCGGGATTCAAGTAATTCTCCTGCCTCAGCCTCCCAGGTAGCTGGGATTACAGGTGTGTGCCACTATGCCCAGCTATATTTTTGTGAGGAGAATCACTTGAGTTCAGGAGTTCAAGACCGGTCTGGCCAATTTGGTGAAACCCTGTCTCTACTAAAAATACAAAAAATTATCCAGGCTTGGTGATGCACACCTTTAATCCCAGCTACTTGGGAGGCTGTGGGAGGAGAATTGCTTGAACCCAGGAGGTGGAGGTTGCAGTGAGCAAGATCATGCCACTGCTCTCCAGCCCAGGAGACAGAGTGAGACTCCAGCTCAAAAAAAGAGAAACATTTATTTTTAAACAATACCACAAAAAGCACACCTTCAAGGTTTTCAGTGTTCCCACTTGAGGAATTATTTAGAGCTCTTGATTTTCTAACTTTGAGCAGCTGAATGTTTCCCTCCCTGGACTTGAGAATGAAATGCCAGAAGGGATAGATGAGAACTTCTGGCGAGCAGGGAAGTGTCCTCTTGCTCTGCCCAAGGGGGTGGTGAGGTCCAGGAGCCTCCAATCAGGTGGAGAGGGCAGAGGCTGAACAGGACTGGATGGCACTGAGAGCACTAGAATTCCCTTCCTGGGTCAGGAATTCCTGCCTCCACCACTACGCCTGTTTCCTTTCCCCAGCTTTCTTGTAAGCGTCCCGCCCTGACCTTCCAGCCAATCGCCGTTCTTCCCACTTTTTAATTCCCTGTCTCTGCTCTCATTGCATCCCCTCCTCTCACCTCTTTCTGAAGACTTCCTCTCATCTTCAGCATCCTTTTCTCTCTGCATCCACCCACACCTCTTCCCCATAAACTACAACCAGGCTCAAGTGCTTGTTGGCTACTTTGTAATAAAACAACTCCCCAAGCATCCACTCTCTGATCTGTTCCCCAACCTGGCTCCCCTCCAGTTCCTTCCAACAGCTTCACTTCCCTCCTTGCATGCACCTCTGGAAAAAGGTGACCGTCCTTCTCTGCTTCTGTGTCTTGGACATCCTACCCAGGCCTGCTCTCCAAAGAGACCCAACTCACCAAAGTCAATGTCCTCTCCTCGGCCCCTCTTCCACTCCACCTCTGCAGCACTAAGGTTGCTGGGCAGCCCCTCCCTAGGCGGGAGCCTCATCCTGGCCTGGCTTCAGTGATTCCAGTCCCAGAGGATGCCTCTTCCTCCTGCCTCAATCAGGCTTTCCCTTGGGCCGCTTCTGGTCTTGCCTCCTTGGGTGACCCATCTGCTCCCATGACTTCAGCTACAGCCTCCATGCCCCATCTCCCCAGTTGAAATCTCTAGCTCTGACCTTTCTCCTAGGCTTCAATCCTGTTTTTCCAACAGCTCCTTTTCAGCTTGCATACTTGCCCTGACTACATCTCATCATTTTGTGTTTCCTCCCCCACCTAATGGCATTACTCCCCTCCCCAGAAACCAGACCTCAATTTTCCCCTCTTTCTTAAACAGGCCACAACCTGCTGACTGTAGCCTCATGATCTCCCTCCCATCTTCCCCTACCATTGCTTTCCAGGTCACTGCCCAAGATCAGGTCACCAGCATCACCCTCCTTAACCACTGGAAGAGCCTCCTTAACTGCTCACCTTGACTTTGGACTTTCTCTAATGCCATTCACCCTCCATACTTCTGTCTACACACATATATCATTCCAAGTTTCCTGCTTGAAAACACTAATTGGCTCCCTACTGTCTCTAGTTGAGAGCCCAAGATTCTCAGTATGCCAGTCAAGATCCCAGCTGAGGCTGGGTGGGGTGGCTCATGCCTGTAATCCCAGCATTTTGAGAGACTGAGGCAGGTGGATCACCTCAGGTCAGGAGTTCAAGGCCAGCCTGGCCAACATGGGGAAACCCCATCTCTACTAAAAATACAAAAATTAGCTGGGTGTGGTGGCATGCGCCTATAATCCTAGCTACTAGGGAGGCTGAGGCAGGAGAATCACTTGAACCCTGGAGGTGGAGGTTGCAGTGAGCTGAAATCATGCCACTGCACTCCAGCCTGGGTACAAAACCAAACTCCGTCTCCAAAAAAAAAAAAAAAAAAAAGAAAAAAAAATTCCAGCTGATCCTTCTCTAGCCCAATTTTTTACCCTCCCCTGCCACGCTTACTACAAAACCTTGCTTCTAGCCACACCAGATTTAACATGTCTGTGCACACCCTACTCACCTCTGCAACAAACTGGCTCACACAGTCCTTCACTTCTGATGTGCCCTCCACGTCCCACATCGTGCCTGCTGGAACTCTTCCTGTCCTCCTATGCCCAGCGCAAAACTAGACTTTTCCAGTTGGAATTCATTTCTCCCTTCCCCAAATGCTTTTTGCATAGCAATTATAACCCTCCCACTCTGCATGGTACGAAGGGAGTCTTGTTCACCTTCATTTCTCCGACAGACTGCATGGGTTTGTGTATGGGGACTCTGATTGACTTATCCCTGCTCAGTAAATGCTTTAAGCCATCTTCTATGACACTGCTGTCAAGGTGTGCTGTATGCATGGTGCAATGCCCTGCCTTCCTGCTTTCCCAGATGCTGGGTGCCTAACAGAGGGGCCTCTGTGATAGGAGTCTTTGGGCAGGGGTGGGGAGGAAGGATTTAAAGGATGGGCAAGCAGAACAGATGGAGCATATTCAGGGAGAGCCCGTAAGTGTGTGGAGTCTGAGGTGGAGGTAGTGCTATGTGCACATGTGCATGTGTGTGCATGTATGTAAAAGTGTGCATGTGTGTACCCTACCCAGTGGGAACATAGAGTTCTGGAAAGTGTCTGCTCTGCTCAAGTGTCTGGCTGGTAGAAGAACAGATGCTTCTGGTTGGGGAATCAGGAGAAAACAGGTGACCTGAGGTCGGCTTGCAGGAGAAAACAGGTGACTTGGGGTCTGCTTGTTTGCAAAGTGGGGTCTGGCATTCAAAAAACCCAGAAGGTGAGGTGGGCAAGGGCTGCCCCTCTGCTCTCTGGGCACTGAGGCCGAGAGAAGCCTGCTCTTCTGCCCAATGTGTTTGCTTGGGCAGAAGGGCGAACACATGATATACTGAATGATGGTCACAGGAATCAAGCGGATAACACAAAGAAGGATTTCTTTTTCCTGGTGTGGAGTTCACAGAAGCATGTCTATAAGCATGCAAGTAATGATTCAGCTACTAAAAGTGATCCTTTTAATAGAGGACTCAGTGGTCCTTTTAATAGAGGGCTGAGGCAGAGATAACAGGGGCAGTGGGCTAGGCCCAGCTCCCACTTCACCAACTGTAACCCAGGAAAGCATCATTCACCGGTGCTGGGCCGATGTGGTGGGAGGGTATGGAGCTCAGGCCCTGTCGTCCCAGGTTGGGGGCTGCTTATTTTTCCAGGCGCTTCCACTCCCCCACCCCCACCCCCAAAGCAACAAGGTCATAAGCTGGTAGAGCCCGGGCACTTACTTCATGGTTATGCTGTTGAAGAACCAGGAACAGAAGCCCTGGGGGGGAAGGAGAGAAACTGTGAGAAACCCAGGCCCTGGCCTGCCCCGCCCAGCTCTGCAGGCAGCCAGGTCATTTGAGGGGCCTCCTTCCTGGGAAAAAGAGCCTAAAGGTTCAGTTGGGAACTGATGGTGACTGTGGAGGGAGATGTTCCCCTGGAAATGAGTGGACATCTCTGCCCTCCTCTTACAGGAAATGGGACTTAGAAGGTGGTCTCTGAGCTGGAGGGTGAATGTCTGTTGCTTTCTCTCTGTGCTTCATTGCTTCCTTCTGGAAACGCCCTTCCCTGGATGCGTGTGGTCCAGTGGGCTCCTACTCTTACTCCGTCCAGTGGGAATTTGCCTCCAGTGATTGGTTGGCCAATGGGAACTTTACCCAAGTGGGTCCAATTAAAATTTCCTTAAGGAAGCCAGGTATGGTGGCTTACACTTGTAATCTCAGCAGCTCAAGAGGCTGAGGTAAGTGGATCACTTAAGCCCAGGAGTTTGAGTCCAGCCTGGGCAACACAGCAAGATCCCACTTATTAAAATTAAAAAAAAAATCCCTTAAGGGGATTGATATGGATGTTGCAAGGAAGAAAGTCTCTTTCCCTCTGAATTACTTCACCTTGGTAAACACCATGAAGCCTGGAGTGGTTTGGTGGCATCTTTGATGCCATGTGCAGAGAGCCTGTCTGAGAAAGAAACCAGTTCAGAGGGAAAGGACAAGAGAGGGGGTCCTGGGGGCATTGCTAGACTTCCTGGATCTAGCTATGCCTGAAGCAGGTACTCTTCATGAATTTTCCCACACTTGAGCTGCAAGTTACCCTTTTGATGTAAAACTAGTTTGAGCTTGGTTTCTCCTCTTGCGCCTGAGAGTCCTGTCCTGTTGATACCTTTCTCTTGGGGTCTTGCTGTCTGAAGTTTCTGGGTGGTGGGGAAAGGTGGCCTTGGTCATGGGGAGATTGGACGGGGACTAGAGAGAGTGGTCTTTGGAATGGTGTGTGAGATGGGGCTGAGGCCTGCAACTCTAATAGCTGCCAGCTCTGGTAGCTGCTGAAGTTACCCTGGGTCTGCTTCCTTCTGGGATCCCAGAGGACTTAGAAAAACCTTCCATGAGGTGACAGCTCTAGACTGCCCCGTTTGGGTCACGTGCACTTCTGTGAACCAGGCAGACCTTTTGATTGATAGTCCTCCGGAACCACATGGATTGGGGAAGGGGTATTCCCAAATGGAAGCAACTGTCAGCCAACCCAACCAGGGAAGGGACTCAGAAGTGGGCTTTACGCCGAGGGGAGCAAAAGACATCTGTTTCTTTCTTGCCTGACCTTGCTGCTTCCTTTTGAGAAGGCACAAATGAAACAGAAGTCCCTTGTTCCCTTCGGCAGAAGTCCCACTTTCTAAATCCCCCTCCCTGTGTCAGGTTGGCTGATGGTAGCAATGGCCAATCGGCAGGTGTTCATGGCAGAACGTTTCTCCAGCTGTGTCCTGGGGAGCTAAATTAAGGTTAAATGTTCAGCTATGAGTCAGAGCAAGGAAGGGAAAAGTGTGGTGGCGGCAGCAGCAGTGGGGAGCATCCCCAGGGAGGGGCCACTTGCCAGGCAGACCTGGGCCGAGAGAGGTCCTGCCACCCCTCCCTGCACGGAGAGTCTGTCTCCACTGCCCAGCTTGGCAAACAAGGTGCAACTGACTAAGGGAACACGTAGTAGCTTTCTTGATGGCCCCTCACGATCAGGCACCATCGGGGACACACCTTCCTGGGAATGTTTCTGCCCCTTCCACTACAGGGGCACAGGTGTATACTGAAATAGACAGAGGACGGGTCATCAACGAAAGGTCATGAATATCTCGTGTGGATCTCTCCTCTCCTCTCCTCTCTTCTTTCTCTTCCCTCTTTCTCTCATGCGTGTGTGTGCGCGCACGCACACACACACACACACACACACACACACACACATACACACACACATTCCCCTGAGTATACGCTGTCACTCTGAAGACATAAACCATTCAGAAAGCTCAGCAGCTGAACAGCCATGTGAGAGGCAGACACATGGCCACAGTGCCCAGGAGCCAGCTCAGCTGACGTGACAGAGTGACAGCTGTCAATTCACTGCACCTATCTGGGCCTCTGCCACCTGGGGGTAACAATACCTGACCTGACTTGCTCAGGGCAGCATGGTGAGACCCATTTTCTTTACCCATATCACCTGGCCCTGGCTGAGGGCTCCCCATCCCGGCTGGACACTGTGGGGCCATGTCATTGAACTCCCTGTTCCCTGTCTAATTTAATTTACGCCCTCCTCAGTTTGTCCTCCTCACTGCTGCCATAATGATTTATCTTCTTAGGTTTTTTAAAATAAAACCATCCTTTTATCATTGTAACAAGAAAAAAATCAAAAGTGATGTTTCTAAAAATAAACCTGCGAGCCACCTTGCAAGGTAGGTGTTGCTGCCCTCATTCTACCCAGGAAGCCTCCAAGAGATGAAGTCACTTGTCTGAGGCTCCGCACTTTGGAGAGGGCAGATCCTAGCAAGTGAAGGACCCAGTCTCTCGAGGGATGACGATGGGAGGAATGTGGCTCTGCTTACTTCGCACAGCCAAGTACCTACCAGGTGCTAAGTACGTGGCAGGCCGGATTGGATATGGGGTGCAGTGGGGAGCAAACCCAAGCTCCTGTCACTGTGGGAAACAGACACACAAACTGATCTTGCAGATGAGGGATGATTACAGATAGGGTTAAGAATGTTCAAGAGCTCATGGCTGTAATCCCAGCACTTTGGGAGGCTGAGGCGGGTGGATCACGAGGTCAGGAGTTCAAGATCAGCCTGGCCAAGATGGTGAAACCCTGTCTCTACTAAAAATACAAAAATTAGATGGGCATGGTGGCACATGCCTATAGTCCCAGCTACTCGGGAGGCTGAGGCAGAAGAATTGTCTGAACCCAGGAGGCGGAGGCTGCAGTGAGCCGAGATTGTGTCACTGCACTCCAGCCTGGGTGACAGAGTGAGACTCCATCTCAAAAAAAAAAATTAGCCAGGTGTGGTGGCGCACACCTGTAATCCCAGC